>NC_062565.1:39726598-40038348 GCF_022837055.1 Prionailurus viverrinus | reverse complement strand
CACCCCCTCCTTCAAGATCAAGACAAGGACAGGTGGTCTGCTCCTGCATTTGTGCTCTGATGGAGGCAGGTTGGGGAGGCCCCGCTCCCCCCCCAAATGGTATCCTTTCTTATGCTTTAAGTCACCCCTTTTACTCCTTAGGGCCAAAGCCTAGAGTCTGCCCGGACAGCACAGACCCCCTAGAGGAAGTAATGTGTATTCACGTGAAGAAGTTCACATGTATTCATGTGAAGAATGTGAAGGTGGTGGACCCCTATATCCCGACGCAAGGGGGCTGTAGAGACAAGGATTATTCTTGCAAAGAGAAGAGGGCCACTGGAGGTTGGGCAGAAAGGCTAACATCCTTTCAGGTGGTGGAAAGGGGAGGAGGTCAGTCTGTAGGATGGAGAGCATGTTGGGGCCAGAGGGAAGGGCAGGGCTCCTACTACCTGCTCAGAAGTTTCCTCAGGATCCTCCTTGGGCAAGTGGCCTGGGTCAGTGTCTGAGTCGGCTGGCGGACCTAGCTCCCAAGGGGTGAGGCTCTCCCCTCGGTGGGGCCAGCCAGAGTTCAGCACTGACATTGGTGACAAAGTCTGCCCAGAAAACAAGAACACTTCCCATTAATCAGGCCCTTACAACATGCCAGGCAGTGGTAAGTGCTTTGCAGGCATTGTCTCCTTCAGTTCTCCCAATCACCAAGTGAGGTGGGTGGTCTTCTTGACCCCATTTTGCAGATGGCCAAACTGAGGGTCAGAGAGGATAAATGCCGGAGGTCACACAGCTACTAAGTGGCAGAGCCACATCTTGGAAGCCAGGCCTTCTGGCTCCAGAATTTCTGAAGCTCAAACTCCGGGGTCTCCCAAGACCCAGACGTAGGAAAGAGGAGGCCGATCGTGGAAAGAGAGGGCATTCTGCCTTTCTAGAGAGCCCCGCCTCCCCAGCCTCAACTCCCACCCTTCCTGACAGTGCACTGAACACCCCAGTGAGCCTGCTTCCTCCGCACTCCCAACACAGGCCCTCCTTTTCCAGCTGTAGGCTCAGGGCAGGTAAAAGGACCACTTCACCAGGAACCCCTTCCCAGCCCCTCCAGCCTGTACCAGCTCTCCCTTCCCTGAGCTCCAGAAGGAAGTACATTCCGCACCCTGAGAGATTTAGTACCTAATGTTTCTCTTTGTGCCCTGTGCCCCTCTCAGTTCCTCATCTAGTCTATAAGCCCGAGGACAAAAGAAAATATTGTGCTTGTGGATTCTACCTAGAGCAGCAATTTCCAGTTGCATCGGATAATTCTAAATACATCTCTTCAGCCCTCCTCTGGGCCAGACCTAGCAGGACCACAGTATCTTGAGGGGTGGGGGTGACTATTGAAGTAGAAAAGGAATGGGCCCTGCCCTCAAGGAGCTCATGGCCCAGTGGGTAAGACAGAGATGAGACCAGGGAGAACGAGGCCAGAGCTCTGGGCAGGGATGTACAATACCCTCCGAAGAAAAATAACCAGAGCAACTTTTCTATGACGTTTTACTCTGTGCGAGGGACTATATTAGCATTTTACATAATATTATGCATCCTCATAACAATCCTATCAGGTAGTTTCTGTTACCCCATTTTCCAGTTGAAACAAAGAAACAAACTGAGGTTAACCTACCTAAGGTTACATTAGAAAACTAAGGGATATTCTAGGAAGAGGCTGCTTTGGAGATCTGGGATGGATTCTGACTGCAGCTGGGCACAGGAGGGCCTCACCAAATCTCAGTCCTCTTTATAAGACCGAGCTTTGCGGTTGGGAACAAAATTTGGACTATAACAGTTATATTGCTTCCCAGCCCTGCAAGGCACCCCCCCGGCCCCCTTCAGAAGTCCTGCGCCACCCAGCCCTGCTTCCACACCCATCTGCTTCCTTCCTGTTCTGTCCCTCTGGTCCTGTTTCCTGTGGAAAACAGCCAGTGTGGGCTGTTCATACTCAGGGCTAAGAGTAGCCACTAACTCTAACACCAATGCCCCTGCCCCAGGCAGCAAGAGGCCCTTGGGGGAGGGTGCGAACAGGACAGGGGCCATCTGGGATCTCAGAGTGGATTGGGACCCTGTTTTCCGGGTTATAGTATGAAATTGCCCCCCACAGAAACAACACTCAGAAATCAGCCTTCACCCCTCACCCTCCCATACTCCCACCTCCACTCAGCACTGGACCCCGTCTTACTAACATGCTGGATTCCTTCAAGAATTCTCGTCCCCTCCTTGGATAAGGGCTGAAACCCCTCTCCCGCCCCTGCGCAGGTGCAACCCGGCTCAAGGGCAGAGCCTGAGCGGCCCCTAGGGACTGGGGAGGTAAAAGGATGGGAAGGTTTTCCGCGGACAATGGAGGGAGAAGTGTCCGATCCCGCCAAGAGTCTTCTCGATAGATCCCCAAAGTTTTTTCTTGGACTTCCCCAGGAGTTAGTTGGGGTCCCCAGTCTGGCTGTTGGGAGTTTAGGGGAAGGAATGGGACTCTGCTGGGGTCTCACCCTCGCTGCGCGCCGGTGTCCGGGCCGTTCTTGACAGACCCCGTCGTCGGGCCTCCACCTAGTCCCCACCCCGAGGCCTCAGCGCCTGCCCCTGCCCACCCCGGGAGTGCAGCCCTTCCTCCCCCCCCTCCCCCCCCCCCCCGTCCCCCGCAGTCCCTGCCCGCCCCTCGGGGACTGGTAGAGCCAGTGGCTCGGGAGGGGCCTGGTGATGCAGCCAGAAGGAAAGCATTTGGGGGATCTCATGGTGGAAATTGTGCAGCCTCCACTGCCCCTCTCCCCACTCCCAGGTGTTTAGCGCCGGCACCGCGCCCCCGCGGGCACTGGGCCGACACTAGGGTGCCGTCGTTTTGCCGGGTCTTCTCTCAGTCGCTCCCGGAACACAAAGTCTCTCGGAGCCAGCATGTCCCCCCCCCCCCCGACCCTCCCTCGGGTCTCCTAGCTCCGCCCCTCTCGGTCTGTTCTTATCCCCACCCAGTTGCCTTTCCCGGTCCCCAGCCCCTTTTAGGGATCCTTCGCCTTGCGCTTCTCCCTTCCAACCCTTCAGACCTTTCCCCCATCTTTTTTGTCTCTCCCCTACCCGGGTTCCTTTTCTGATCCCGGGAGTGGAAACCTCTGGGTCCACCTCTGTTTCCCTCTTCAGCCCCGCCCCTCGCCCCGCCCCCGCCCAGGTTCCGCCCTGCCCCCGCGGGGCTAGCTTCGCTGCTGGCCCGGAGCGCCCTCTGGCGTGTGCGCATGCTCCCTGCTCCTGACTGCAAAGTCCTCCAAAGGGACCTTCTAGGCTGCGCGCCTGTCGCCCCCGATCGGGTCCGCCCGCCCGCAGCGTCTCGTTGGTGTTGCCGGTGACCTCCGACCCCGCGACCGCGGGGCGGGGCGGGGAGGCCTTAGCTCCGGGCGGGCGGCGGCAGCTGCAGCGGGACCCGGGAGCGGGGCCCGGCGCCGCCCGGGCCGCGGGGCGATGTGAGTCGGGGCGCGGCGGGGCGGGGACGAGGCGGTTCCACCGAGGCCGCACCGCGCCGCGCCGCAGTCTCCGCTCCCTCCAGAGGAAGCCCAGGGCGGGCGGGCGGTGGAATCCCGGGGCTGGGGGCGGGGATCCAGGGACTGCGCGCGGCCCCGACCTCCCCCATTGCTTCCCAGTGTCTGTAGAAATTCCCCTGACAACCCCGCAACCTAAATCTGTCGCTCACGCCCCAGAACCACCCCACCCCCACTCACCTCCGGACACACCTTCGCTAGTCCTGGAGCCCTCAACCCCCTCACTCTTGCGAATTCTGTTACGCCCGCAGAGCCACCATTCTCCGGGATGCCCCCGAATGCTTCCAGAGCTCTGTGGCTCCTCTGATCCTGCATACGCCCCATTCTCCTTGCACCATGCTCAAATGCAAAAAAACTTGCCCACGTTTCTCTGAGCCCTCTTACATATTTTGAGTCCCCATAATCCCTGACACTCCGCATCTCCAATCCATACGTATCCCAGACCTGAGCCCCCTCTTCCTGTCTCAGCCAACGTAACCCCCTTCAGTGAAGTGTCATGATATATCCTGATACCTTAAAGACAAATGAAGGGGACAGAAAAAGATGCAACACCCTCCCCCATCTTGCACCCTGTAGTTCTTGGTTTCACCCTCAGACTCCTTTTTGATGGCTCAAGCCTCGGTATTTTCCCAGCTGCCCGTCTTTAGGCTGTGTACATCTCCCTGAGCCTGCTTCCTTCTTCCAGAGAATAAGCCAGACCAGGGGGTGGGGGTCCTTTTATCTGGGAAGTTGTCTGAGGAAGCAGAGCCCAGGGGGCCCTGGGAAAACATACTGCTTCTGGAAAGCAGGAGGGTGGGATTTCAAGGATCTCCAAGGTCCTGGCTTGTCAATTTGTCCACCTGGGGCTCCAATCTCTGAAATTTTGATTTATTGTTAGCATGTATGTTAAAAATTTTAAGCCTTTCAGAACTTGGAGAACAGAAAGTCTATCAGGTTTCCAAATGTGAGATTGAGGAAGCTTGTTCTGGAAGAGGCAAATGTCCATTTTAGTGACATTTTTCCTATGCACTTCTAGAAGTTATTTCAGCGAGAAACTCTGCAGGTTACAGATGTTTCCCTTGAAAACTAAGGCCTTGAGGTGGGAGGTCGACTTGCCAGAGTCTCCCAGATGCTTAATGGCAACAAAACAGACTAGAAGATTGGTTTTCTGAATCTTAAGCCAGCGTTCTTTCCCATACATCATAGTGTCCTTTTGAGAAAGCTCTCTGTAAAGTTCCCCACAAAGGTAAAGTGGTGGTTTTGGTGTTGGTTGTAACAGGATTCAGATGGGGTCGGGGTCTAGAGGTAACTTAAAAGGTTGCCTCAAACTCAAACTCATTGCTGCTGTGGGAATCACTCCCTCTCAGCGCCTGTGGGGCTTGGAATTGGTGGCCCCTTTGCCCTTGATCTCACTTTCTTCTTTGTGTTTCTGTCCCCTTAGGACCTGGAACAGATAATCCAGGTGGGATGGACTGACAGCAAGTGAGTTTCATTAACAATTGGGGGCGAGGATGAAAGGTTTCCACTAACCTGTGGTCTCTGTCTCCTGTGCTAGGTGAGCCCCAGGTGTGTCCCAGAGGGATCCAGGTGACTTCTCTGCAGACTACCTGCCATGACGCCCCACCAAGAACAGGGGGAATAAAGTGGGGGTCCTTCCCCATGCCCCTCCCATGGTCAGCTCCCCAATGGCCTGGGTGAGGTGAGAGCTGTTTATAGGAGCCACTTTTCTGGAGTTTTCCAAGTTGGGAGGAATGGGGGATATAGGTCAGGATTGCTCAAGGCTCTACACGTTCAGTGGGAGTTCTGGAAGGATATCTAATCCTACAGGTTCATTTCTTGTATCGAGTTGCAACCCATTCTGGTTGGGATCGTTTTGTGCATTTGCCTGCTCCCGTAGGTCTTTCAAGCTTGGTGGTGTCCTCTCCATTCTAGACAGAGGCCCAACCATTGTGACATATACTCCAAGTGCCATAATCCTGGAGGGAAAAGCCAGATAGTAAGTCCTCTGGTCTCCCCTTTAGATGAAGGAGAGAAAACCCAGCATTTATTTTTCCCATGAAGAAATAGCTAATCGAGGTTATAAAAGGTGTGCCCTGTTTTAAGTTCAGTCTTCTTACTGTATCTTTTGGCCATAATATAATACCCCATGGAAGAAAACATCAAAAAGATAAATTTGAAGTAGATGTTGGGATGGTAGTGAGGGAAAAAAAAGAGAATTTGGGAGATGTGGGAAGGGTGAGGTGGAAAAGAAGACAAAAAAAAAAAAAAAAAGAAAGGTCCAGGCTAAAGTGTCGGGGACTGCCCAGTTACAGTTTGTTTGCTAAATCTGAATGAGGGCCCCAAACTAGCACCCACCTCCCCCTGAAGCAAACCACTTCTTCTGGTTCCCTGCTTGTATCCATTCCCTTCTTTTCCTGCAGCCCAGGCTTCCCTTCGCTTTCATTACATCTGTCAAAATCCTACTCACTTCTCAAGGTCATGGTCAGATGGTACCTCTGAGAAGCTCTCTTCCATCCCTCTGTCAGAATTAATCTTTAACACATCCTCACTTGAATTAATGTTTATCCAGTGCATGCCTGGCCCTGGATTGAGAGTGTGAATTTCTTAAAAAAAGATTTTTTTTCCAATGCTTATTTATTTTTGAGAGAGAAAGAGAGACAGAGACAGAGACAGAGAGACAGAGTGTGAGTGGGGGAGGGACAGAGAAAGAGAGACACAGAATCTGAAGCAGGCTGCAGGCTCTGAGCTGGCCGCACAGAGCCCGACGTGGGGCTTGAACTCACAAACTCTGAGATCATGACCTGAGCTGAAGTCGGACGCCCAACCAACTGAGCTACCCAGGCGCCCCGAGAATGTGAATTTCTTCGAGGAGGGACAGTGTCCCACTGTGCCCAAGAGTAGGTGATCACAACGAGGTCGTTCTGCCAGAGTCCCCAGAGTGAGGCTTTTTGGAGCTGACCTCGATGACCTTATCCCTTGTGTTTTTCCCTAGGGCGGACTGGCTGCTCTGACACCATGGGGAGCTGCTGCAGCTGCCTGAACAGAGACAGCGTCCCAGACAACCACCCTACCAAGTTCAAGGTACCCACCGCCCCCTCCTCTCCTGAGCTCTTCCAGCATGGCCTCCTGGGCTCGGGCCAACCTGTTGAGTTGCCTCTGCCTCCCTAGAGAAGGTGAAGGGACAGGCTGAGGTTGTGGCTCACTAAGATGCCTCAGAGCTGCTGAAGTGGCCTGGGGAGCGGGGCCCAGGCTGCTGCCAGTGCTGTGGTTCTCCTACGCCGTTACTAACTACAAAGAATGAAGAAATACCGTGATGAAAAATCGTGCTTTTAGAACATTCATTCCTGCCAATTTATCTTTGTAGCTTTACATATATATGTATGTATGTGTATATGTATGCATATATGTATGTATGTATATATATGTGTGTATGTGTGTGTATATAAATGTGTACACACACATACACGTATGGTGGTTTTTTTGGAGAAAACAACAAAAGTCTCCATTAATGGGTTAATATACATAAAGTATTTAAAGCAGGGCATAACACCTGAAAGCCCAATATTAGTGTTTGCTGTTCACTTTGGGAAGGTAAGGCCGGGCCCAGTGGACCTGTGCACCCCTGGCCACCTGCCACCTCTCACCTCCCTGTAGGGGGAGCCCCCTCCCTGCATTCAGCTTGTGAGGCACAGGTTTCTCCTGCTCACCAGAAGAGGGAGCCCTTAGCAAGGGCCTGGAGTTGGGGAGGGGGTGGAGAAGGTCTGTGTTCTGTCCTGGGCTTGACTCTCCCCCGGGGGTCTTAAGATTTTGAACTTATAATCGAACCCCTTCCTCCATTAGCATCTGGTCCTTGGATACAAGCGGTGGACCATCCGAGGTTATCTAACCTTGGCCGTCAAACCATCTGACCTTGGAGGTCAGCTAACCACCCCTGCCTCACTGCCCAGATGACAAAGCAGAGGCCTAGAGAGCTGCTGTGGGTCCTTGGCACTGCTTCATCCTCTTAGTCTCCCAGCGATCATTTGGCATCTCCGGGGAGTCTGGTAGAGGCAGGCGAGCCCCCTGACCCCCCCAGCCCTAGCCCTGCATTGGCCTGCCTCCCAATGGCTCTGGGACCCCTACATACTTGATGGGCTCACTCAATGACCCTTCTGTTCCCTGCCCCTCAGGTGACGAATGTGGATGACGAGGGGGTGGAGCTGGGCTCCGGAATCATGGAGCTAACACAGAGCGAGCTGGTGCTGCACCTGCATCGGCGCGAGGCTGTCCGCTGGCCCTACCTCTGCCTGCGGCGCTATGGCTATGACTCCAACCTCTTCTCCTTTGAGAGTGGCCGCCGGTGTCAGACGGGCCAGGGTGAGTACCGCCCCTGGGATAGGGGCGAGGGGCTGGGGCCGGAGGTCATAGCTCAGGGGACCATGGGGAAGCCTGTTGGCTTGGCAGGTGTTGCCCAGAGAAGGGAAGGTTGATGGCCAAGAGCACACAGCATGTTGATATGGAACTAAGTGGACTCCCAGGCCGGTGCTCCTTCTCTTCGGTCACTGCGGCCCCAGCCTGGGACCTTCTGTGGGGGCATTTGTTGCACAGCCCATGGGAAAGAGCCAGTGCTCCCGAGGCCAGAGCCTGCCTGGGAGAGCAAGCAAGTTCTTTTCCCTCTGTGACCAGTTTCGAGGGACCCTTGTCCACTACACAGGAACAGACTTTCTTGTGGGCCCCCAAGTCCTATACCCTGGAGCCATGAACAGTGAAGGGTCAGGGTCAGGGTCAGGCTAGAGGCTCTGATTACCTTGGGCCTGCATGGCTTGCGAATGCTAGGCTTGGGGAGGCCAGACACTTGTGTCTCTGATATACAGAGTAACCCTGGAGAAGTTCATCCTTGTCTCCTGTCACCTGTGGGCAGCGGAGTATGATATGTTCTCCCTTCCTGCCCTTTCTCCCTGCAGCCAGGGGTCAGAGAGTAGTGATCATTCCATGAAGTCAAGGCTAGAGCCCGCCCTGGCTCTTTGAAGGAGTAGCATGGTCTCAGCTTATCTTGTAGGACCCGGGCCTGAGTTCTGCAGAGAGAACCTAGTACGGGCTTGTGTTGGATGCAGTTGGGGTTGTGACAGCAGGGTTGCAACGAACGAGCTTGTCTGATGAGGCCACCGTCACAGCAGTGAGCCTCTGACGTCCTGCTGGCTGCGAGCCTTCTCCTCCACACATCTTACCCTTTGGTCGTCTGAGGTAGGGGATGTTAAACACTGGCTGAGCAGAGAGAGGACAGGAAGGGGCTTCTCCTCCTCGTGGTATTTAAGCAGCAGTTGGGATCCCAGAGGGGTCGCCCTAGGCCCCCACACTGGGTTCTCCTAAAATTCCAGGCTTTCCCAGCCTTTTGTAGCCCCTAACATGTCTTGCCAGAAAGGTACTTTTCCTTCCCCACCCCCCTCCCCTTGCTGTCCGTCCCATCCCTGCAAACCTCAGTTGTCCCATACCCCAGCCTGGTTGTGGTGCTCACACACACCCCAAGTGGCCTCCCCTGAGCCCTGGACCCTGCTGTTGCCAGTTTGGGGTAGAATTCCAGGCTGGCCCAGCACCCCAGGGACATCTTTGGAGCCCTTGAGTCACGGGTACTCAGCCCAGGCCTGCCGTCCCTGGGACTGTGAGCTGATGCATTGGAATCTGAGGGGCCGTCAGGACAGCTGCATTGAGGAGACACAAGATGGCCTTGCCATGTGTGTCCTAGAGCGAGTCTGCTCGTCCTTCCTTCCTTCCAGCACCAGAGATTAAGTTCCATGAGGCCAAGGGCCCATCCAGAGTAGACATTCCCTCTCCGGCTAGGCAGTGGCTAAGTACCCAGGGAACAGGCAACGAACAGGACAGCTCTCCTGCCCTTGTGGAGCCTGGAGGTGGTTGGACTGGAGCCGAGGCTTGGTGCCCTGGGTAGAGCTCCTTTTTCTGGGGAGTGATAGGCAGAGGGAGACAGGGGCAGCATGTGAAGTGTCATCTAACACAGTCCAGCCTCTTACCCCTTATCTTCAGGGCACAGCCCCAGTGCATGCTTGAAATCACAGATACTACTGAACCCTGTATTCACCATGCATTCCCTTATACATACGTGCCCGTGATAAGGTCTCATGTATAAATGAGGCGCAGTAAGAGATGAACAACTGTTACTAGTAATAAGGCAAAGCAGTTATAACAACGTACCGTAGGAAGAGCTAGGTGAGCGTGGTCTCTCTCAACATGCCTTACGGTAGCGCCCTCACCCTTGTGACGAGGCAAGATGATAACATGCCCGCGAGGTGGGAGGAGGTGAGGGGAGTGATGCAGGCGCTGTGACCTAGCGTGAGGCTGCTACTGACATTCTGACAGTCTGTCAGAAGGAGGCTCATGTGCCTCTGGACCCTGGTTTACTGCGGGTGATGGAAACTGCAGAAAGCAAAGCTGTGGATAAGGGGCAGCTGCCATCCTTTACTGCTTTGGTGTTTACTTCTCTTCCCCTCACCCGTGTTCACACACATCCTTGTGAACACGATTTAACCATGGGGGAGTATAGGTGAGGTATTAGATCTCTAGACAGTGGTAATGGATAGTGGGGGGGGGGGACAGGAAGGGGCCTGGGGCCCAACTCCTCCCGGAACTCTTGGATTTTAGAGTGTGCTCAGGATGAGGAGGGCACTTCCCGTCCCCTGCAGGCCTGGGACCGGCGTTCAGGGACATTTTCCTGAGCTTTGTGCGTCCGTTCAACCTCTCTGGTCCTTTCCTACTGGTACACGGTCAGAGGGGCCTCACTTCTTCCTCTCCTTCTTCAGGGATATTCGCGTTCAAGTGCTCCCGGGCCGAGGAGATCTTCAACCTGCTTCAGGATCTGATGCAGTGCAATAGCATCAATGTGATGGAAGAGCCAGTCATCATCACCCGCAACAGTCACCCGACTGAGCTCGACCTCCCTCGGGCCCCCCAGCCTCCCAATGGTGAGGAGACCCCGTCCTTGGCACCTCAGCCTCCACATCTGTACGCACAAGCACAGGCCCAGGCAGTGCCGGTCTTGGAGGCACGAGTCAGGCAGGCGGGTGGGATGGCTGGGCGATCCATGCTTCCAGGACAGTTGCCCACCATCAGATGACTCTTGGGGATGAACAAGTCCCCGTCTGGGCCAGTCAGGTGACTCATGCTGACGCTGGGGAGTCCTGGGCCTTGTATTGACTGATGGTCTGGGAAGCAGACGGGAAGACGTTGGGTTTCCATGGAAACAGCAGTCTGGAGCTATTTTGCTTCCTTCCGTCTACTGGGTCATACCCGGCTTGGTTCAGGCATCTTTGCCCATGACTGATTTCTGGAGAGGTTCCCTTAGCTTCTACTTATTTATTCACTGAGTCCACACTGAGCCCCTGCTGCATATTTTGCTCTCCATGCACTGGCCCATGGTAGGGAGCCGGGGACGGTGCGGGGGGGGGGGGGGGGGCGGTGCGCAGAAGAAATAGAAACGCGGCCCCTGATGTCTGGGAGCTTCCCAGAGCTAGAATGAGATGAAGGGACAGTGACGACAAGGTGGCCTTAAGTGTTTCAGATAAGGCTGTAATGGGGGAAGTGGGGTTCACACTGAGCTTTGAGTGAAGGGGCAGGGTTTGAACCACCGAGAGGTGAAAGATAACAGGGGCTGCTGGTTCAGTAGAGCTAACCATCTGGGGGCCCTGGGAGCGTGTCCCCTCCCGTTGGAGGACTCCCAGGACACCACACATGCAGTGGCAGGTGGTTGGCAGGTGGTTGCAGTACCTCCCCCCCCACCACTGCTGACCTGGGCTTGTCTCCTGTGTGCCCAGCTCTAGGCTACACTGTCTCCAGCTTCTCCAATGGCTTCCTTGGCTGCCCAGGGGAGGGCCCGAGATTCTCAGCACCCCGGCGCCCCTCAACGAGCAGCCTGCGACACCCCTCGCTTGGGGAAGAGTCCACTCATGCCCTCATTGCCCCTGATGAGCAGGTGAGCAAGCAGCTGCCCTGCTCCTCCCCGTCGGTCTGGGTGGGGATGGGGGACCGGGAAACAGGGCGCCTCGTAAGGATCACGGGAGGGGAGGAACGTTGATAGGGTCCCTTACTGTCCCAGAAAGGGATGCAGCTTCCCTGGGAGGTGTGGAGGACAAGGAAGAGGGGGAAACTCCAGCACTTTTCCCCTATGCCTCTCTTATCCGTTCCCTTCTGTTCTCTCCTCCTTCCCTGCCCTCGGGCCTACCTGCTTCCCTTGGACTCTTTCCCCCAGTCCCACACCTATGTCAACACGCCAGCCGGTGAGGATGACCACCGCAGGAACCGGCATTGCCTGCAGCCCCTGCCTGAGGGCCAGGTGCCCTTCCCCCCCCAGGCCCGGGGCCCTGACCCACGGGACCCCCAGGTGTTCCTGCAGCCGGGCCAGGTGAAGTTTGTGTTGGGCCCAACCCCTGCTCGGCGGCACATGATGAAGTGCCAGGGCCTCTGCCCCAGCCTGCATGACCCCCCGCCCCACAACAACAACAACGAGGGCCCTTCCGAGTGCACTGCCCAGCCCAAGTGCACCTATGAGAACGTCAGTGCGGGGCTGCGGCCAGGGGCTGGCTGGAGACTGAGCACGGAGGAGCCAGGCTGGAATGGCCTTGCCCACCGCCGGGCGGCCCTGCTGCACTATGAGAACCTGCCCTCCCTGCCCCCTGTGTGGGAGAGCCACGCCCAGCAGCTGGGGGAGGAGGCTGGGGATGACGGAGACTCGAGGGACGGGCTCACTCCCTCCTCCAATGGCTTCCCTGATGGCGAGGAGGATGAGACCCCGCTGCAGAAGCCCACCAGCACCCGGGCTGCCCTCCGTAGCCATGGCAGCTTCCCTGTGCCGCTGACCCGCCGCCGAGGCTCCCCGAGGGTCTTCAACTTCGATTTCCGCCGGCCGGGCCCCGAGCCCCCCAGGCAGCTCAACTACATCCAGGTGGAGCTGAAAGGCTGGGGTGGAGACCGCCCCAAGGGGCCCCAGAACCCCTCGGTCCCCCGAGCCCCTGTGCCCACCACCCACCCTGCCCGCAGCTCAGACTCCTACGCCGTGATTGACCTCAAAAAGACCGTGGCCATGTCCAACCTGCAGAGGGCGCTGCCCCGAGACGATGGCACTGCCAGGAAAACCCGGCACAACAGCACCGACTTGCCTCTGTAGGGACTTCCTTCCTCACGCTCCGCCTCACGCTCCTGTCCCCTAAACCCACACCCTGGGGTTCAAGGTTGCTTTGCAGAAGGGCATTGAGGTGGAACCAGATGCTTCCCTGCGCTGCCTGGGGTCCCCAAAGATATCAGCCACTGAGTCTCCTGGTCTCCAAGATGGGGAGAAGAAGGGTGACCAGGCGAGGAGGGAGCTGTGACGTAAACTGTGAAGGGTTCCTGTGATGCATTTAGTGCCCTCCCGTTATGTCCATTTGTCTTGTCTGTCGTCTGTGTGTTTTCTTTAGTTGAAATTTGGAAACATTTTGTACCTGTTGATTTTATTTATCAGTTTATTTTTCTATTTATTGTTTTAAATGTAATTTAACATATTTATTATTAATATAATTATTTTTAAATTCTGGCTTGGTGAATGATGTCGCATTCTTAGGGAATCTCTTCTGGCATGGTTCTAGGTGGCAGCAGGGGAGGGCTTACAGAGGGAGGGGCTTCATTCTGGGCAATTTGGGGGTGGGTAGGGTTTTTATGACACATCTGTGACCGTTTCTTTCTCCCCTCTGAGAAGCCCTGGCCCAGAACCTAAAGTTGCCAGGGACGGACGTGCTGGCAAAGGAAAGCGACAGGACAGCTGGAGTCCTGGATGCACAAAGGGGATCTGGAAGGAAAACTGCCCTAATGGGAACACCCTGACCCTCCCAAGTTGGCAGGGGCGGGGGAGAGAATTTCGTGGGGGTGGGGCTACACCAGGTCTAGGACCCCTCACCGATGTCCCTTCTGCCACCAGGCAAGTCCCAGGGGAGTACTGCTCTCCTCTTAACACCCTGGCCCAGAGGTGGACCCTGGATCCCCCTTGGCACCCGCAGCATGGTTAGATCAAGGCTAGAGCCTTTAAACAGGACTTTACTAAAAGCCCAGAAATAGCAAACGTGAAAAACAGTTGTCATGTGTGACTAATCATACTTCCCAGAGAGCTGCTCCCCAGGAATGGACTCTTTGAGGTGCTGCTTCCCTACCACAGGGGTGGAGCCCTGGCAGAGCTACCACATCTGAGCACCTGCCTGGAGCCCGGGGTCTGCACAAGCCCCTGCCTGGTTCAGTATTGCAGGAGCTTCCTTGTCCTGAGGCTGCCCCTTCCTCCTCCTCTCACTGGCCTCCCAGCCTGCAAGACTCCGTTTCTAGCTCAGACCCCTGAATGGTTAATCTGAAGGAGATCCAGCGTCTGCAATAAGCCACTCAGGGCCTGGGGGAGGAGTGGGAGCAGGGTTTGCCCAAGACTTAGGGACACGCCTTCTTGTCTCTGGTCACTGCTTGTGCCCCAGCTCCCTGCCCTGTGGAGCGAGCAGACTGATCCCCCTTACCAAGGAGACCGGCCAGGGTAGGACCTGCCCGGTTCCCTCTCCTCCTGCCGTCCAGAATGGCACCGTCCAGACTTCAATTCCGGGACCGCCCTCTCCCCTGGGTGCGGATTGAACTGACTAGCTTCCAGACTTCTCCGCCCTTGGATGTCACTCTCCTGTCAGTGCAATGGGCAAATGGAGAACTGGCCACAACAGGATGTGAGAGAGTCCCTTCGCCTGGGGCCCGGCAGGGTCCAGGGGTACAGCTGGTGCTACCCCAGAGCTGACCCCAGACCCTTCCCTCTACCTTCTTCTGATCTCTGGGCCAGAGGGAGGACTGCTGAGGCCAAGTTTGTTGCGCTGTTTCCACGGTGCACTACGGGATGGCATCCTTTCCGCAGCCCCCCCCCCCCCCCGCCAGGGGCTCCATCCTGCTTTCCCCATGTCCTCTCCAGTGTCCTACACTGGTCCTGCTCCTCCGTTTGGTGCCCATAGTCAGAAGTGGTGGTCTCTCCCAACAGGAGAGCCAAGATAGGGGGCAGGTATCACCGTGCCAGGACAGGATGAGGGGCCCGGCCATGCCAGTGACTCATGGGTCCGTTCAGGCCCCACCGTTGTGGGGGAGCCATGCTTGAGTCAAGAGACCGGGTTCTGGTTCTGACTTGGCTGTTTGCTCTCTTTTTTATCTTATTATTCATTATTATTTTTAATGTTTTAGAGAGAGACAGACTGCAAGCGGGGGAGGGGCAGAGAGCGAGGGAGACACAGAATCCGAAGCAGGCTCCAGGCTCTGAGCTGTCGGCACCGAGCCCGACGCGGGGCTCCAACCCACAAACCGTGAGATCGTGGCCCGAGCCAAAGTCAGATGCTTAAACGGACTGAACCACCCAGTGGCCCCTATTATCTCTGCTCTCTTGAGCAACTGGTTGCCCCCGGTGGGTCTCAGTTTTTGTACCTGGAAAACACAGAGCTAGTTGTGAGAAGTGGCCAATGAGATGACCACAACACCAGTTTGGAAAGTAGACAGAGCGGGGCCAGCTGTGTTAACAACCCAGCTGCTCCAGAGGGAAAATCTACTGGAAGTCACAGCTCTTCAGTCCCCGAGACCTCAGGCCTACCGCTGCTCCTGTGCCGAACAGTGCAAGGGACAGTTAGCTTCCTTCTCTGGGGTCACCCCAGATTAAGTCAAAATAGCCTCCAGCGTGCGTATTTGTGGAGCCTGGGGGTCCAGAAGACTCAGCCCAGGAATTGGTTCCCGGCCCATGGTGGCTGCCAGCCTTCCTGCTCCCCTCCCCAGGTCATTGCCTCTGACCGACGAGATCAGCCGCAGGAATTTTCCTCTGGCGGGTGGGTGGGGTGTGAGTGGACGGCTTTCCAGGCGGATAGCGGAGGGTGGGAGTGAGGCCCGGGAGGCCGACCACTGCTCCCGTGTCGGAGCGTGCGCCCTGCTGATGGCGGGGCGTGGCGTCCTGATGGAATCATTTCAGAGATCATCACCAACATTAGTGAATGTTTGCTGAGTGCTCAGTTCTCTTCTTTAGAAACAGGCCCTACCCACCCCCTGGGCTGCCCTGAGGAAAGGACTGGAGCCAGCATCCTGTCCAGGAGTGACATTTCAGGTCAGACCAGGAGGGGCCCTCCCCAAGCCCACCCCTGGGTAATAACAGCGCTGTCTAATGGTATAAACACAGTCGGCTTTCCATAGGCCCCTATAGACCATTTATCTCTTCAGGCTCGCCGGACAGGCTCGTTATCACCACTGTGCAGAGGAGGAAACAGGCCAAGAGGCAAAGGGACTTGCTTCAGGCCATGAAGGTAATTAGTGGCTTGAGCTGGGGCTGCATGCCAGACGTGTGTCTTTCCATTCTCCCACCTGCCCAACCCCCCCACCCCTCCCCTCTGGCAACCATCGATTTGTTCTCTGTATTCGTAACTCTGATTCTACTTTTTGCTTCTTCATCTTTTCTCAGGTTCCACTTAACGAGTGAAATCATACGGTATTTGTCTTTCTTAGTCTGACTTATTTCACTTGGCATTATACCCCTTTAGGTCCATCCACGTTGTCACAAATGGCATGATGGGATCCTTTTCATGGCTGTGTAATATTCCGGGGTGTGTGTGTGTGTGTGTGTGTGTGTGTGTCTGTGTATGTGTATACACCACATTTTCCGTATCCATTTGTCCATTGATGGCCACGGTCTGCCCCCTTTACTCCTTCAATGCCTTGGGATGACTCTCGCTCTGGAGATGGGTGTTTGGGAACCCTCTGTCCTCTCCTGACACACATCTCAGCTTCGCAGAAGGCTTGCTTTAATTAGGCCAGGGCTCCTCTGAGCTCTGGGGTGCTCTGTGGCCAACACCTTAAAGGGGAGTCATCCTCACCAGGGGAGGGGGTTTATAATGAGGGATCCCTGGGACTCCAGAAAGGAGACTGAAGCGAAGAGAGAGCTATAGCAGGGGCGGAGGGCCTGTGTGGGGCCCCAAGGGCTCTGTACTTGCAGAATCAGAGTCCAGGATAGAATCTCGTAGCTCAGCTGAGCTAAGAGCCATTAGACTCTTAGGGATGCTTTAGACAGGACTCTTGGAGATGCCGATCAGGTTTTTGCTCACATGCTTTCCCGGAGGGGGAGATGGCTATCTCTAAAGGCCTCCACGCAGTCGGTCTTATGATGTCCCTAAATGCCTCTCACTGGGGCCTAATTCTCCTCACGGATCCACACATGGCTATCTAGTCTCTCTGCCAAGGGTGCTGAACTTCAGCACTCGGTGTCACCACTTAAAACTGGACCCCTTTGTGCTTCAGTTTCCTCACCTGTGACATAGAAACAATAACAGTCCCTCCCTCCCAAAACCATGAGGATCAAATAAGAGAATTGTCTGCCCAGCATGAACCATGGTGGCTGCCCCATAATAAGTGCTCAGTAAATGGCAGGTGGTTTTTTTTTTAATTTTTTTTTCAACATTTTTAAATTTATTTTTGGGACAGAGAGAGACAGAGCATGAACGAGGAAGGGGCAGAGAGAGAGGCAGACACAGAATTGGAAACAGGCTCCAGGCTCCGAGCCATCAGCCCAGAGCCTGATGCGGGGCTCGAACTCACGGACCACGAGATGGTGACCTGGCTGAAGTCGGACGCTTAACCGACTGCGCCACCCAGGCGCCCCAAATGGCAGGTGTTTTCACCAGGACGTGGTTCTTTCTGGCATAACCAGAGACGTATCCACCCCTCTGTTCACCCCCTCTGTGATCTAGTTCAGCCCAGAACTGAGCGCATTACCCAGGCTTGACCCTCCCCTTCCCCTTGACTCAACACTTTCCTTGTTCTAGACATTATACTTCTGTGAATGCGACCCACGTTAGCGCTCCTATTACTGGCCCTTCTGCCTCTTGAGACCACAGATGTGGTCTGAAACCATCAGGTCTTTCCATGTGAGCACCTACAGTGCTCCTCGCCCTCAACCGCCATCTGATATTAGAGTCTTTGGCTTGTTACGTCAAAGTCCAAACCGTCCATGCATTCAGGTGACATTTCTTGTTGGTAGTTGGGTCTGTCCTGGAGTTTAGAGAAACTAGTTCTTGCCATGAACATGGAAATGACAGGAGACCAGAGATGGGGACTGGGAGCGTCAGAAAGAAGGGTCTGGGAGGGGCTTCTCCGTGGGCCATGGATCATGAGTTTTGCTGCGGCACTTGGGGCCCTCAGCCTAACTCTTCCAGAAGCTTCCCTGCCACTTGCCTTGTTCACTGGGTGAACCCCTCTCTTGGCCTCTCTGGGCCCAGTTTTTCCAGAGATGGATATTGCTAACCTACAGCCCTGTGGAGGCCTGTGGAGAGGGGCTGGGGAGGTCAGGCGTGTGAAAGTATTGGCTCATGCTGCAGGTGGAGGTTGTCATTAGGCTCATTCTTTTTATTATTATTTTTTTTTTTTTGAAGGAGAGAGAGAGAGACAGAGCATGAGTGGGGGAGGAGCAGAGAGAGAGGGAGACACAGAATTGGAAACAGGCTCCAGGCTCTAAGCTGTCAGCACAGAGCCCGACACGGGGCTCAAGCTCACAAACTGTGAGATCATGACCTGAGCCGAAGTCGGACACTTAACCGACTGAGCCACCCAGGCGCCCTTCATTAGGCTCATTCTTACGGGATCATTAACATAATGACAGTTAATGAGCAGTGTGGGGTGCCCCTTAACCCCACTGGGGGCCTACTGATTGATGGGGGTATTTCCTCCCCCATCTCTTCTCCCTGTGGGCTGCCCCTTCAGCTAGGGAGGCATGGTCCCTTGGGGGTCTCATTCTGTTGCCTCTGTCCACCTGCCCTTTTTACCCTGGCTCGGTTCCCCTCTGGGCGAGAGGGCCCCAGAAGAAGTGTGGCCGGGACATGGTGTGGGGGCAAGGAGAAGGGTACTTGGGGACTGTGACTCTCGGGGGAAAGGAATGAAATGCAGTGTACCCGGAATTTGGCCTGGGTGCTGGGGAGAGTTGGGCAGCCAAATCTGGGAAGGGCTTAGAAGGAAATGGGAGCCTGGATGCAGGAGCGGAGGGCATTGGGCATAGGGCTGGGTAGGGGTGGGAAAGAGTTTCCAGGTGTTCTCTGAGGCTCTTTGCCTCTCTAGCCTAATACGATGGTTCTGGCCTCCTTCCTAGCGAGCTCCATTCCCCCTGGGACTAAGGGGCCTGAGGAATATATCAATGTATTGATATATCAGGGTTGGGGGTGGGGCCGGGGGGGGTCACAATGCACAATCACATAAGTCTAGTGGTCTTGATTTCTCAACAAAACACTGGCCGCAGTGGGTCCAGGATTTGGAATCTGGGTTGTGTGGGCTGAGTCCTGACAAAGCCCTGACTCTCCAAATCTTGCAGGGGGAGAAGTGAAGCTCATGCAAACAGGAGTATGTGGGATGCGTGCCTCTGCCATTTGATAGCTGCGTGAGCTTGGGCAGATCACTCTCCCTCTCTGAACCTGTGTCCTCATCTATTAAGGGAAATTAATAACACAATGTTGTGTGTTAGGTGGGAAAACACACATAAATCCCTCAATGGGTGCTTGGCATAGAGCCAAGCTTAGCTCTGTTATGGGTGTCACAGCAATAGCCAGTGATGGAGGAAAGCTTGCTGAAGAAGGCAGACCATGAAGAATGAGGAGGATTTAGGGGAAGTTCAGCCAGACCCTTACCAGACCTCCTCAGAACCTGGAAAAGGGGATGGTCAGTCAAAAAAGCAATAGAAATACTTTTGGGGAGTATCAAAGGCTTCTGGATCCTTCCTCTCCCCCCATTATGAAGTGCATGAGGAATCCCTGGGGCTTTGGGTCCCCCTTCCTGCTCCAGGTCTTGGTTTCCCCATGTAGTGGTCCTGGGAAGCCAAGACTCCAGGTGTCAAAGTGTTGGGGAAAGGTGTCCACACTCGCTGAAGGAGGTCCTTACCGAGGTTTCCTGTCCCCAGTTCCCTGTCCTGGGTCCCAACCCCCGCCTTGCCCAGATGGTCTACACAAGGAGCCCCGAGTAGAGGGAAAGCCCTAGCAGGCTGTGCACTGTCACTCACAGACCGGCCTCTTCAGAAGCTGAATTAGATTGACCGGGATCTGGGAAGGGACCACAGTCCCAGCTCCAGACATGGAACTTCCTGGATCCATTATCAGTGTTTGGTTTGGAACTTTTGGAACGGTCTCCAGTTCTCATTCCTTATTCTCTGATTAGATTCCCTGGCCTTTCGGGGCACCTGGGTGACTCAGTCGGTTGAGTGTTCCACTTCGGCTCAGGTCATGATTTTGTGGTTCCGTGAGTTCGAGCCCCACATGGGGCTCTGTGCTGACAGCATGCATCCTGCTTCGGATTCTCTGTCTCCTCTCTCTGCCATTCCCATGCGTGCATGCTCTCTCTGTCTCTCTCAAAAATAAACATGTAAAAATTAAAAAAAAAAAAAAAAAAGATTCCCTGGCCTTTGATATGCCCAAGCCTGCGACATAGGACTCCCCCACTCCCTGCCTCCTAATCCCCAAACCCAAGCACTCACGCAAGGAGACCCATGTGTGGCTAAGTCTAGCAGGGTCCAAACAACCCCTCCTTGAAGCCTGTCTTACCTGCTCAGCTCCCCACTGCCCCCTCCCTGTAGGGTCTCAGGAGGACATGGGCACAGGAGCATGGGTTCCTAACCCCTCTGGACGGGCCTGGAAGCTTAAAGGGGAGACCAGTCAAGAACCAGAGGGAGACTCTGGAAGTTCCCAGCCCCACTGCCAAGGTGGGCCACTCTCTTTGGGGGGAGAAACTGAGGCCATGCACACCCACAGGGTGACCGCATGAACAGGGCAGTTGGGACTGGCCCGATGTCAAACGTCTGTGTTCAAGTCAGGCCACTTGTCCTCATTTCTGCCTTGGGGAATACAGTCACATATAGGACCTTTCCTGGATCTCAGCTGGGCTGAGAGGTGGTCTTGGGCTGTCCAGCTGTTGTTCAGCAAGGGCTGAGGGGGGACGGCCCCAGCGGGGAGGGGAGGCGGGCAGGGTGGGAGGGGCGGAAGAGGAAAGGGCAGGATGGTATGGAGGAAGAGAGGAAGTGGGGGGAAGGAAGGGAGGCGTGGGGTGGGGGTGGTGGATGGCCAGGAGGAGGATAACAGGGAGCTCTTCCTTCCTGCCCTGTTCCGAGGGAGGTGGGTCTGCGCACATGGAAACGCAGCTGCCTCTGTGGGGAGCAGGGGCTCGCGTGCAGCCCGAGGCTGGATGTGAGCACCTCCGTGCAAGCGCATGCCTCCCCGGGAGGTATGTTTGTGCATGTGCACCCGGACAGTGTGAGTGTGGGGTCCTTTCAGCATTTTGCCTCACGAGCCAGGATGCACAAGCATGCGCGCGCGCGCGCACACACACACACACACACACACACGCAAGTCCCGCATAGCTGCACTATGCTACAGAACTGACTGGTCAGTTGCATTCCAAAAAGAACCCTCATCAGGATCTACCTGCCTGACTTCACCACCCACTAACGAATGGGATGGGCAGCATTTTTTTTAATAAGTCATCTCCATCCCCAACGTGGGGCCTGACCTCACGACCCTAAGATACAGAGTCCCACGCTCTGTGACTGGGCCAGTCAGGGGCTCCTGGACAGTGGTTCGAAAGGGCCTTTGGCATGAGGGGTCTGCACACAACGTGAGCCAGGTTTAGGAGATCTTCTACGGTTGTACTTGCGACATGTAGGGAAGAGGGAAGCTGAAGCCAGAGTGGGAGGCTCTGAAGTTATCTTTCAGCTGAAGTTAGCCCCTTGCTCTCCCCCAGGCGTCCCACACAAGGGCACCTGCAGCCTCAGTGCTGCCTCGTACGAACACAGTCACACACTAGGCTCCTAAGCTCACCAAGGCCGCTGGATCCAAGGGTCTCACACTCGGCTAATCTGCAGCCTTTTCAAGGTTTCTCCTATTCCCCAGCCCCCCCTCCCCGCTCCAGTAACCCTAAATAGACCCTGACTTAGCCCACATTGCCCCCCATTCACATGCCCCAGTCAGAGGGGCAGGACAGAACTCCTTTCCTCAGGGATCCCAGTTTGAGGGGGGAGACACAGCCCTGCCCTCAGGGAGCCCTAATCTGTGTGGAGACACAGCTCTGCCTCAGGGAACCTAGAGTCTGAGAGGGGAGACACCGGCCTGCCCTCAGGGAGCCCCAGTCTCACAGCAAAAGCTTCGCCCCTACTTTTGAAAGCTTTCCTAGCCAGAGACAGGAGACTCCCACTGGAAAGCCCAGAACACCTGCAAAGCCATGTCCAGACAGAAGGGATATAAAGCAGTCTCCTTGGGCGCTGAATCCTCAAATCGCGGGAACTAGTCCCGGGAGCAGGTACTACCCTCACTCCCACAAGCGATCACTCAGCCTTTTCTTAACCCTGAGACGTGGGAGACTTGGCAATTACTGCTTGCGGGGTGTCTCCATTCCATTGGCCCAGGGAAAGGGGGTGAAACCAAAGCAAGAGGCATGGTGGTCTTCGTCAGGTTCCTGCACCTCCAAATGTGCTGGGCTGTGCCCCTCTTCTCTCCCAGCCCTCACCCTGCTCCTAATGAGCAAAGACGCATCGAGCATCCTCTTTGACTCCACCACAGGACACCCAGGAAGGAGGAGACACCACCCTGCTCTCCCAAAACCTGTGATGAGGGGTGCCTGCATGGCTCAGTCGGTTAAGTGTCCGACTTCGGCTCAGGTCATGATCTCACGTTTCGTGGGTTTGAGCCCCGCGTCGGGCTCGGTGCTGACAGCTCAGAGCCTGGAGCCTGCTTCGGATTCTGTGTCTCCCCCTCTCTCTACTCCTCCTTCCCTCATGCTCTGCCTCTCTCTCTTAAAAATCAATAAACATTAGAAAATATTTTTCAAAAACTCGTGATGAATCACTTATGTGTGAAATGACAGCTGAGTGTGCAACACTGTGTGTGTGCACGTGCGCTTACGTGGCCTCAATGACGTCTACATCAGTGTTTTTCAAATTGCAGTTCACAACCCATTTGAAATCAAATTTGATTGGAACCAGTGCTTTATGAGGAAATGAAAGAGAAAAATTAGGGTGCGCACATATACTATGGATTGGAATTTTGTAGGGGGCAGTGAGGCTTTTGTGTTAATTATGTATCATATGGATGCATGTATAAGGTTATGGTGTAAAACATAGTTCTTTTTTTAAAGATTTTATTTTTTTAAGCCTTATTTATTTAATCTCTACACCCAACATGCGGCTCAAACTCACAACCCCGAGATCAAGAGTCACCTGCTCCACCAACTGAGCCAGCCATCGCCATCTACTAGGGATTTTTTAAGCTCTCCACTTGTGAAGCTCTTTTTATCCTCATATACATTTAAAAGTTTGTCATTTAAAAACAAGAAAAAAAAACAAGTCAAGGAATTAAAACCTTTATCAGAGGGATGTTTCCCCCAGTCAGTTCTAATTATTTTTCGCATTTTAGATGTGTTGGTTACACAGTTTCATTTTAGATAGATGTTCTTGGTTATTTATCTTGTTTCCGTGTTTTCTATGGCATTTTAAAACTGCTGATGTGCTTGCGTTATTTACAAGCTAAAAACCTAGCAGCATAGAGCTGTCTGCCAGAGCCTTTTATTTTTTTTTATTTTTAAAAATTTTTTTCAACGTTTATTTTATTTTTGGGACAGAGAGAGACAGAGCATGAACGAGGGAGGGGCAGAGAGAGAGGGAGACACAGAATCAGAAACAGGCTCCAGGCTCTGAGCCATCAGCCCAGAGCCCGACGCGGGGCTCGAACTCACGGACCGTGAGATGGTGACCTGGCTGAAGTCGGATGCTTAACCGACTGCGCCACCCAGGCACCCCTGCCAGAGCCTTTTAACACTAAGTTTACAGTTGTTAGAGTTGTGGTGTCTTTGTCACAAAGGCCATCATATACGAAAGACCCAAGGCTAATAACACCCTCAATGGGGAAAAACTGAGAGCTTTCCCCCTAAGATCAGGAACACGACAGGGACGTCCACTCTCACCACTGTTGTTCAACATAGTGTTGGAAGTCCTAGCCTCAGCAATCATACAACACAATGAAATGAAAGGCATCCAAATCAGCCAGGAGGAAATAAAACTTTCACTCTTTGCAGACAATATGATACTCTATGTGGAAAACTCAAAAGACTCCACCAAAAAACTGCTAGAACTGATATGTGAATTCAGCAAAGCCGCGGGATACAAAATCAATGTATAGAAATCGGTTGCATTTCTATATACCAATAATGAAGCAGCAGAAAGAGAAATCAAGGAATAGATCCCATTTACAGTTGTACCAAAACCCATAAAATACCTAAGAATAAACCTAACCAATGAGGTAAAAAAAAATCCATACACTGAAAACTATAGAAAGCGTATGAAAGAAATTGAAGACACAAAAAAATTGAAAAACGTTCCACGCTCGTGGATTGGAGGAACTAATATTGTTAAAATGTCTATATTACACAAAACAGTCTACACATTCAATGCAATCCCTATCAAAATAACACCCGCATTCTTCACAGAGCTAGAACGAATAATCCTAAAATTTGTATGGAACCAGAAAAGACCCTGAATAGCTACAGCAATATTGAAAAAGAAAACCAAAGCAGGAGGCATCACAATCCCGGACTTCAAGCTGTATTACAAAGCTGTAATCATCAAGACAGTATGGTACTGGCACAAGAACAGACACTCAGATCAATGGAACAGAATAGAGAACCCAGAAACAGACCCGCAAACATATGGCCAACTAATCTTTGACAAAGCAGGAAAGATTGTCCAATGGGAAAAAAGAGTCTCTTCAGCAAATGGTGTTGGGAAAACTGGACAGCGACATGCAGAAGAATGAACCTGGACCACTTTCTTACACCATACACAACAATAAACTCAAAATGGATGAAAGACCTAAATCTAAGACAGGAAGCCATCAAAATCCTTGAGGAGAAAACAGGCAACAACCTCTTTGACCTCGGCCAGAGCAACGTCTTACTTGACATATCTCCAGAGGCAAGGGAAACAAAAGCAAAAATGAACTATTGGGACCTCATCAAAATAAAAACTTTCTGCACAGAGAAGGAAACAATCAGCAAAACTAAAAGACAACCAATGGAATGGGAGAAGATATTTGCAAACGATATATCAGATAAAGGGTAGTATCCAAAATCTATAAAGAACTTATCAAACTCAACACCCCAAAAAACCCCAAATGATCTAGTGAAGAAATGGGCAAAAGACCTGAATAGACAGACACTTTTCCAAAGAAGACACCCAGATGGCCAACGGACACATGAAAAAATGCTCCACATCACTCATCATCAGGGAAATACAAACCAAAACCACAATGAGATACCACCTCCCACCAGTCAGAATGGCTCAAATTAACAACTCAGATAATGGCAGATGTTGGCGAGGGTACAGAGAAAGAGGAACCCTTTTGCGCTGCTGGTGGGAATGGAGACTGGAAAACAGTACGGAGGTTCCTCAAAAAATTAAAAATAAAACTACCCTACGACCCAGCAATTGCACCACGAGGTATTTATCCAAGGGATACAGGTGTGCTGTTTCGAAGGGGCACATGCACTCCATGTTTATAGCAGCACTATCAACAATAGCCAAAGTATGGAAAGAGCCCAAATGTCCATCGATGGATGAATGGATAAAGAAGATGTGGTGTATATACAACGGGTCATAAATTTGGGTTAAAAATATTTTTAAATGTTTATTTTTGAGAGAGAGACAGAGACAGAGCACAAGCAGGGGAGGGGCAGAGAGAGAGGGAGACACAGAATCCAAAGCAGGCTCCAAGCTCTGAGCTGTCAGCACAGAGCCTGGCATGGGGCTTGAACCCACAACTTGCAAGATCATGACCAGAGTTGAAGTCGGATGCTTAACCAGTTGAGCCACCCAGGCGCCCCATGAATTTGTGTGTGTTTTTTAAAGTTTACTTTGAGAAAGAGGGAGAGAGAGTGCATGCACATGTGCTTGTACAGGGGACGGACAGAGAGAGCAAGAGAATCCTAGGCAGGCTCTGCACTGTCAGTTCAGAACCTGAGGCAGGGCTTGAACTCAGGAACCATGAGATCATGACCTGAGCAAAAAACCAAGAGTCGGATGCATAACCGACTGAGCCACCTAGGTGCCCTGCCCCTTTTTGTATTATTTATTTATTTATTTATTTATTTATTTATAAGTTTATTTATTTTGAGAGAGAGCCACAAGTGGAGGAGGGGCAGAGAGGGAGGAAGAGGGAGAATCCCAAGCAGGCTCTCTGCAGTCAGTGTGCAGAGCCCAGCTCGGGCCTGGAACTCACAAATGGTGAGATCATGACCTGAGCCTAAATCAAGAGTCCGACACTTAAACAGCTGAGCCACCCAGGTGCACCCTCCACCCCTTTTTCTCACTACAAGACTGGAAAAAAGTGCTAAGTCATTTGGCACCCCCTTACAAATATTTTTCATGGTCATATTCATTAAATGTTACTACATGTCTGAATTTTTGAAAAAATGTATTTTATCATACTAGAATGGCATTATTATAAAGAGTTTGAAAATCTGACATGGTCAATTTAGAAAAGGGACTGAAGTCTGAATAAGGTCATCACATTTAAAAGACACACACACACACACACACACACACACACAGTGCCTGGGTGGCTCAGGTCATGATCTCACCGTTCATGAGTTTGAGGCCCCGAGTTGGGCTCTTTGCACTGTGTTGAGCCTGCTGGGGACTCTCCCTGTCTCCTTCTCTGCCTCTCCCCTGCTTGTTCTTTCTCTGTCTCTTTCTCTCAAAAAAAAAAAAAAAAAAGAGAGAGAGAGAGAGACATATATATATTTGATTGATGAAGGAGGTGTGACTTTCATTGTATATATAGGTCTTATAATTCATAAACATATCCTGTATCTCAGAATAAAAATATTTGCTATAGGGGCACCTGGGTGGCTCAGTTGGTTAAACATCCGACTTCTGCTCAGGTCATGATCTCAAGGGTCATGGGTTTGAGGCCCGCGTCAAGCTCCGTGCAGACGGCTTGGAGCCCGGAGCCTGCTTCGGATTCTGTGTCTCCCTCCCTCTCTTCTCCTCCCTGCTCCCACTCTGTCTCTCTCTCTCTCTCAAAAATAAATAAACATTAAAATTTAAAAAATAGATACATTTGTTATATAGTTGGAGTCACGCATGGTAAGGAGTGTGCTTCAATTGTTACAAACAATAATGCATCACAAAAGACCGTGCTGATCTTGTGTAACTAGTACTATGAATGAATTTGGTTGGTATTTAGTGTTGTGCAGCCCACATGTTTACATACTCAGTGCCCTAATTTCCCCTGAGGGAATCGCCTTTTGAGTGGCCCTTAGTTTTAGGGTTACTTTATCACAGAGCTCCTTGGTTTTTGACTCCTGCACTTAATTTTTTTAATACCATGATGATGATGGCACATTTTTCTCTATCGCTTCTAGCTAAGGGCGTTCATTCCACCAGTAACTAAGGTCACGTGTTAGTTAATGTCCACAGCACCAGCCTTCTATAAATACTCAATTCTTCCTGTCATTTAGCACAGTGCTGCTGGCGTCTGTCTTGATGCTGGCATTAAGATCATAAGCCCCCTTTTCTCCAATAGTGCAGGCTTTGAAAACTTTTATTAAGTGATTGATGCAATTCGATATTTTCCCATCATCTAAGTTTCGGCAAAATTCGATCATGACATCGTCTTTTCTAAATTCATCTCCGTTAAAACTTGCCCTAAGCTATCACACACGGCTTTTGCCACCGTTAGCCATGGTGCGTGTTTGTACGTTTAATTTACTTTCACAGTAAACTTCTGTGTAGTGAAAAAAATACGTATGTTACAGTCAGTCCATAGCTGTGCAAGAAGACGCACTCCATATTGTCCCTGATGGCATCTCTACTTCTCTGCTACTGGGGACAGTGTTGTTGCAGGGAACCTGCCTTGTCCCCATCAGGTGGGAACTCCCTGAGCAGGGACAGCCTCCCTCCTTCGTTTTGGGGGTTTTCCAAGGGCAGGCGTTCGGTCTCCTTTCTTCTCTCCTTTCTCTTTCTCCTCTTCCTTCTGTTTGAGACGTGACTTTATGAGATGTGAATCAAAGCACAATACGCATCCAGAAAGGTGTACATATCTTGAGTACACAGCTCCCTGACTTCAACAGACCTTGGAACTGGAACTCAGGTCAAGAAAGAGAACATTCTGGGCACTCCCCAAAGTCCCTTTTCCTCTTTAGCTCCTGCCTCCAGCCCCTGCCCCATTAAAAAGGGCGATTCCAACTCAGCTGACAGTTATAGGGGGCTTGCCCATCCCCCCCACCGGCACTCTCACAATTGTGACCTTATTGGATTACTGCAGCAACCCTGTGGGGATGATATTATCCCTATTTTACGGTCAGGGAAATTCAGGCTCAGAAAGGGTGAGTGATGGTTGGGGTCAAAGGGTCAACAAGTGGTGGAGATTGGTCTTCTAGAGTCAATTGCATGTCACATGTCACCATCACACTCCGTAACTTGTGCAAAGAGAGGTGAGGAAGAGTTAGCGGTAGGGTCCACATGTCATCAGAAATGCACATGCATGGACATCTCTGAGATTTGCCCAGAAACATCCCATACCTCCTCTGGGGACTTCGCCTGTCTACACTCTTCAGAATGCTTCCCGAGGGAGCCTCCAGGTTGCCTTGGGCCCTGCTGCTGGCCACAGATGGCTGGTCCAGGAGTGGGTCAGGAATTCAAGGCATTCCTCAGGGAACTCTGGTTTCATTCTTTCTCTGGAAGCGTGAAAGTCAGCTGTCTGTGGTCAGTGATGTGGAGAAAGCCAGCACGTAGTGAGAGGGGGCGGTGGGGGACAGAAGCAAGGCAGGGATGAGAAGAAGTCAAAAGGTCCTAGTGGTGTCTGGATTCCATCTGACCCCGAAGCTCTGCCCCATCCTTCCCCTTCCGGCAGCTGGGGTGCAGTGTGAAATGCCCTGCCCCCCTCCAATGCCCCCCGCCCTTTCCACCTAAGCCGGACAGACAAGCTGCGGTCTGGGAGCAAAGGTATGTTAATCAATAGACCAGAGGAAAAAACCATCAGTCTATTTCTCCACTTGTATACACGGAGCTCAATTTCTAGTTGTTTGAGACACAAATGGATGAAATGGACTCCCGTGTAGAATGGGGATAAGGTAACCTATCTTACGGGATTGTCGTGAGGGTGGCCGAATCATTCAATATAAAATGCCCAGCCCAGCACACCTTCAGTGAGGGGATATTTTGGCAGGTAAGGAAGTGTCCAGTTTAAAACCTTGAACCCAGCTCTTGCTTACAGTAGAACTCTAAATAATAAATCGGAAGGAGTAAATGGATACAGAAAAGCCCCACCGGGCAAACACCATCAGGATGGATAGTTACAGGCAAGAATCGGTAACATGTGAAACTAGTGGGCTGAATACCGATGACAAACAGTATTACATAATCTCAAAGTATCTCCCAGAAGATATTCACTAATTATCAAGGGAAAGGTAGTGACTGTACAGTAGAGAAATCTGGTAGACCTCGCCTGAAACAAGTTATTAAGGTCAAATCCCCAGTATGAGCCACATCCATAGCATGTGGGTCTCATATCATGCACTGACAAGGGGGTATCTCCTCAGTGCTTGCTGCCCCAAAATGCATGCCCTCAATCGCCTCATGAGAAAACATCAGAATAGCCTCCACTGAGGGCCATTCCACCAAACGGTTGCTCAGCGCTCTTGACATGTGGCAAGGTCACAAAAGACAAAAACTGAGGAACTCTCACAGACTGAAGGAGACTAAGACACGGAAACAGAACACAGAGTGGGGACCTAGATGGATTCCTGAATCAGAAAACGGACCTTAGTGGGAATGTTGGTGAAATTAGCATAATGTTCACTGATTGGTTTTCAGGGTACATTTCCTGGATTTGATCACTGCAATATGGCATGATGTCAGATGGTAACATCAGGGGATTTTGCATAAAAGGAACATGGGAGCACTCTGTACTACATTTGCCACTTTTATCTAGGTAGAAAATTATGTCAAAATAAATTTTTTTTACAATGCATAAATTCTTGGGGCGCCTGGGTGGCTCAGTCGGTTAAGCATCCGACTTCGGCTCAGGTCATGATCTCACGGTCCGTGGGTTTGAGCCCCGTGTCGGGCTGTGTGCTGACAGCTCAGAGCCTGGAGCCTGCTTTGGATTCTGTGTCTTCCTCTCTCTCTGCCCCTCCCCTGCTCATACTCTGTCTCTCTCTGTCTCAAAAATAAATACAAACATTACAATGCATAAATTCTTGAACTTGAAAAAAAAATTGGACCAGTATGTCCCCAGTAGATTTTATTTGTTTTTTGTTTTGTCCCCAGTAGTTTTGATTAAACTCCTGACATAAGAATAAAACAGATTTAAAAAAGAAAGAATAAAATAGATACAAAATTTAAGGAAAAACCAATATAGCAGCTGAAGCTGTAAGTAAACTTCATTAGACAGGCTGCCAAAGTCTTCAAAAAAAATGTTTTTAATGTTTATTTATTTTTGAGAGAGACAGAGACAGACAGCGTGAGTAGGGGAGGGGCAGAGAGAGAGGGAGACACAGAATCCAAAGCAGGCTCCAGGCTCCGAGCTGTCAGCACAGAGCCCGACGCGGGGCTCGAACTCACAGACCGTGAGATCATGACCTGAGTCGAAGTTGGACGCTTAACAGACTGAGCCACCCAGGCTGCCAAAGTCTTATAGAGCACCTGTGCCCAGGGCTGCAGTGAGGTCATTTAGCTATGTGGGCTTATTTCAGGGGATCGAATACAGAGAGAGACTGAGATCCCTGGCCCGATCTTCCACCAGCTGCAAGAGACTCCTGAACCACTACGTCTTAAAAGGTACCCTTTAGGGGCGCCTGGGTGGCTCAGTCGGTTGAGCATCCAACTTCGGCTCAGGTCACGATCTCATGGTTCGTGAGTTTGAACCCCATGTTTCATTGGGCTTGCTGCTTTCAGCATGGAGCTGGCTTTGGATCCTCTGTCCGTCTCTCTCTCTCTCTCTGCCCCTTCTAGACTTGTGCTGTCTTTCAAAAAAAAAAAAAAAAAAAAAAGATACCCTTTAGCTTCTGCTTAAATGACTCTGATAATGAGCTCACTACTCTCTTCTTCTGGATAATTATTTGATTCTGAGCCCAAGTGCTATTGATAGTGATGAGAAATTGGAATGAGCCCAAATTAATGGGGCTAAGTAATCCCAGCAATGAGGATGGTAGCACACTCAATGCATACAGCCATCGAAAGTGATAAGAACGTGCTTTTCTCACTGCACGGAAATGTGTACGCAGGAATCTTCGTGACAAGAGCAGAACAGAAGCAGTGTTTCACACTGATTACAGCTACGTTAAACCTAAGTGTGTACATTCACAGCGGGAGGCTAACTTGGAACAGTGCAAAGAGTTGTAGTTTCAAGATGCCTTGATTTTTAAAAAGTAGTATGTATAGGACGCTAAGTGAAACTTAGTGTCAGATTTAAGGGGAACCCCCCCCCACCCACCCTCCATTAAAGGGCTTGGGGATTCTCATTTCAAGATCGATTGAGAATGGCTGAATGGGGCACTAGACTGGGAAGGATCCTAGAGCCTTGGCTCAGCACTACGGGAAAGAGTGATACGTTTGATTAATGATGTCTGCCGGGGAGGAAGGATTAGCATGCGAGTGTGCACCCTGGGTCCTTGCCATTTGTTCCTGAGACACTCCCAGCAACCAGTGTCACTTGTGTAGACACTCTGAAAAATGAATGAGCTCTTGAAGGAAGCGTGTTCAGGGAGAGACCTCGTTTGTAGTTACGGGTGGTAGGATAGGGGGCGAGTCACTGGGATAGAACACGGTATGCAATAAATACCATACGGGAAGGAAAGGCAAGGTCCTCCATAACAGGGGCCAGGTTGAGTGTAGGTGGGCACAGTGGGGAAGGCTTTGTGGCGTTTGTACTGGCTCTTGAAGGAGGAGGAGGTTTTGCAGGTGCAGACGCTAAGGAAGGCATCCCAGATAGACGGCACGGCATGGATAAATGCATGGAGGTTGGCAAATAACATCCTTGGGAGAAAGCCAGGTGGTCTCTTTGGCTGGAGAATAGAGCATGTGTAGGTTAGTGGTGGAAGATGAGCACGGAAATGGGAGGAAAGCGCCAGACTCAGTGTGACCTCAAGGCCAGGGTGATGAGATTGGGTTTCATTCAGTTAGCCACAAGGGGCCTTTGATGAGTTTTGAGGCAGGTGGTGCTCAGAAGGAGATGAGACCAGAGGGTGCTGAGAAAGTGCCTCTGTCCTGGGAGACAATTGCTCTGAGAGGATGCCAGGTCCTGGATTTTGACAAGATCCCTTTGGAGCGCGTGCGTGTGTGTGAGGGGGGAATCACAGTGTTGGGATAATGGGGCGGGGGAGATAAACCACGTCCCATCAAGGACAACCCCTTGGATTCCAGCTACTGTTCAGCATTGCCTGAGCTTTCGACCAGGCATAGGGAGGTACAAGTGGCAGTCTCTGTCCTCTGGAAGCTTCTAGTCTAGGGGGAGAGGCAAACATATCCCAGGAAACGACTGGGATTGATCTGAGACAGTGTGAGATCCAGCACCAAGGGGAGAGCGTCAGCTGGATGTGCAGCATTTAGGGGCAGAAGAGAAAGGCGGATGGAGCCACCGGGGCCAGGGGGCTTCTGTCCTGCGTAGAAAGAGGGGCCCTCCAACTGCACATCCCTGGATGACTTCTAAGGAGTTCTCAGACTGTGGATCCCTGGCTCTGGAGGACAGAACTTGAAGGATGAGCAGAATTTGGACACATAGAAGGGAGAGTTTTCCACATATGGGAGGCTGGGTCTTCGGGGTTGAGACAGACACAGATGAGGACTTGGAATGTCTGAGGAGACTGGCTGAGCTGTCAAAGATCAGGTTGGGTAGGTAGGGGGTGCAGACCCCCCAGGGCCTGGCAGCCAAGAAGGGAGGCCTGGCTTGAAGCAGTGGGCCAGGGATGCTCAAAGGGATGTGGTGTGGCTGGGGTTGGGGGGAAGGTTAGCCTGGCAGGTGTCAGACTCCTGGGGTCCTACCAGATAAGGAAATGGTCCCTGGCGGCCCCATGCTGGGGAGTCTGTCAGGCCTCACAAGACTTAGGGGATCCCATGGGTTCTGGTGTATTCATAGGTTTTGTCAAGATTCCAATGAACCTATGCCTTTCTTTCGCCTGCTCTTCCAAATCTTCGGGTCCCCTGCTCTGGGGAAAACACTTCTTCATTCCCTTGTCTTCCTTCCATCTTGGACTCCTGGGGACCCTGGGGACTGCAGGGACACAATCAGGCAGGTGCATCCCATTCTGGGCCAGGCCTGGGAAGACCTCTAGTGCCCTCTTCCCCTCCTCCATCGTAGGACTAGGGGAGGCTCTGGGGCTCTGGCTGGACGGTGGATGCTGGTGGCCAAGGAGGAAACCCCCCACCGGCTGGGTCATGTCAGTGTCTGCAGGCCCGGTTGTGGCCTTTGGTGTGGGGCTTGAGGGCCTGACAAATGTGTTTGGGGCCCTGAGTGTGCGCTACAAGGGGGCAGGGAGCGTTTTGACATGGGGATATTTTTCTACTCCCTCCAAAGTGGGCGCTCTCTTGTGCCAGGCTGGTGCACACTGGGCCAGCTCCGGATCATCTCAGGCAATGAGAAACTTGTAGCCAGGAAGCAGCGAGGGCCAGCAGACGAGGGAGAGAGGCCTGGGTTGACTAGACTCAGGGGCAGAAAAGCAGCACATGACAGCCCTGGGGGACACAGGCATTTCAGGAGCGCTGAAGACAGGGGAAGTCTAATGGGGCTGGAGAAGAGAGACAATGAACAGAGGCAAGTTCTGGCTGTCCCCTCCTCCTCTGCCTCTGCCCCAGGCCTCCCTTTGTTGCAAATCAGTACAAGTGGAACAGCCAGGGGCCAGTGTAATTTACATCAGGGGTGTGTCCCCAGCACCTGCTGAACATGATGACCATCTCTCCATTTGACCCCCTTTTGCTGCAAATAGCTCTGACCTCAGCCACTGGCATCTCAGCCCCAGCACCTGCTTTAGAGCTAAGGATATTGCCGTCATCACCACCATCAACGCCGCCCTCACTACCACATGGTCATTACCATCATCCCAGGTACCGGCCCCATCATCCCCCAGTCAACCAAATTGCATCCCACGAGGTCTTGGGGGGTGCTGGAAACCAGGATTTGGCCAGACTTCCGAGTGCATCGTGTCCAGACCAGGGATGCTCAACAATTTTGCCCCTTAGGTGGACACTGGGCCATGCCCTGAGACATTTTTGTTTGTCACAACTAGGGTCCTGCTGGTGACATCCCATGCATAGAGGTCAGGAATACTGCTAGACATCTACAGTGCACAGGACAGCCGCCCCCCCCCCCGCCCGTCCCTAAAAATTATATGTTCCAAAATGGCAATAGTGTTGAGGATGTGAAAACTTGCCCGTGGAGGCCCTACGGCCCTCAGTCTACCTGACTCTGGCCCTCACCCCAAAATGCGCACATCATGCCACTGTTCCTGGACAAGAAGAAATCCTCACCAGCCCATCTTATGGCAACTCTTATGCACACTTGTTTGGCGTCCTCTGCTTGTATTAAAAAGTGAAGAAGAAGAAAGTGCTCTGTGGCCACCCTCCAGAAGGAAAACGCACAGAAACCACAGACACCCGGAGCACAGGGTGCACTCGGGATTGAGGTCACACTTTTGCCTAGGGCCGGGAGGCAGGGACTGGGCTCGATCCCGGGGGGTATAAAGGCAGAAGGCGTGCTCAGGGCCTTCCCTCCACTGCAACAGTCAACCTGGAGTGGCTCTCCCTCTGTGGCCAGCTGGGAACAAGAACCATGAAGTGGATGGTGGTGGCCTTGGCCAGCCTCCAGCTCTTGGAGGCCGCAGTGGTCAAGTGAGTCTGGGGCCTGGCTGCCGGAGCAGGTGTGGGTTGGGGCGTCCGAGGCAGAAGGGGCTACAACCTTTGCCCTCAGGAAACGTCTACAACTGAACCAAAGGAGAGTTTGTCCACTAGATGTCCAGCAAGCCTTTACAACAGACAGACACTGAGCATTCATGGTGAAGAAAGACAGGCTTCTTTACTGGTGTTACACCACTCAGAGAACGGGGCGCTAATGCTGAACGCAGGGTAGGGGGCTGAGAGTCGTGGGTTCTTCTGATGGGTCAGGGATCGGGTCAACTTCAGGACTGAGTGACTTGTCTTTCCGGCCCTGGTCTGTCCGGTTTCATCAACTGTGACTGGGTGGTCATTCCCTTCCCTGGTCTGGATCTGCAAAACATCTCAGCAATTTGTGTGAGTGATGCTATCTCTGGTAACAAAAGCAGAGGCCGCACATCTTGTGATTGCGCAGGCTAATTCATTTCTTGTTCTCCTGGGCTTTGTTTTCATTGTCTTCAGCATCCTGGGGTTTTCCCCTGTAATCTTTAACTTGGGGCCACATGCCTTTCTGCAGACTTAATTCTGTTGGTGGTTGCACTTTTGGGCGAAGGGAAAAGCAGAAGCGCTTTCTCCTCTGATGAGAAAAGAAGGACCCGGCACAGGGTAGTAAGGGTGACTGCTGTCCAAACAGACCCCGGATGGCAGGATTGCTTTCCTCCTGCAGAAAGGAACGATTATTTCTGGATAGGCAGACATTTGCTAAAAATTCCCTTAAGGCCCAAAATTTATAGCGCAGATGGCACAATCATTGAAGCAGAAACAGCGGTAAGGTGATGTCTACGTGCCAGGTAAGGTGTCAGAAGAAAGGGAGCAGGAGGCGTGGCGTCCAGGACCTCCAGAGCGCTCTTGCTATGTGACCCTTAAAAACTGATGTCTCCAGCTCCTCTGAGAAATCTGTTTGCAATACGCAAATTCTGTCGAGATGGTGAGCCAAGCAATCGTCAGTTTTCACAGCTCAATGTGAATGGCTGTAGCTAAGAATTTCGGAAGAATGAGGGGTCCTGACGGAATGGGGATTCAGATGGGGAAAGAAAAGAAAGAAGCAGCACTTCTGGAGTCCGGAGCGAGCCTGGGTGGACCCAGAGAGGCCCCTTATGTAATGACAGCAAGCTGGTCTTGGAGGAGGACAGCCAAGGGGATGGGGGCAGAAGCCCAGAACTCAGAAGTTCCAATTCCAGAGCTGATCTGGGCCCCAGACCACCCAGGCCAACTTCCGCATTGCCTGGTGTCTGGAGAAGAGCAGTGATGAGCCCCAGGCTAGGGGATTAGCAATGTGGGCAGACCTGGGACCCTGTCTTCTGAGTCCCAGTCTAGTGCTGTCCCCTCTACCCATGCTCTGTCACATCAGCCGGGGTCAGGTGCTTGAAGACCACCATAGCAAAGGATCTGGGGGGAGCTCTGCCATCTCTGAAATCTTTCTTATAAATGCACATATCCTGGGCTGCCTGGCTGGCGTACTCAGTAGAGCATGCAACTCTTGATCTCGGGGTCCTGAATTCAAGCCCTACGTTGCAGGCAGAGCTTACATAAAAGAGAAAGCGTATATCCTGCCAAGGGTAATGGCTGAAGTCCCCTCCCCTTTCTGGGAAGGAATTTATGGGATACCTGAGAACAGAGGGCCAGGGAAGGATGAGGAGCCTTGAGATGAGATGTGGGCAGGCATGGGTGGAGGTATTTGTTTTCTGAATCTTGGAGCAAGTCCTGAGAAGATTTTTGAAAGAAGAGAGGGAGAGGCAAAGAGGGAGGCAGAGGGAGAAAGAGACAGAGACAGAGACAGAGAGAAAGGGCCAGAGCTGGAGCCAGAGCAGATGGGCACACGGGACAGAGGAGCAGGGAGTCTGGGGCATGTGGCTGGAGATGGAGAGGCGGGTGGTTGGGGGGAGAAGGGACTGGGACCATCAGAGGTGCTGTAGGAATGAGGGAGGCCCCGTCCTGACCCCAGTCCCTCTGCAGAGTCCCCCTGAGCAAACGAGAGTCCATCTGGGAGACCATGAAGGAGAAGGGCTTACTGGGGGAGTTCCTGAGGACCCCCAAGCACGACCCTGTGCAGAAGTACCACTTTGGCAACCTCAGTGCCGTCTACGAGCCCCTGGCCTTCCTGGATGTGAGTCCTGACGCCCTCCCTGGGGCTCCCTCTCTCTACCGGCAAAGCCTGAGGCCAGGCCCTGGGGGTGTGCTGCACCATCTACTTTGCACCCTCCCATCAAGCCCCTGGGGCCTGTCAGACTGGCCTGAAGGGCTCTGTGTTCTGGGAAAGTACGGGAGCGAGGTTCGGGCCTCTCCCTCTGGTGTGGGTTATAGGGCAGGGGCTCTGTCCATGGAGGTCTGGCTGGGCCTGAGGGCCCCTGGATCCCTCCAGAGCTAACAGCCTGCCCCATGTCCCCCCTCAGAGTCTCTACCTTGGTGAGATCAGCATTGGGACTCCTCCGCAGAACTTCCTTGTCCTTTTTGATACTGGTTCCTCCAGCCTGTGGGTGCCCTCTGTCCACTGCCAGAGCCAGGCCTGTGGTAAGTGCTGGGCTTGCAAGGACAGGTGGCCGGCGAGGGACTGCGAGGCCGGGGCACTTCAATCCTGAGAGTCAGGGACTTGGCCAGGATCAAGGGGCATGTGCAAGACAGAGAGGAGAAGAGGCCGGCCGTGGAGCTGGGTGATTACTTTGCCTTCCCTCTCACCCACACATGTGCAGAGGGTTCCTTCACCTGCTCCAGCCTGACCCTTCTGCTCGATCCGGCCCACTTCTCTCTGCTCCATTCTGTTCACTGCAGATAAGGCCATTCCCTCCCACCAGCATCTACAACATTCTTTCTCTTCCACTCTCTCCACTCTTCACGAAGTTCTCATTGAGAGTCTCCCTAGACACATGGGACAACAGTATAGGATGTGGTCCCTGTATTGTAGTTGTGTTTCTTTTTTTTTTTTTTAATGTTTTAATTTATTTATTTTGAGAGAGAGAGAGAGAGAGAGAGAGAGGGAGAGAGAGAGAGAGATCGAGCATTCAGGGGAGGGGCAGAGAGAGAGGGAGGGAGAGGATCCTAAGCAGGCTCCACACTGTCAGCGCAGAGCCCAACCCCGGGCTTGATAGCACGAACCGTGAGCTCATGACCTGAGCGAAAATCAAGAGCCGGACGCTCAACCAACTGGGCCACCCGGGCACCCCCTTGCAGTTATATTTCAAGACAGGCCAGGTTCTCCTCCTTAAGGCTGCCCTGGTCCCTGCCAGAGCTTTGGGGTGTGGGTCCTGACACTTTTTCTCCCAAGAATGCCTCGTTGGCCTTGTTCCTAATCTCTCAGCTTCCTGGTATGACCAGTTTCTTGATGGGGCGAGGGTGGGGGGAGTGCGGGCATGCCCTGGGGTTCACCTGCTCCTACAGCTGATGGGGGTGGGGTGGGGATATAAAGGGAACCAGGGAGGTGGAGAGGGATTCTATGCATCCTGCCCCGGAGGGTCACGGTCAAAGGGCACCCCAAGGGTCTGTAAATCAGAGGGGGCTTTGAGGCCAATGCTGGGAACCCCCTTGGCTGGCCACCCCTTGACTCCGTGGCCAGGGATGCTGAGGCCCCAGGATGTGAGCACAGGCTGGGACAGAGGTGGACCTCCCTTCCCCTGCCAGTCTGCCTCCCCAAACCCTCCCTCCCACTGCAGCCGGTCACTCCCACTTCAACTCCAGCGCGTCCTCTACTTACTCCAGCAACGGGCAGATCTTCTCCGTGCGATACGGCAGTGGCGGCCTCCGCGGCATCTACGGCTATGACACTCTAAGGGTGAGCCACGTGGCAGGCTGCTCCCTGCCCCGGGACGTGGGGACTGTCCCTGGGGCTCTGAGCCGGGTTGGAACCTCACAGACCTCACCGTCTCATGGGAGGTCAGACGGAGATGCTGGAAAATATGGGAAAACTCCTAGTGCTTTACTGCGTACAGGCCGGGAAATCAGTACCCCCCCCCCCCCCAGGGCTCCTTCGTGCAGTCACCCAGCCCTCCCTGACTGCATCATGTGCCAGGCACCCAGGACACCTGGTCCTCTCCTTAAGAGGCTTAAAGCTGGGGGAAGATGAAGGGTGGGGGCGGGGGGGGGGGGTGGCAGGGCTCAGTGAGGCCGTTTGAGAGTGAAAGTGGTTCTTGTGAGACCTGTCAAGAAGGCAAGGGGCAAAGGCGATGGAGGGATGCCCAAGGGAGCCTCTGCGGGGGGAAGGTTTGGGGGAGGTGGGTAGAGTTACACTTATCACCTCTCATCCCCCGCGCCCCCTCCAGGTCCAGAGCATCCAGGTTCCCAGCCAGCAGTTTGGCCTGAGTGAGCTTGAGCCAAGTCCCTATTTCCTCCATGCAAAGTTTGATGGCATCATGGGCCTGGCCTTCCCTTCCCTGGCAGAGGGTAGGACCACCACCCCCCTGCAGGGCATGCTGCGGGCAGGCGTCCTCTCCAGCCCAGTCTTCAGCTTCTACCTGGGCAGGTAAGAAACTGGTTGTGTGTCCTTAGTTCCCAGGCAACTCCCTCCATTTTCCCCCAGACCCTGGAAAAGGCTGAGACTCAATGCTTTGGGGTTTGGAGGGCTCCCATCAGGGAATGGCTCCAGCTACTCCCGTGTCTAGCATTTTCTTCCTGGGTTTCTTAACATTGATTTTTGAGAGACAGAGCGAGACAGAGCACGAGTGGGGGAGTGGTAGAGAGAGAGTGGGGACGCAGAATCCGAAGGAGGCTCCAGGATCCGAGCTGTCCGCACAGAGCCAGACGCGGGGCTCGAACTCACAGACCGTGAGATCATGACCTGAGCCAAAGTCGGCCGCCTAACTGACTGAGCCACCCAGGTGCCCCTTCTTCCTGGGCTTCCGAACTGTCCTTCACTCCACACCCTTTCCCCCATCCCTGCGTCTGTCCCCAGCCCACTCTGACTTTTCTTTGCATCTCTAGTCCAGGTCAGAATCTTTCCCTCTTCTGGGTGAACTTAGCTTTGAGTGTGGCTGCTGATTCTCGATACATCTTGGATTTACCTGCTGCCCAGAGCCTCCATTAGCTCATTGCCTTCTGAGCCAATATTTTCTACCTGGACACTTCTTTTGTATAATAATCGATGGCCTCATCCTTCTTTTGTATAATAATCGATGGCCTCATCTCCTTTGATCTATTGTTCTAGCCACGTCCTGGAGCCTTCTGGTCTACCTTCATCATTTGCCCCTGACAAGTTGTTTTCTTCACAACACACAAGCGATGGCCCAGGAGCCAGAGGGTGGGGGCAGGGGTGAGTGGCCTGGAATGGACTTTCCTTCTTTTCCTCTCCAGAGCTAGTCAGCCACCTTCTGGAGATAGTCAGCATCTGCTATCTGGGGTTTAATCGTTTGACTCTGACTTTCAACAATATTACTCTGTTTCTAATGTTAGGGACTTAACTCTCTACCTCTGATTACCATTAGCTTTGAGTTTAGCCCTTAGGAACTCTGTCCAATTCCACACTCAGGTTCAACCACCAGGGGAGGCTGAAACACACACGAAAAATCCTCCCTTCCTCTCTGCCAAGGACCTATCTCCCTCCGGTCCCAGTAGAAAAATGACAAGTGGGGCTCAGTGTCAGGCTCCCACTGACATATGACACCAAGCAGCAAGAAGCGGAAGGGACAGGAGAAGGGCATGTGGGGTGGGGGGGAGGGGGGTGCACAGGGAACCTATACAACCAGTGGCTTTCCCTGAAGCAGGGCTTTGTGGGGCAGCGGTATCTGGAACCTGAGGCATGGGAATGCTGAGGGGCTCAGCTTGGAGCTATAGTCAAAAAGGGGGACAAAAATCCCTTCCCTCAGGCTTCCACAGTGTGAGGGGTAGACACAGCATGGGGAGTCCCATTGTGACGGGCAGACACAGCCCTGCCTTCGGGGAGTCTGATGGGGGAGACAGAGCCAATCTCAGGGAGCCCCAGTCTGAGGGAAGAGACACAGCCATGCTGTCAGGGAGCCCTAATCTGAGGGGGAGACACAGACCCACCTCGGGGACCCCCCCCCCCCCCAGCCTGCAGCCAGGGCAGGACCTCTATTTCTCTCTGAGAGTGATTACTCAGTAGGAAATCTTTTCCATAGTCTCACTCTTCTCTTTGCCTTCTGCAGACAGATGAACCCTCAGAAAGGAGCAGTTCTCATATTCGGGGGGATCGACCACAGCCTGCACAGGGGTCCGATCTACTGGGCCCCCGTCACCCAGGAGCGCTACTGGCAGATTGGCTTTGAGGAGTGAGTCTATGGTGGGGTCCCAGGCACGTGGGCAGGCTTTGAGGCATTTCATGTCACACACACACACACACACACACACACACACAAATACACAGAGATGGACACACACAGGAAGGTACTGCTGGCAGGTGGGGATAGAGGACCTCTGAGGCCTGTCCCCACAAAGCTACAGCTGTCCTCTGCTGGAGATTGAAGGTCCAGCTCAGCCTGGAAAAATGGGGTGGGGTGGGGACGACATACAGGGTAGGTCTTAGAATTCCAAACATAGACCCTGTGGTCCAACACTATGTGCTTAGAGATTAGAAACTGGGATGTATATGGGGGGATCAATGTGCTCAACGTACTCACAAAGAATCAGTGACCCCGGCTTTCAGTGTTTCTAGAACCTTCCTTGGAACTGGTAAGAAAGACATTCCATGACCCGTTAGGTGGCTTTGGGTAGAGTCTGGTATGGTGTAAGTCAGGGGGATGGCTGGATTGACCTCTGCAGAGTCCTACTTTTCTGAGGTGCACCTTGATTCTACGGCTGTAGCTGTCTGTCCCTCAGTGGTGGGGAAAGCCCACTTCCCAGCTGCCCTGAGCTGGGGGTGCTGAGGGGGTTCGTCTCTTCACCTTCAGGTTCCTCATTGGTGGCCATGCCACCGGCTGGTGCTCCCAGGGCTGCGAGGCCATCGTGGACACAGGGACATCTCTGCTCACGGTTCCTCAGCAGTACCTGAGTTACCTTCTGCAGGCTACAGGGGCCCAGGCGGACCAGTATGGACAGGTGCGTCTGGTGGAGACATCCCCCTTCTTTTAGAGAGACCCTCCAGGAGGCATTTATGATCCTCCTCCGGCACAGGAACAGCCCGACTCTTGGCCTCCATGCTTCTAGCTGTCCTGAAGCACTGGAGGTGGGGGGCTCTGGGATGCCTGGGGCTGTGGGCCCGGAGGCGGATTCAGGGGGGGCTGGCACCTTGTCCTGAGGGGACATGGGGAGGTTACTACTCAGCAAAATTTCCTTGGAGCTTCAGCTCCTCAAAGGAAACTGGTTCAACACTTGCCAGGCTTGGGAGTAAGAGCAAGAGAGCTGGAATGTGGGGCCGAGTCGGGGAGGGGGGCCGGGGTGGCTGAGGTGGGGCTGGCAGGTCCTCCGATGTGGACGATGAGACCCTTGGGCCCTGTTCCTCTCTGCAGTTTATGGTGGACTGTAACAACGTCCAGAGCCTGCCCACCTTGACCTTCCTCATCAATCGTGTGCAGTTCTCCCTGCCATATTCCTCGTACCTCTTCAGAGTAAGTCTGCAGGGATGTGACTGGGTGTGAGGAGGGGCTGGGAGCCGGAAGCGCTGGGTCTCCTCAACACGTGCCATTTCCCAGCTCCTGGCAATGCTGCCTCACGTTGTCCACCCACCGATTCCAAACCCCTTCTTGGGCACGAGGCTGTGACACAGAAGAGTGTCATCTGTTATTTATTATTATTATTAATCAGTGTGGAGGGGCACTGGGTTGTTTGTGGCGCACTAGCTAGGGTCAGCCCTGTTTGCCTATGCTGTCCCACCGGAATGTCACAGCATTCAAGGAGGGAGGCGCTAATTTCTATTTTACAAGTGAAAACTTGGAGGTTCAGAGAGGGTAAGACACTGACACAAGGCTCCACAGCCAGTCAGCGTGAAGCTAGGTTTGGAAGCCAAGTTGGGCTGGCTTCAAGGCTTTGCCAACCAGGCTGACCTACTCCAAATGGGGAGCAAAAGAGAGGCGGAGGGGAACCTGGGGAGAGGAGACTATAGATGGTTACCGCAGTGTGCATTTACCCATTCCAGACCTCTCTCCCACCACCCCAGCTCTGGGGGCTCAGTTGGCCTGTGAGCCCTCAAGGGCAGAACGTCTGGCTCACTCATTTCTGCGTTTGTGCTCCCGGCCTGGGGCTCAGGGCTGAGCAGGGCTCTGTCCATGCATGAGTGAATGTGTGCTACCCTTCTGTGCAGGGAAATGACATTTGTGCCATTAGAGTCCAGGCCACCTACCTGCCCTCTAGCAGTGGCCAGCCCCTGTGGATCCTCGGGGACGTCTTCCTCAGATCCTACTATTCCATCTTCGACATTGGCAACAAGAGGGTAGGCTTTGCCGTTGCCGCCTAGACTGAGTGCCTGGACGCCTGGGCTCCCTTCTTCCTCTAGATCCCCCACCCCAAGCTTCTCTGTGTGCTTCTTCTCTGGACTCAGCCTTCTTTTTCTAGATTTTGGGTTTTCTCTCATAATAAATAGTTCTTTTCCATGTTGGCCAGCGTGTTGTTTTTAGAGGGCAGTTGTGGCCTGTAAGGCAGCTCCTATCACAAGAATGGGGGGGAAGAGTGGGAGTCAGGCGTAGATTTGCCTCTACTGGACCGTGTTCTCCCTGAGCGGCTAGGAGGTTTGTGGTGGCCGGGGGTGGGAGGGGGGAGGAGGGTTACTGAGATTCTAAGAGGGATGGGGCATGAGGTAGGGCTCGGGGAATGGTCCCTCTACCCCTCAGAGCTTGGAGTCTCTTCACAGCTTGTCTCTGGAGAGAGAAGACAGTGGTAGTTGACATTGAAGCAGGGCATTCCTTTGTGATGGGTCAAGGGGCCTTACCCCAACCACCCAAAATGCTCCGCTGACTTAATTGACCGAATGACCACCAGAATCACCCCAGGCAAGTTTTCTAGCACTGTGACTGGGGTTTCCAATGCATCCTACACCTAGGCCTTTGGCTCCTCACCTGTGATCAGGTTTGCACTGGGAATTTCTGAGAGATGCTGGATGCCTGTGTGCACTCGTGGCAATCATGGGTCCTTCCGGGAGGAGGGTGATGCTACCAGAACCTGTTTCCAAGAGGGCGTCAGAAGGTCTGGGTTGAGTGAAACTGATCATATTTATACCTAGACCCTTACGCCCCAAGGGTCTGTTTGAAGAAGGGCTGGCCCTTAATTGTGGACAAGAGCAATAGCTACTTGGAATCACCGGGAAATCAAGCCCATTTGTTGTAACGAAGTGAACAAGAGATGTTTTCTCCCTCTAGATTTCATTCCTGTTCTCCTTAGGAGCCACCCGCCAAAGACCCACAGATCTGGGGCTACGTGGTACTGGGCAGAGGAGGAAGTGGGGAAAGCAGAGAAGGGTAGCTCAGAGCTATGTAACTTCCAACAGGGGAATGACATGAAGTAGATCTGCAAAATGTTTCCCTGTAGCATGGTGGTGGGGGTCACCAGCCAGGTAGGACTGATGAGGCTTGAGGAGGGGTATAATTGGAAAACTCATAATGGGAGGGAGGGAGGCTCCCTGGACATATTTTTCCATGCTGTCCTTGATCAGCCTGACCCCAGCCTTGTCCCTTATTTTCAGGTGCAGGGGTGAAAGCACGAGATCCAAGTCTGGCATTCCACTCCCAGACATGAGGGAAACTGAGGTTTGCCATGCAGTAGTTTCTATAGCAACAGCACACTATCTGGGACCCTATATCGTTCCTAGACTCCAGGCAAGACAGCCTCCTGCAGGCCTCTCCTTGGGGTCAGAGAGGCCACAGGGTGTACATAGGGAGCTGGAGTGCGTGGCATCACTGACTGAGAAGAGAAAAAAACTTGCAAAAGGGGCAGAAACGAAGTGCGACATAAGTTCCAAGTTAAATGCCAAGTCCCCCGTACCCAGGCCAGGGCCCGCAGAGTGGGACTACAAATCCCGGCGTGCCTGGCAGAACCGACGGGAGGGACTACATTTCCCCGCGGGCGCCGCGGTAGGCCCTCGAGGGGCGGAGCAGGGCGGGGCGGGACCGCGGGGGGCGTGTGCTGCCCTCTGCCGGGCGCGGCGGGAAGTGGGTGCGGATTGACAGTGGGAGCCCTGGCGCCGGGCGCGGGGCTCGGTGACAGCGGAGGCGGCGGCCGCGGGCTGGACATAGGGAGCGGCGGCGGCGCCGACGGCAGCGTGAAAGGGCGGGCAGGGCGGGCCTTCCCGGTGGCGCGGAGCCGGAGGAGTCCGGGAGGGGGCGGCAGGCGCAGCTCGCGGGCCGGACACCTGAACTTGGGACAAGTTGCCGGAGCCGCGGGGGACAGGCGGCGGACGGATTGACCTTCAGAGATAGGTGAGAGGGACCGAGGGCCAAAGGGTGAGCGGAAGGCTGGGAACCCCGGACCCAGGCTCCCCCGCCCTGATTCTGTGGGTCCGGGAGACAGGTGGGTGGATGGGGGTGCCGGCCGAAGAGGGGACAGGGAGTGTGTGCGCCGCGCCGCCACCCGCCCCGCTGTCCGTCTAGCCCGAGACGTTGGGCACATGGCCGGAGCGGCGCTGCCCGCCGAGCCCAGGAACTCCTCCGGCCCCTCACTGCAGGCCCGGGCCGGGGGCGGCTTCTCTGCGACCTTATGTAACCAGGCGGGAGGGGCCGGGGCGGGCATGGGCCTTCCCGGCTCCGGAGCTGGGAGTCGAAGGGGCGGGAGGCGTGGGAGTGAACTTGCAACAAGTTTGAGGGACGTGTGGGCCTTGCGCCTATTCCTTCTCCACCGGAGGCGGTTGGGGCGGGTGGTACGGGAGACGGCGCCGGAGGCCCGGAAGGTGTGCGGGGGCCGAGTCTGGCCCGGCCAGGCCCAACCTGGATGGTCCGGGGGAGTGGGAGGGCCGGGGCGGCGCCACGCCCCCGGGCTGGAGGGGGGCGGGTGGAAGTACCATCCTCCCCACCCCCCTTCCCGTCCCGTCTTCTCCCTCGGTGTCTTGAAGAAGCCGCCGCTGCCCGCGTCCCCTGGTATCCCTGAGCTCTGTCTTTTTCTCCTCCTTGCATTATTCCCCGACCTGTGGGAGCCCCAAGGCCAGAGCTCGCCCTCCGCGCGCCCCTCTTTTTACTTTCCCGGGAGCTCCCGGCCATCTGCCCGTCCCCGAGTACCCCCCACCTTCTAGGTCCCGAATCCCGGAAAACACGCCCCCTTCCCCTTATTCCCTTAGTTCGCACCGCCCAACCCCATGCTGCCCCGCCCCCTAAGTCCGCTCACAGTCTTCTCCCCACCTCCCCGAACCCGGGTCAGCTACGCGGGCGCCGCGCGTGCACTTCCCTCCTTGAAGGGAGAGGGTTGATGTCAGCTCCGTTCCCGCCCCTTGGCCCCTTCTCGGCCAGGGGTTCTGGCTTCACGCACGGCTGCCCCGAGCTGCTCCGGTTTGCGCGAGCAGGTTCGCGCCGCAGCCGCCTGGCTTGCCCCAGCCCCGCGCACAGGGGGGAAGAAGGGAGGGCGCCCGGGGCGGGGCTCGTCTGCACGCGCGTCCGCACTGCCCGGAGCTCCCCTCCCCGCTCTCTGGCGGCCGCTCACCGCGGAGCCCTTCCCATCACAGTCCACTCCAGCCGGGAGTCTCTCGCCCGTCTGTTCTGGGGACTGTTCGGGGCGAACGGTTTCGGACTGGCGTTGAATGCGGTGCTTTCTTTGGCTTTGCGTCCGCCGGAGAAGTGTTAACTGCCGCCCAGACCCCACCCTGAGTGAGGGGTCTTAGTTGAGCAGGGAAGGGGCAAGGCCGATGCAGGCCCTGAGTGATACTTCTCCGATGTGGGCTCGGGCCCCTGCACCCTCCCGGTCCAAGATTCCACTGGCCCAAGACCTGGCAATTCTTGGGGTTGGGGGAGGAGGTAGCTCTGGTTTCCTCTTGGGCGGCCAGATGCGGTTGGCTCAGATCAGAACGTAGTTCTTGGCTCCTTAGCCTGTTCGCGCTGAGGCTTTCTCCGTGCCCAGCCTGGTGGACAGCCTCTAGGTCCTGCCCTCAGGCAGATCACAGTCGGGGGAAGAGATGCCAGCGATAAAGGCCAGTCTTAGACACAATGGAGGGGAGAGTCCTGCGTGGTAGTCTGCTGGTATGCTGGTGCCATGCCTCAGTTTACCCAGTCATGGGTAAAAGCAATTTACTTGGCCACCTTCTTTCTGCCTGCCCCCCCCCCCCCGCCCCCGGCTGCTGGGGTGGGAGAACTGGGAACCAGAAAGTGTAAATGAAGTGCCGTTTGGGTGACTCTGTGCTGGCTTCTCTGGAAGGGGGCCAACGTTACTTAACAGTTTACAAGGCCTGTGACAGCTACAGTGCTGTTTTGCCCTCTGCGAGGTGCAGACAAATCAGAATCCTATTCCAGCTCCCACGGAAGTGGTGCAGGGCATGGCGCAGGGGACATCCCCTCAGGTGAAGACTCCATTCATGGAAAACTAGCCGGGCTTCCGGGGGCTGATGGCAGGGTGACTCACAGTCAGATGGACAGGGGGTGGGCTAGGGCAGGCAGGAGCCCATCCAGGGGCCTGGGATGCTGGGATACCCAATGCCCACCTCCATTGCCATTGAGGCCCCCTTTCAGCCTCCCACCCTTCAGGCCTGGCTGTCCTTTGAGGGTCTGGCTTCTGGCCCTGATTCCTCTTGGAGCTTTGTTTATGGCTGTAATTGTATCATTAGCTGGAGTTTATAGAGTTACTTAGCACCTGCCCCCACAGGGAGTGGCTCAGCCACCCCCTGGCTTCTGTCTCTTCCTTTTCAAAGTCAACTTGGTTTCTGCCGCAGCAGGCAGCAGGGGGGTTCCCCAACCGCAGCTGGCATGAAAGCCAGGTTGGGCCTTTGTCCTAGGGATGGAGGGCAGTCAGCACTTGGGGCCCAGCTTGGGGCTGCCCTGGAGATGACCGTGGAAACTGGGTTGACCTCCTCTGCTCCAGAGGGAGGGAGTTAGGGATTTCTAGTGCTGCTAGAAGTGTCCACGTCCCAGGATGCAGCAAGTGCATATGCATGTAAGGTGTATATCCTCATCTGAAAAAAGAGAGAGACAAACACACGCTCCTTCTGGGCTCTTGTGAGGATTCAGGGTGGAGCAGTGCCTGGTACATGGTGAGTCCATAGGGTTGCTGTGTGTTCCACTGTGGGTGAGTGAGATTGATACGAGTTTTGTGTGTGTGGTTATGAGATTCTAGGTATCTAGATACATGTGTACAGATGAATTGTGTACGTGTGTGTCTATGAGAGTATCACACGATATTATATTAGAATATTCATCTTGTCTCTGCTCTAATAGAACAACATCCTAATAAAGTTATAAACAATAGTTGCCAACATTTATATTGTGTGTTTGCTCTTTGGAACGAAGTAGGGATGATTGTTTTCATTACATAGATTCAGAGAAGTTAAGCAAGTTGCCTGAAGTCACACAGCTTCAGAGTGGTAGAGATTCTAACCTGGGCCCAAGTGACTCCAAAATCCATGTTCTCAATCTCTAAAGAAGACCACTTCAGGGTTTCTTAGGCGTTCTGTCCGAAAAGGTGGGCAGAGGGTGGTCTGGCAACCTTCTCTTCCCCAACAGGGTGTCCTGCTCTGAGCAGCGGTGGGAGCTTGCTGAGGCCTCTGCCCCAGGACTGCACCTGTCTCTCGGCAGTGCTGCTGAGCTGCTGACACAGGTGACCAGAGTTCTGTGCCGAGAGCTCTCCCGACCTGCCCGGGGAGAGGAGTTCAGACCAGGCTTCCTGGGTCTCCTTGGTAACCTCACACATTAACTTACAGCAAAGCCCTCACTAGGCACGTGTTTACTCAGATGTGGGGACAAGTCTGTAGCAGCTATGGAGGGAGAATGAGCCGGGGCCAAAGTCGTGAGCATACTGGTGTCCTCTCACTGACAGGCTATGTGGCTGGGGCAGGTCCCTGCTCCTCTCAGCCTCAGTTTCCACATCTGTGTACCTAGATCATCTGTGGGGTGCCCTCCAATGTGAACCCTCTACCTATCTGTGGCAAAGGCACCTGGACAGGAGAGGCTTCCAAAAGGGAGGGACGTGTCGTGTGTGTGTGTGTGTGTGTGTGTGTGTGTGTGTGTGTATGGTGGGGGGTGGGGTAGGGGGTACTGCTGAAGTCCACTCAGTAGAGTTGTAGCTATAGGCTGGCCCTGGTGGTGTGACCAGCCAGTTTTTCTTGGGACATAGTCACAGCCAGCATGTACTGAGCACTAGCTAAGTGCCACCTAGCCAGGAGATTGTTAAGAGCATGAGCTCTGGGGCTAGGCTGTTTGGCTTGGAATTCCACCTCTGCCACTTACCAGCTGTGTGGCCCTGGGCGAGCTGCTTAACCCTGCTGTGCCTCTGTTTGCACACCCAGACTAACAGTGCTATAGTGAGGGCTAAGTATTCTGCTGCACGCTGCATGTACAGGACCTCGAATGGTGTCATGCTCAAAAAAGTGTTATCATAATGGACTCTTATGGCTCATTTATTTCTTTATTTCTCATTTCCAAGTGAGGAAATGGAGGCATAGAGAGCTCCAGTGAAGAAAAAAAAAGACCTATGGGTTGCAAACAGGATTCCGCCGCACGTCTGACATCCTCAAACGAAATGCCTTACGGGGGGCGCTTTGCGGCTTCCCTGGCCACAACCCCCATTGTTCCCTGTTGACCACACCTGGTCTCTACATTTGACAAGGTAGCAGAGGGAACTTGGCAATGCTTGCAGCATCTCTGGAACCCCTGCCCCACCCTGCCCTGGCCCTGGCCCTGGGGATTCCTTGGGTAGCATCTGGCTTGGCCACTTACTCCCCATTCCTGACCCATGGCTTTCCCCTGCACTTCTGCTGCCTGCCCCTCCTCCCCTCTGCACCAGATGTACAGATCCCCTTGGCTGCAGTGTGACCGAAGGCAGCCATGATATCCCAGCAACAGGGCAGGATCTGGGACTTGTTGTGCCCACAGGAAGTGCTTCGCTGTGGGGCGACGGGGCAGGGGGTGACAGCAGAGGGGCAGAAGCAAGAGGCAGAGTCATCACCAGCTTTCTTTCCTGGCCCTTAAGTGTGGGCATGAGGAGGAGGGGAGAAGGGACGTCTGACCATGCCTGCCCCCCTCCAGCTTCCTTGGGGGGCAAGCCTCCTTGTTGGCTTTTATCCCAATGGCAGAGACCCTAAAGTAAAATGTGATGCCATGGGGATTAATCCCTAATTCCAGCAGACTTGCCAGAAATCCATAGTCCATATTTCCTCCTCCCAGCCCTTGTTCATGCTGGTCCCTTCTCCTGATACACGCTCCTCTGCGCCCCTCCCCCTGTCCAAATCCTCGGTCCATCATATATATATACATGTATATATATATGTATATATGTATATATATGTATATATTAGTGCATGTGACTCTTGAAGGAGGAGCCTTGGCATCAATATGTCAAAAATTCCCCAAATGGGGGTATCTGAGTGGTTCAGTTGGTTGAATGCCTGACTCTTGATTTCAGCTCAGGTCATGATGTCATGGTTTGTGCAGAGCCTGCTTGGGATTCTCTCTCTCCTCTCTCTCTGCCCTCTCTGTTCATGTGATCTCCCTTTCTCTCTCAAAATAAATAAATAAAGTTTAAAAAAATTCCCCAAATGATTCTGATGCCCTTTCTCCAAGGCTGTGGCTCTCAAATTTGGGCATCAGAATCGCCTGGAGAAGTTGTTAAGACACAGATCACTAGGCTTTACCACCAGGGTTCCTGATTGAGTAGGTCTGGAATCAGTAGGTCTGCAAATTCCAGTAGGTCTGGAATTTGTATTTCGGATGAGTCCTTGGGAGATAGATGCTAATGTTGCTGGTCCCCAGACCACACTCTGAGAACCCGCTGCTTTGTAGCTACCCAGCCAAGAGCTTTCTGTCTCCTGGGTCTCTGATTGCTTTGGGCCTCTTAGGTCTGTCTCCTTTCTGAAGCCAGGTCCCACGAGGCAGGGACCACTGTGAAACCATTTGGTGACCGCCAGTCCCTGGTATAATCGGCCTCCCTTGCCCACTCTGCCTCCCTGCCCCCACCTCCCATTAAACTGACCACTGTCCAGCCTTGTGGTCTTGGCACAAGACCCTCTGGGACAAGTGCTCAGAAAATCATTGCTGCTTAAATACGGTGGGATGAGGTGGACAACAAAGGACAGCACTGTCCCCAGGAGTCATCAGAACACGGGGCAGGGTCTAAAGCTCCTCCTGCAAAAGTGCTTGGAGCCTGAGTGGCATTGCTGGAATACGGGGTGGGGGAGGGGCATCCAGAGTGGCCCTTGACTTTGTTGAAATGAGGCTGTAGAAACACCCATCATGTTATTTTACTTTTCTACCCCATGGTGGGCAAGTATTGGATCACTGTTTGAATTGTGTTTCTTGCTAAAAAAAAAAAAAAAAATGATAGGGACGCCTGGGTAGCTCAGTCAGTTAAGGGTTAAACTTCAGCTCAGGTCATGATCTCACGGTTCGTGGGTTCGAGCCCCGAGTCAGGCTCTGTGTTGACAGCTTGGAGCCTGGAGCCTGCTTCAGATTCTGTGTCTCCCTCTCTCTCTGCCCCTCCCCCTCTCATGCTCTCTCTCTCTCTCTCTCTCTCTCTCTCTCTCTCCCCCCCCCAAAAATAAATAAATGTTAAAAAAAGTTAAAAAATGATAAAACATGCACAAAAAGCAGCTGTTCCCTTCTTTCCTCAGACTGGAGATGCTGGGAGAGCGGAGGGAGGAGGAGGTGTCACTGTTGGATGTAAGGGTGTCTCCATCATCTTCTAGGAGGACTTGGGCCTTCAGGACAGCAGATAGTCAGGCCACCTTGGGAGTTCACCCCTGGGCTCTTGGGGCAGTTCCTTCCTTGGAAGCTGGACGAGCTGGGGCAAACCTCAGTGGGAGGCGAGAAGAGGTGCCCTATCCCCAGTGCTTAGAAGAGAACCCGGTATACAGTGGGTGCTCAGTAAATCTTTGTGGAGCGAGTGAGTGAATGGGTGTGACTTGAGCCCCATCAAGTGCCCAGAAATGAGGACACAGCAAACGCTTTACTCAGGGTCTCTGCCCTGCAGGCAGGGTATCAGCTTCACGTACTAAAACTCAGGGACAGGTACATAGCTGGACAAGAAGGAGCTCTGCCCCCAGTCCCCGCCCTCCCCAGGATCCAGGTCCAGCCTCACTCTGGTTTGGGGCTGACCATCTGTCTCTTCCTGTAGAGAGTTTGCCAACAGCACCTCCCTGCCCCCCCTCCCAACCCCCCTTCGCCACCCTCCCCCACTGCCAACCCCTCCCCCACCCCCCACCCCTGGTTCTACTAGTGGGTCTGTGGGGTGGGGCTCCGGTTTGTTTTCTCCTGTTTGCCAAGGGAAGTCACAGCCTGTCCTCTGCCTTGTTTATCATTGGTTTGGGGACAGCACCTGCCCCAGCCCCCCTACAGAGGTATGGAGTGGCCAGGAGGTGACACACTATCCTGTCCCGCCCCTGTCGCATCTTGTCCTCTCCTGGCTCTAGCCAGGTGTGTTCTCAGCTGCCCCTGAAGCATGGTGCTGGCTGGCTTTGCCGTGGGCCGACTGGGGCTGTGGGGCTGGGAGGCTTAGTAGCCAGCTGGCTACTACTACCCCTGTATTTTGGAGAGTAGAGGACTGAGGCCTGGGGAGCGTGAGGGAGGCTCTCCGGCACCCCATGGCCTTAAGCACCTCCTGGGTAGCTAACACTGTGCCGGCCAAGCAGGGTGGGTGGGAATAAGAACACAGCTCCTCCCTCAAAGCTGACAGCCTCACTGGGAATTTCACTAACCAGAGGACAGAGAAAGGCATATTGGTGTTAAGATAGTACAGAATTACATACTAAATGTATGCTCTTTGCTCTGAAAAGCATTCTTCCTTGGTCTAGAGAGTTTACAAAAGGGGTCATGCAAGGATGGAGACCTTGGCTCAGCGCTATGCACCCTCCAGACCCCCAAAAGGGCAGCTCTATTGCTCCCTGGGTCCTCTAACCTGGGAGTCACCTCTGCAGACGTGGGAAGCCTCAGTCCTGGACAGAGTCCTTCCTTCCAGGAGGACTAGTGGCTGCTGAGTGCAAGGCGGAAGGTGCCACAGGGAGGTGGCTGGCCACCCACCTGCACTCGGAAGCCCTGGGCCATGGGGGATGTGGTGCTCAGTTGGGCCCAACCACTCAGACCTCTTTGGGTCTCCCTGTTGCTGAGCCCCAAGACTTGACCAGGAACCTGGGGCAGTGATTCTGCTCCCCCCGCCTCCAGCATCGTCCCTTCTTCCCCCTTTCCTCTGCTCCCTATGTCCTCATCCCTCTCTACCTCCATTGACTTCCACTGCATGTGGAACATTGGCCCTCCATGCATGTATGTCTCTCTCTCCTGCTCTCTCACCCCTTCTCTCCCTCTTAATTTCTTTTTTCTGCCTCCTTCCTTTTGGTGTATTCAGAGGGCTCCTTTAGTGCCTCCCCAGTGTGAATCTCCGAGCCCTGCTGTCGGGGGCAGGGGGGCTCCCAGAGGAATCTCACCCAGGGCAGAGTGAGGTGGGTGTGAAGGCACCCAGCCTGAGGTAGCCCCCTGCCCTTGAGGAGCCAGGGGCTTGCAGTGGCTGGGACACCCCCAAAGTGGTGGTGGGGAGATGCAAGGAGCCAGAGCTGGCTCCCTGGCCAGCTGGGGGAGCCCCTCCACGGACAGCCCTGAGCATCTCCGGATACTCCCACCCCGTGACTTAGCTATAGATTCTCATCCAGTTTGTGGGGCCTAAGTACAGTGGTTCTCAAAGTCAGGTGTGAGAAGATAATAGTAGAACTTCTGTTTCTGTTTATTTATATCCCACCCTTGTCTCCCCCTTTTATTGTGAAATACACCATGAGTGCTGATAAGCACGTAAACATACATGCACACCGTAATAAGTCATTGTAAAAGTGAACACCCAGGCAGCCACCACCCCAGTGAAGAAACAGAATGTAGCCTGCACTCCAAAATCAGCTGGTGAGCCTCGCCTCTGTCACAACCCCTTCCCCCCGAGGTAACCACTATCCTGATCTTTCTGGTAATCAGTAATTGCTTTTTCTTATCACGTAACCACCGATGTCTGCAATCTTTATCAAAAGAGTGTAGCTTTGCCTGATTTTGAATTTGATACAGCCAGAACGACGCCGAACATGTTCTCTAACGTTGTGTCTTGTCCACTCAGTGCGTTTGTGAAGTTCACCCACGTTGCTCCGCGGAGCCCACGTTCACGGCTGTACACACAGTTCATTCCACGGCATGCACTTGCCACCATGTTTGCATCCGTCCTGCCACTTGCGGGCATTTGGTTTGCTTTCCTTCCTTGGCTACCGTGAGCGCTACTGTCAAGACTATCCTTGTACGTGTTTCCTGGTGCGTCGGTGCGTACCCTTCTCCAGAGGGCCGATAACCCCGAGTGCAATTGCTAGAGCACAGGGTGTACAATGCATATTTCACCTTTAGGAAATGTTTTGTTAAGTGGTTGTACCAATTTATTCCTCACCAGTGGCACCTGAGAGTTCCCGTTTCTCCATATTGTCGCCAACACTTGGTGTTGGCGGACTGCTTAATGGCTGTCGTGCTGGTGAGTGCGTAACAGAAGCTCATCGTGGGTATCACTTCTCATCTCACTCCCCTTCTCATCTTTTTTGTAGACCTGTTTTTGTGGATGCTGGCTGACCCGCACGATATATCCATACGTTGGTATTTATCAGCAGTTTGTGAGGAAAGAAGCAGGCACTGGGGGTGCCCGTCATTTTTTCCTCATAAGAGTTTGTGACCAAAATAGCCGAGAGACTATTATAATACTGAATGCCAGCGAAGGGCTGGAGGTTGGAGGGGTAGGAAGATGGTCTTCAGAGGAGACCCGCAACGGGGCAGCCTCTGCCCAGAGGGTACTAAGCTCACAGAGGACTCAGGCCCTCTTGCCCAACACATCTGGCCAAGGAGGAGGAAGGCTATGGGGCTAGAGCCCTCAGAAGATAGCATGCAACTTAGAATTGGCAGGTGCCTATCCTTCCGGGTCCCCTAGGGCAATAGTTCTCTACCGGGGGGCGATTTTGCCTCCTAGGGGACATTTGGCAATGTCTGATGACATTTTTAGCTGTCACAACTCAGGAAATGCTGCTGGCACTTAAAGGGTAGAAGCCTGGGATGCTGCTAAATATCTTACAATGCCCCGGGCAGCCCCCTACAAGGACTTATCTGGCCCCAGAGTGTCAGTGTTGAGGTTGAGAAATTCTGATCTGGGAACAGAGCCAGGAACTGAGATTTGCCATAAACTTGCTACATGGCTTTGGGGAAGCTACTTCAGTGCTTCAAGCCTCATAGGGAAAATGAGGGTGGCGAGGGGTCCTGCCCCCGCCCCTTCCTGAGGCTGTGGTCAGGACTCGGGGGAGGGTGGCTGTGTGGACACTTTGGGAAGCATCCCTGCAAAGGGGCCTGCGCTGGTTGTTTTCGTTGTGGTCCCAGCCCCTCCCCCTTGACTGTGCTCCCCGTCCCCTGAACTGGAGGTGTCAGGTGACCAGCTGTGGGCTCGCCCTGGTTCCTGCTATTCCAGGCCTCAGGGCTGTAGGGGAACCGCCCTGAGGGCTCCAGCCTTTTTGATGAGGGCAGCAGAAACGAGGGGCTCACTGGGGGAGCCCTGGGGCCCAGGTAAAACCATTTCTGACTTTGTCCTGAGCTGGGTGGGAGTCCAAGGTTGTGTGGGGTGATAAGAGGTGCCTATCACACTCTTTATCTGAGGCCCCGTTGTAAGTCTGGGCCGTAAGGGATGGGAGTCAGAGGTCATTCTTGGGGGCTCTGCACACCCAGGCCCGTCTCCTGCTCACCGTCTGTGCCCTTCCAGAGTTGTTATGCCAGAGAGGGCCCAGGGTTGGGTCAGAGACTGGGTCAGAGCTCCCTGGGCCCCTCTGACCTCCCTGTTCTGGGGCGCGCTTCACCTTAGTGGCATCTCCTGCCTTCTCCAGGGGTCACAACCAGCCTGATCTTCTTCCTACTGCAGTGCCTCTTCCTGAAACATACTCTCATTGAAAGGGTCTAGTAAACTCATCCACCCTGAGGTCTAGGTGACTGACAATGGCTTAATAATTGCCAGGCTTTCTTGGCAAGGAATGTTACCTATCAAAGGTGGGACTCCCTTAGACACCAGAAAGAAGCGCTAGCGAAATGTCAAGTTTCTTTGACAGGCTGTGAGAGAAGTACTTTGGGCGTGAGGAACCCCTGAAGTCACGTGTTGAGCAAGAACATTTTGTCACAAGTGAAAATTGTATGGTGGCTCCTATCTTCCCAGAACTTCATAGAATAACCTTGGTCTCAGGGTCCATTTCAAGGTGGGGCTATATAGCAAGACTGTGAACTGGGTGTCTAGAAGCCCTGGGAAGGCCCAGGACCAAGGTGGCAGATATGTGGTCAGTCCGGAAGGTGGTGGACCGTGGGGCTTTGGGCTAAGAGGGTACATGTCTCCAGGAAGGGCTGGGAGGGTGTATAGGTTAGGGCTGGGCTTGCATTGGACCTAGTAGGCTTCCTGAAAATTCTCCCTGCTCTGTGCGTCTCCATCTTGGGTGGGGGGGGGGGGCAGGTACAGCAGGGCCTATGCATTTTGAGGCCAGGCTGTGTGGGTAGTGGGGGGCTGTCAGAGGCTCAGTCTGGGAGGAGGGAGCGCACTGTAGGGGTCCTGGAGCCCAGAGTGGGGGAGATGGGGTGAGATGGGGCTGGGAGCCCGTCTGTGTTGGGTAGTCTTGTGGGTATGTGAAGCCTTTCCGGGCGGGCGTGCGGTTCCCTCTGCGCCGTGAGTAATCCTCGGCCACACTTGCAGCTCCCAGGGGATTGTGCAACTTCCTCTCAGGCTGAGGTGCAGGGGGCTGGGTGAGAAACAGCACTGGGGAAAATGAGGAAACTGGGGCCTGCGCCAGGGCAGGGGCACGGGCCTGGGCTCTGGCCCCCCAAGTTGCTGAGCTTTCCAGGGGGCCTCCTTCCAGGGGACTTCCGTCTCCCAGGTCTGAGGGAGTGTGTGCACATGAATGTGTGTGTGTGTGTGTGTGTGTGTGTGTGTGTGTGTGTGTGTGTTGTGTGTTGTGTCTTTGGGGAGGTAGTTGAGTGGCGATGAGGCTCCAAGGGCTGAACTGGCATTGGGGTATCTTTCGAAGAGGAACGGGAGACACTGAGTAGGGTCGGGGTTGGGGAAGCAGGTGGCACAAAGGAGGGGTCCCTGGGCCAGGCTCGGGGGGAATGGGGATGGTGGAAAGTGTGGGAAACCAGGATTCGGAGGAGCTGGCTGCCAGCCCCTCTTCTGAGGAGCTGGGCAGCCCTGAGCAGTTTAAGCACTCCCTGCCTCGTCCTCACATCTCCAAGCTCATTTTGATGCTCGGGTGAGGCCACAGTAAATACCTCCTTGCCTCAGGGATTGGGAACAGACACTATGCGGGTCCCCCTGGGTTCGAATCCTGATCCTGTCACTCTGCAGCTGTGTGATCCTGGTAAGCTACTTAGCCTCTTGGTGCCTCAGTTTACTCATCTGTAAAACAGAGGTGACAATTATAAAGTCTACCATGTGGGTCCGTTCTGGGGATTAAAAGACCTAATTCATGTAGAGTGCTCAGAGCAGCGCCTGGAACCCAGCAAGTAAGGGCTCCGCACAGGCAGACGCTTTCCTGGTACCCAAGCATGTTTGTAAACAGCAAAAAACTGCCCAGTGTTCATGTGACTATTTTTGATGGCAGGGATTTGAGCTGGCACCAGGGATGATGATAATAAGAGCTCACATTTCCCAGGCCTTACTTCATTTCAGGTACTGTGCCAAGTGCTTGACCGGCATCAGCCCCTTGAGCCCTCATAGTCACCCAATAGGGTGGGTGCTGTCATTACCCCATTTTACAGATGGGGACATGGAGGCACAGAGGGAGGGGTCTGGTGACTTGTCGCAGGGCAAGTGATATCAGTGAGGAGGGACAGCAGAATGGTCCATGGGAGCCCTGAGTCAGATCCACGGCCCCCAGCCCAGCCCCTTTCCTGGGTTCTGCCGGAAGTGGGTTGGGAGGAGGGAGCAGGGTCGGCTGTGAAGGTGAGAAGCCTGGCCGCCAGGCCTGTGGGCTCCGGCCAGTCTCCGAGCAGGTAGTCAACTAATATAGAGTTGAGTTAACACAGGGAATGGCTTTTTAGCCATTGGAGTGGACTTCCTCGGGTGTCCCTCCTGCCAGTGTGGACTTGAGAGAGGGGCTGAAGACCTTCAGCGGGTGGGCGGTGTGGTGGGCGGTGAATGTGGCTCCAGATTCAGATACACCTGGCTTTGAATTCTGCCTGAGCCATTTACTGTGTGACGTTGGGCCTCCGTTTCTTCACGTGCAGAATGGGCGTGGTAAGTGTCCCTACTTGTCAGGGTGATGACGAGGAGAAATGAGATGCCGTGTAAAGTGCTTAGCACAGGCCTGGCCCAGAGTGAGTCTGACGAATGGATGACTTTATTAGACACCTGTTGTAGAGGCGGCCATGTGCTGGGCAGGGAGTTGAGGCCACATGGATATCCCGAGAGGGCTATAATTTGGACTGTGGATCAAGGCCATTAATTGGACCCTAATTTCTGGCCATGAAGTCAGCTTAGGGGGTCTTTTTTTTTAATAACAAAGAATAAATAGAACATCCAAGTGTTTTGCACAGTACTGGCAAATGTTGTCTAACTTTTTTATTTTGTGTTCATGTGCATGGGTATATGTGCTAAGGGTGTGTGTGTGTGTGTGTGTGTGTGTGTGTGTACTGGGCCAAATAAGATATATTTTTCTGTAGATCGTGGTATTTGGGGTCACCTCCTTAGAGATTATCTCCCTCTTGTGCAATGCTTATGGGGCACCTACTGAGTACACCACATTCGGGGGGCCAGACTAAGATTCTGGGCCCAATTCTTAGCATGGCATTTGTGAGGGAGCAGGCCCTGTGGGGGTCAGCAGAGGCAGAGGGGGAGCTGGTTGGGGAGGGCTTTCTGGGTGATGACAAGCAGTGGATGGGGACGGTATGGGGTGACAATGGCCGGGGTGAATGGTTGACTCGGGGTCTGGAGCTAGAGAGCCTCGTTGGCAGGTGGAGGCTCCCAGTCAATGGAGGGCTGTAGGACCAGACCCATGCAGGTGCCCATGCTAGCTAGAACAGAGGGCTGGGTGGAGGTCATCCCAGAGCACTGGACAAGGGCTGTGCCTGTCTCCTCTGGCTGTGGCAGGGTGGGCAGAAGAGGACTCAGGGTTATTGATGGTCCTCCAATCGCCAAGACCCACAGGATCTACAATGACTCAGTGAGCCCCAAGGCCCATGACTTAGCCATTTCCTCCTTCCCCTGGACCTTGGGAGCCTCCTGAGCCTTCTCCCTTCTGCTTCCCCAGCTGGCTTGAGTGAATCTGACCTGGAACCTGGATAAGTCAGCCCGGAGCCCTGGTCCATGGGCCAGAAGTCTGTTACTTAGATACCTACCCAGGGTCAGCCGGGGCCTCAGTTTCTTCATCTGTAAAGTGGGCATACTAACCCTTGAGCAGCTGGCCTTCTGGTTGGTGATGCTAATCTTGTGACCTATTGTGGATGAGGTGGCTGTAGGAAGCGTGAAGGGCTCTGGGTGGGTTGTCAGTGTTATCTCTAAGGCTGAGAGAGCTGGGGAAGGTCATGAGGACATCAGCTGCCTGACTGGAGAGCCCCCACCTCCCCACCCTGTGACCTGGGGCCATGGGGCAGTGATCGGGAGAGGCCTGTGACCCGTGGTGAGCTGGGACTATCCCTAGTTCTGAGGGGGAGGTGGCCTTTTAGGAACCTCAGAGGATGAGACCCAGGTTTGACCTGGGTCTGGGAACCCCGGTTTCCAGAGTCCTCCCCTACATGAGGTCCCCTGGGAGCCCCAGCTTGGAAGTCTGTATTGCCAGGTGAGGGGGGCAGTGCTCTGGGACTGACTGGCAGAGGCCAAGTTCCAGGAAGCCATGGGTGGCTTCCAGCCTGCTGTGGCCAGAGCCCAGAGGCTCAGGCGTGAGCTCCCACGGTGGAATATGGTGTTTAATGGTAGCTCATATATATTGAGCACCTGCTCTTAGGTGCTGTGTTAAGCCCTTTTGTATATTTGCAAATACAATCTACACAATAAGATCTGATACACAGGTCTTTCTGTTATCCCGTTTTATAGATGAGGAAACTGAGGCTCAGAATGGTTGAGCCTCTCACCCAAGGTGAGAGTGAGTGACAGAGCTGGGCCGAGGGTGTGAGTTGTGGATTCAGGTGTCAGGGTTGAAATTTGGGTGGTACCACTGACGAGCTGTGTGACCTTGGACACAAGTGACTGAATCTCTTTGACCATTAGTTTCTTGCTCTGAGAGCTGGGGATTACATCAGGGCTTTACTCAAGGGTGGTTGTAAGAATTATGTGAGATAATGGAGGTGGCCCGTGGCACATGATGAGGGCCCCAGTAAGTACCGTCTGCTTCATCACTGTTCCTGCTGGCAGCAATAACCTGCTGGGTGACCCTGGGCTGGTTGTGTGACACAGGGTACTGACCCCTTCCTTCCTTGGGCTGGGGGAAGGGGAGGACTTTTCCCTTCTTTCCTTCTAGCTTCTTTGGCTAGCCTAATAATTAAATTAACAGAAGATAGATCACCAGAGGAACATTTAATTTTTGTGTGAACAAGATCCCCAAAGATAGGAGGCTCAAAGAAGCGACCAAAGCAGGCAGCTTTTATACCATTTGGACAAAGAAACAATACATTTGTGAAGAATGGACAAAAGAAAGAGGTTTGGGCTTGGGGGAGCTAATTAGCAAAGAAGTAACAAGGGTTGTTTATATAGCCTTCTTGGCCCCGAATTCCGTTTCTGATGATGAGGCTGCCTCTCTGCCTCTTGGTACTGGGAGGGCACCTTTCACACGGTGGGGGGGGGGGGGCGTATTTCCTGCTCCCACAGGCACGATGGAGGGTCAGAGTGTCCTTCTTGCACTGCTGTTCCTTGAGTAACTTTAATTCAACATAATCAAGATGCCAGAGTGGCCTATTTTGGGGTGGCATATTTTGTTCCTCTTCATTTTCACCTGTGAAACTTCAAGAAGTTTCACGGTCGAAAAGCTGAGCCGGTGGAGTGCCCCATCGTTTCACTGAGTTAATGTTTTAGTCTTGGAAACAGATCAGTTCCTTTAAATGGTTGTGTTTCCTTTTAGGGGGTGGTGATGCACCTGGGCTCCCAAAGTTAGGCCTCTGTTGTGTGAGAAATCAGGTGTTTAATAAGGCACTTTTATGGACAGAAAAGAAAAACCAAGGTTAATGATCAGAGCAGACTATGATCCCAGTTTGTGAGTTCTGAAGGCAGCCAGCTGAGATTTCTGGATGTCAGGCTCAAAGCCTCTTCAGATGGAGTGAGGGCAGACAGTGGCAATCTGACAGATTTTCCTGGTTTGCAGTTTGAAAGTCTCCGGTGATCTTTTCTGCATGGCGCCCTCAGCAATAGGCACATGAGCTGTTGTGATTTCTCTGAAGTTTCTATCAAGTTGTTCACACTCTGCAGGGCTGAAGGGAAGAGAGCAGCTTTTGCTTTTAGTGATTCTATGTTAAGAGTAGAAGAAACTTGGGAGCGTTAGTTTGGGGAGCGGTAGCCAAATATTGGAGGAAACTAGAATTCAGAATCCCGTTGTTCTATGGGTAGAAAACAAGACTTCATTGATAATTAACAGCACTAGAACCTGGTATCCAAAAAGTGTACTATAATTTTTCGTTGAAACAACTTTTTTTCTTGACAGTTACCCCCATTTCTATCAAAGATCATCAAATTTGTTTGCAAAATAGGCTGAGGTTTAGTGAATTTAACTTATTTATATAAATGCAACAAGAATTGCAATTGACTGTATAGCAACTTTTCATATGCTTTGTAGGAACTTTTCACAAGGAGTCTCAGGTTGGACTTTTAAAAGCCTCTCGAGGCTGGGAAGCTGAGTCCAGGACTTGTCATCAAGCTTTTCCCGCAGTCACTTGAGATTTAGGTGAATTCCTCTTTTCTCCAACTCTCCCAAATATAGTGAGGTTTTTGCACCTGCCAGGAAGTGACTTTCCTTACTCACCTGGTGAGGCTGCTGGGAACCCTGTAAGCACGATACCAGGCTGATTTTTCCAAGGGGCTTTATGGGCTCCATAAAGTCAACCTTAGTTCCTTAGAGCTCTCTGGTCATACCCAGTTTGTGCATTTCTCCCTCAAATATGACGTTCCAGTCAAAGCCTTGGTTTCCAAAGCCAATGTTTCCAATTGTGTCGTGTTACTAGGAGAATAGATTTTTATTGACCTTGTGTAAATAGCTATATTGTCATGAAAATAAAAATACTCACTAAGAGTTTTCGAAGTCTGGAGATGTCAGATAGGGAGAAAAAGGTAAACGTTTCAATTCTAATTACAAAAGTATAATTTACCAAATTGCTGTAAGTCATGGTTAGCTTAAGAGAAAAAAATGTGTTTTTTTTTTAATCTGGAAAAAATAAGCATTAAAGATCCAACAATGTTTTAAGTAAACAGTTATAAAAATGGTAATCATCTTTATCAGTTAATTCCGTTTCATGTAATTAATCCTTGTTGATATTGACCTTTTGTTAACAATTTTATGAATCCAGTTTTTCCTTAGAGTTCTGTCAATTACTTTTTTAAAAAAATATTTATTTATTTATTTATTTTGAGAGAGAGAGAGAGAAAGAGAGAGAGAGAAGCAGAGAGAGACAGAGGCAGAGAGAATCCCAAGCAAGCTCTGTGCTGTCAGCACAGAGCCTGACACAGGGCTCAAACTCGCGAACCGTGAGATCATGACCTGAGCCGAAATCAAGAATCAGACACTCAACCATCTGACCCACGTGGGTGCCCCAGAGTTCTGTCAGTTCTAACCCAGTTCAGGGGTATGATCCGAAGGTTAGTAGAAAACCGTATTCTAGAGTATTTGTCAGAGTCCCTTCCATGAATCTTTCTGAAAATGAAACACCTTTGTAAAAGTATCAGAATAAAACAAGAACTTATATAACTGACAAGACTTAAAAATGCCTATGGTTAAAGATCTGATGAGAGCTCATTACAATGTTATTGACAAGGATATTTGGTTATTGCTGAGACATAAATCTTATGATAATAGCTAGAATTAGACTATATTAGGACATATCAGATTTCTAGGAATTTTATACAATTTCTGGAACACCTAAAACATATTCCTATACAAATACAACATAAAGAAGGCTTAATTTTATGTGAGAATGCTTCCCATGTGATTTAACATAACAAGTAGGTCTAATTAGTTTAAAATTCCCTCCCACCACCTCTTACGTTTTGTTGTAATTGTTTTTGTTTGTTTAAAAAAAAAGGGGAGAGAGAAAGAATGAATCTTTCAGATGATCCAGAGACCCTCTGGAAAGTCCCAAAGTCAGTTTGAAGTCAAAAAGACTTTATTTAGAATTTGATCTGGGGTAAGTTTGTCAAAAATATTAAAAGACTTGCATACTTGCCAGAAGGATCATAGATCATCATCAAACAATACTTACTTATCTAGTTAACCAAAGTGACAATAAAAGATTTAAAAGGCAAATACAGAAGATTCTATAGTTGTGCGCAAAACTTGGCTCTTTTAATATTGAGAAGACTTAGTTTTCTTAAGTAATCAAAAGTCTGATAGTAAAGACAAACTTCAAAGTTTAAAAAAAAAACACCTTTTATAATCTGTTATCAGGAGCAGACCAAAAGTCAAAGAAAACTTTGTCCTTTTAATAGTCTTAGTTTTATAATAGGCAAGCTATTGATATTAAAGTTTATTTAAAAAGTTTTAAAACAATTTATTTACCTTTGAGAGAGAGTGAGAGAGACAACAGTGCAAACTGGGGAGGGTCAGAGAGAGACGGAGACAGAATCTGAAGCGGGCTCCAGGCTCTGAGCTGTCAGCACAGAGCCTGACGAGGGGCTCGAACCCACAAACTGCAAGATCATGACCTGAGCCGAAGTCGGACGCTTAACCAACTGAGCCACCCCAGGTGCCCCAAAGCTTATTTTTAAAAACCCTTGTAATATCAATTTGACTTTAGCCAGCTTGGTCACACAAGGTAAAATTTTCTCTCACTCTCTCTCTCTCTTTAACTTTTTATATGCATTCAGTTTGTTCCTTTTCTTCTATCCCATTGTGAAAAAACTTAGCTCTACTTTAGGATAAAGTCACTTTTAGTTCCTTCAACAAAAATGTATCTGCATACCTCATGCCATTTCTAACCAAAATAGCCACACCCTACTCTTTTTTGCATATAGTTATTTCCCTTACTATTTCTAGTAGTTTTTAATTACATATATTAAGATTTTTAACCCTTAAAAATTATAACTTCTAGTGAAAACTAATAAGTAAAAAATGATGAACTGTATGTTACACCAGCATTCTGTAAAATAGCAAATGTATAAATATATTTTATAGTTTCTAGAAACATGTGCCTTTTTAGTAGTACAGATCTTTTGATGTCGCCAAGACATGCTTTTTAACAGACCCAAACATCTCTAGTTCCTCCATAATAGGAAGATAAAATTAGGTAAACTAATGTTCCATAATTAATGTTTAATATTTTATCTCATTTGGAAATGATCAATTCAATGAATTTCTATTATTTAACTTAGCAACAGTAAGGGTAGAAGTTATCAAAAGATTTGGGAAACTATTTTTTTTTTAATTTTTTTTTTCAATATTTTTATTTATTTTTTTGGGACAGAGAGAGACAGAGCATAAACGGGGGAGGGGCAGAGAGACAGGGAGACACAGAATCGGAAACAGGCTCCAGGCTCCGAGCCATCAGCCCAGAGCCTGACGCGGGGCTCGAACTCACGGACCGCGAGATCGTGACCTGGCTGAAGTCGGGCGCTTAACCGACTGCGCCACCCAGGCGCCCCAATTTGGGAAACTATTTTTAAGTAGACATAATATAAACCACAATTCTTGTTGGAAAGTTTACCTAAACACTTTTATCTCCTTCATCTATCGAAATTACTTGTTTCAAACATTACATTCAGATTAGCCACAAAAACTTCATGAGACGTTAGACAAACTTAGACATCATCCCAAGCTATTTTTCTTGCTGACAAATGTGACAGGGAAAACACAAACGTATTTGACAAGTAAACCCTGGTAGAATAAAAGTTGTATGTTTGCATCATATTTAATGCTAATAACTGTGAAGACATGTCTATTTTCACTAAACCGACAAGCTTTAACAAGCTTTTATTTCCCAAAGATTATCCCAGATCAATGTGAACTTAACACTTAAGATTTTTCATTAGCCCAATTTTCAAATCGTTTCATCCTTCTGATGAATGACTTCTCCCTAAAGTTTGCATTTCAAAGAATGGCTCTTAGGTGCTAGAGAAGATGGGAATAGAAATTCTATATAACGAAGGCACAGAAAAAGTATCTAAGGTAGGGTGCCTGGGTGGCTCAGTCAGTTAAGCATCTGACTCTTGATTTCAGCTCAGGTCATGATCTCACAGTCGTGAGATCGAGCCCCCATGTTGGCTCCATGCTGACTGCTGACCGTGGTGTTCCCTGCTTAGGACTCTCTCTCCCCCTGCCCCTCCCCTGCTTGCACGTGCTCTCTCTCTCTTTCTCAAAATAAATCAATAAACATTAAAAATAAAAGTATCTAAGTCTTTTCCAAGGAGTTTTGGGGGTATATTTGCCTCTTATCAGAGGTCTAGAGTAATTCCTAGTTAAAATTTTCCTGCTTTTTCTTAAGTGCAGGATAATTCTATTTCCAATGTCCTGGTCTTTTACAATATCACGAGCATTTTGAGATGAAGAAGTGAGGTTTGGGGATTGGTAAAGACAGGTGGGATTTGAAGTGTGTCCAGAGCCACATTTCTGGCTTTGTAGAGATTTGCAAGATGTTTCCAATTCCCCAAGGACTGCACTGCAGCCTGAATATCAAGGGACTGATCTGCCCATCCACCTAAATTTGCTGCTTTATATCGGGGTGATTTCCAACTGAGATGGAAAAAGTTCTGCTTCTAGAGATTCAGGGTTTAAAACAGTGTGTCTAAAAGTCTACCTGAAGCATTTAAGGAAGGCCCAAAAGTCTATCTAAGGCATTTAACAAAGGCCTTCTTGGACCACTTCACCTTAGGAGGGAAAGCCTCTATTATTGTTCTCATTATTGAACATTGGCCTCCAGCTGATTCATTTCCTGATCATTTGTAGGAGGGCCTGGAAGAAATTCTGGTCATCTGTTTTCTCTGTGAAGCGGGGAGGGGTGCTTTTCCCCAGGAGGCCATCTGGCTTGTCTGATAACTATGGTGTAATCATGGCTGGGAAGATCGTTCCATAGCAGCCAGTTGAGGTCCCTGTGAGTGGGGTTGTGAATGACCACTAATCCTTCAAACTCTTCTTTAAATTTGGTAGGATCTTCTCCAAGAAGAGACAAAACGGGCTTTGTATTTTCATGCTGTTAAAGAAGTCCTTAAGGCTAGCCACCATATTCCTTTGTATCTTCTTTTTAATTTTCTCTATCCATATGTACCAATAAGACAATTATTTAGAATGAGAGCTCTCTAATTTTTTTTTTAACATAGAAGTTTGTCCAATTCAAAGAATCCATTGTCATTGATGAGGAGGATCTTCTATTAATCTTAATAGTGACTCAAACCAATAAGCCCTTTCATGGCTTTACATGGACGTTAGAGGTGTTCCTAAAGAGGTGCAAAAGTCGCAGCCCTTGCAAGATCCAGAAAGTTCATTCCCAGAGTTACTCTAAGAAAACAAAGACCTCTGTTGTCGTAGGTGGTAATAATGATGTAGTGAAAATGGAGTCTCTGGGAACGTTAGATGTCTCTAGTAACAGACCTGCTGATTTGTGACACCAGGTAGGTGCTCCTGGTATGAGACTTTTCCAGCACTATTAAGACAATGCAGGTTGAGATGACTGAGGCCTTTAATGGATTGGGACCCCCTTGTGATTCCCCTGAGAGTTGGTATCGTCAGACAAAGAGAGTGCTGCTTGTGGCCTCATGTCTTGGAACCCCAGTCTGTTCAACAGGCCATCAAATGTATGACGGGCCATGCATGTCCCTGCTGGTTTCCACCAGAAAAAATATTCTCCTTGGTCACAACGCCAAGCTCTTAGGACGTAGAATAAGAGGAAAGGAAAGGAGACCCATGGTTCTCCTCCTTATGAAAAATGACACAAAAGACAGAGACAAAAGAAAACAATGACAATCTCTGGTTGAAAGAGGATCAATAGAAAACAAAAGTATTTACAACACACTTTTACCAGAGTCCCTATACCTAAGGAACTAGTTTACACAAATATTTAGAAATGAAAAGGACTTGATCACTTTTGCTTTCTCCAGACCCAGCCGGCAGAGATCTAAGAGACTGACATGGTAAGAAAATTTACCTTCTGCTGGCTCCTGCTGGAGGTCCCAGAGTCTCTCAGCTCCTTCCGGAGTGAGCACTGTCCAGCCAGTGAAGAGCCCCATGCTGGAGAGCAAAACTGTAGGGGAAGAAACTTTCTCCTTCTACCCTTCTAGGTTCTTTGGCTGGTCTAATATTTAAATTGACATAAGATAGATTAACAAGAAGAAAAACAAATTTAATTTTGTATGTACCATAGCCCCCCAAAATTTGAGGCTCAAAGAAGTGACCAAAGCAGGCAGCTTTTATGCAGTTTAGATAAAGGAACACATTGTGAAGAATGAACAGAACAAAGGGGTTTGGGCTAAGGGTAGCTAATTAGTAAAGAAGTAACAAGATTTGTTTATACAGCCTTTTTGGCCCCAAATTCCCTGTTTCTAAAGATAAGGATGTCTCTCCACCCTCTGGTACAGAGAGGGTACCTTTCACCTGGGAGATTTATTTCCTGCTCTCAGGGGCATGAAGGAGAGTCAGAGGGCCCTTCTTGTACCTGTTTTGTTTTGTTTTTTAACTTTATTTTTTTTATTACTTTTAGAAAAATTTTTATTTATTCTTGAGAGACAGAGAGAGACAGAGTATGAGCAGGGGAGGGTCAGAGAGAGAGACACACACAGAATTTGAAGCAGGCTCCAGGCTCTGAGCTATCAGCGCAGAGCCTGACACGGGGCTCAAACTCACCAACCGCGAGATCATGACCTGAGCTGAAGTCCGATGCTCAACTGACTGAGCCACCCAGGCGCCCCTTCTACTTATTTTTCTTAAGTACCTGTAATTCAAAATAATCAATATGCCAAGTGACATGTTTTGCTTTCTTGATCTTGCCCCTCTTAACAGGATTGTTGAGGAAGAGTTGGGATCAAAAGCCTGAGTGGGTCCTGAGGAGGACTTCATAGAACAGAGGTGCTAAACTCCCTGAACCTCCCCCCCCTCCCCACCCCCTCCAGAGCTGCCAGGAATTTTTTAGGGCTTGCAGCTAACTTCAAAGTCCTGATGCATTTTGTTTGGGCCTGCTCCAAGCTTTCATGTTTCCTGCTGGCCTTGATAGGCTTTTGAATTGGTGGCCCCAAATCTACTCCGGGGGACCCCAATCCTACTCCAGGATTTCCCCAGATGTGTATTATGGAAGGATTTGATGGCCAAGCAGGGATGGGAGAGTGGGAGTCAAAAAAAGCAAAACGGTTTTCTTTGCTGGAAGACTTGTCAGAGCCTTTGATATGCTGATATTCATTGTGTACCTCTAACACGGGGGTCTCAACATCCTGCAGGATAGCTCAAAGGGCTGGTGTCCAAAGCTCCATTTTCCAGATGGAGAAACTGAGACCTGGAGTGAGGCCTAGGAAATGATTTCCCAAGATCATGCAGTTATCTCTAGTAAAGCTGGGACTAGATCCCAGGGCTCCTGGTTTCATGGCCAGTGCTCTGCCGATGACATTCCCTCCTTCCTGTGTTCTTCTCAGAGAAATGTTGTATGCAGTGCTGCTCCCTTCCTGAAGGCTCCTCGCCTTTTTCTGGCCCCTCCCCTCTGGCTGCCAGCGCATTAGAGGGTGTCCTATTCCCTCTGGGCATCCACTGATGGGAGACGGGGCTATGCCCAGCACACACGCTCCAGGGAGTTACCTGCCCGGCTAATGGATGGCAATAAGGCTGCATCCTAGCTGTGGGGCCCAAGTTAATTGGGTTTCCTGGGTCCCAGTCTCCTCAACTGTATCATGAAACTTCATCACCTGGTTTATCACCTGGAGCTGTTGAGAGGTTCAGCTCTGACACCATATGTGATTGTGCTCTATTCATGTTCAACTCATGTGCGGATACCCATGAGTCTAACTATTCCTATCATTTCTGGGGCACAATGAGGGAAGAACAACGGGAAATCCGAGCAAGACCCTGGGCCATGGGATCTGGCATGTTCGGACTCCTCGATTCTGACTCAGCCCCCACACTGGATATCTGCCCTTTACTGTGCCACTGTCCTCTCTGGTCTCAGCTCCCCGGTCACCTATGAGGTGGGCCAGTCTGGCTGACTCTGGGACCCATTTTGCAGGTGAGACATGAGGGGAGGGAGCTGCGGGCACGGTTTCCTAGTTTTCTGTGGGGAAGTTGGTGTTCAAGTTGGGGAGAGAAGGTCAAAGCATCTTGGGGCACCAACACAGGCCTGCCTTGAGTCGGGTAGCCTTCTCCAGCCCTCCCCACCCCTTTGATAACCCCCAGCCTTGGCCCAGGGTGGCTGGCCACCGGGCCTGTAGGGTAGGAGGGCGTGTGAGTGCACCCATGTCCCCGTCAACTCAGCAGTTGGGAGTTTAAGTCCCCTAGGCCCTCTGTGGACTGTGGTGGGCTCCAAAGGAAAGGCCGGGAGGTGGGCCAGGCTGGGTTGGGAGGTAGGAGGAGTGTCCTCTCCCCCACCACCCCCCAGGGCTGTTTGCCTGAGTTATTCTTAGCACTGACTCATTATAGAGTCTATTTTTAGCCTTGTTTCTAAGTGTTGCCAACATCTGGTGCAGCCAGTACTGAAGGGGGTAGGGATGGCAGGGGCGACCCCTTTGGGCATTGCCGGGGACTGGAGCCATTGGCAGGAGGGCGAGGACAGAGCCCTCTATGTCCCGCACCTGTCACGACTTGAAGCCAGGCACGCAGTAGGTGTCCTATTTGTGCTTGTGCATTGATTGCTCTCCCACTGTCTCATCCTTCCAGGTCCAGCCCCTGTGGGGGGCAGGGAATGAGTGTTACCTGCCCCCCAGCAGGAGCTGATGGTACTTACCAGGTAGGCTTTCCTGTGTCCACCGCTCAGAAGTTCCAGCTGGCTTCTGATGCCCGCAGAGAGGGACCTCAGAGGAGGGAGGCAAGCCCCAAGCCAGGGCCCCTGTGACAGCCACCACCAGAGGAGACGCCGGCAGACGTTACAGGGGAGGAGTGTGGCTCAGTGGTTATGGGTATACAGCTGGACTGCCTGGGGCCCAGGCCTGGCTTTGCTACTTCCTAGCTGCGTGACCTTGGGCAAGTCGTCATCCTCTCTGTACCTCAGTTTCCTCATCTGTGGGACAAGGATGGGAGTACAGTGTTTTGAAGACTAACAGAATAACGTGTGAAGTGCTATATAATAAGGAGGTGGTGGCCTTCTTACCACTTTCGTTGTTGTTATTACTAATGAGAAGCTCTGTGTGTGCCCCCTCTGTATGTTGGAGTGAGTTGGGTAGGAGGCTTCTCAGCTTTTCTCTGTGTGAAGTGAAGCTAAGGGTGGGGCCCGGAGAGAGTGGTTATAACCCCAGCATCGTGATGGCAATCCCTGCAGGGCTGCAGCAAGGGATAGAGAGTGTACAGGCGGGTTGGGATGTGGGCTTTCCCCTTCATGGGTTGAATGAGTCACTTAACTTTTGTGACCATCCATTTCCTTACCTACAAGATAGATATGATCACAGGCCATAGAATTCTTGCTGGGCACACGGTGGGAACTGAATCTGTGAAATTTTGTGGGGGGCGGGGCGCATTGCTGGGTCCTTTTCCCGTAAGGGGGATGGGGTGCCATTGCCTTGGGAGTCAGGGAGGCTTGAAGAAGGGGGGCTGTGATCCCAGCTCTCCCTCAGCTGTGATCTGCACACATTTCTTGCTTCCCCTGGGCTTCTGTAACACAAAGAGGTCAGAGAAAGCTGGTCTTGAGACTTCCTCAGAGCCTCAGGGAGTGATCTGGGGACTGTTTGAGAGCATGGGGGAGGCCCCCAGTTGGAGGCCAGGTGGTCTGGCCACCCCCCTCAGCCCCACAGAGCTGCTTTATTCTCATGTTTTATATACATATCGAGGTTCTAGGTAAAGTTTATCTGAAAACAGGGCTCTCCTGCTAGAAATAGCCCAGGAAATCTCTGATGGGTGACTTCCCAGGCCTCTTGTCATCTGAAGGGCATTGGCTCTTGGAGGTGACCCATGCAGGGGAAGGTGGTAGGGCTGAGATGGGGCAGAAGGGCCCCTGCCACAGCACTGGCACATAGCAGGTACTCAAGAAATATTTGAAATGAATGAATGGAGTGGCACCGGGGCAGTATCCCAGAGGAGCAGTACCTCTGATTAGGTGGCAGATCTTCTCCTACCCTTTCCTCTGTCCCCCGCTTTGGCCAGCCTTAGGCTCCCTCAGCTCTGGGGTCCAGGTTCAGCCTTCCTCAGTCAGAGTCCCAGTTTGTCCCTTGATAAAATGAGGGTGATAGGCTCAGCCTCAGAAGGTCCCTTGTGGCTCTCAGCCTCGGTTGTCAGGGCAGGTCACACGCATCCACACACGCATCCACACACACGCACGCCCGCACACAGCTCCGTGACGTGGGCCTGGCTGGGGGGTGGGGGGCTCCTCTTCCCCTCCCCAGGCAGGAGCCCCCTCAAGTTCTCCTGAAGTGAAGGTTGGGGTGCTGCAGGTCTCTGGATGGGGCCCCCAGGAGATGATGTGCTGGAACTGGGGCTCGGCCTGTGGGTGTGAGAGGAAGGGTGGGCATCTGACTGTGTCCTCTGGGCTGCAGCTGCCACCGTGACCTTTGTGTGTGACCTTCTGGGAGTGTGGGCGGCTGCCCACAGAGCACATATTTGTGTTGTTCTGCCTGGGTGTGAGGGGGTGGTGTGAACGGTGGCAGTGAGGGAGCAAGGGCAGTTATCTCCTGTTGCCGGGAGCCGCCGGGGCTCTGAGAAGAATGGAAAGTGATTTCATGCAAAGGAGCCCTTCCGTCTCTGCCTTTTGGCCACAATCTGAGGTATGGGGTGGCCTGGCTTCCTTCCTTTCCCCCACCTGCCTGCCAGAGGCCCCTGTTCCCCCTCCTCCTGCCTCAGGGATAAGGCACTGCCTTGATCTGCAGTCTGACACCCCTCTCAGGGGGTTTTCGGGAGTTGGTCCATACCCGCAGCTATAGGAGTCGGTGTGGGGACCAGGAGGGCATCTAGGCCTCGATTCCTGGCACTACGTAATCCCCTAAGCCGGAGGAAGTAGCCTGCGGAGGCCCAGGCCGGGATGCTGTGGTCATTACCCCATTACCAGCCCAGTGGTTTTCCAGCTTGAGAAGGCCTGCCAGGGAGGGGAGGGGAGAGGCCCCACCTGCCCACCGGCTCTGCCATCCCAGCTGCAGCCCTGCTGGTGACTCATGCCCCTGGGGAGTGAGCCCGGCTTCTCTCCCCTGGGGCACCCGGGGCCTTGGTGCTGAGCCCAGGGCCCCAGCAAGCTGGTGGCGGGGACGTGGGGAGGTGTGGTGTTGGGATTGAGGCCCTCTGTCTGGGGAGAGGTCGCAGCAGATTTTTCTTGCACCTTCTCCTGGCCCCGCAGACTACCTTCCCTTTGCCCACAGGGGAGGCCACAGCCCCCAGTTACATAATGGGTCCCAGATGCCTCCTGAGTGAGCAGCCCAGTGGGGCAGCTGGATCCAGGAGTCCCTGTTCCCCAGTGCCCGGCACTGGGCACGACCCCATTCCACTGCCTGGGCTCACTGAGGGCGTGGGTGGTGCCTGCCTTCCTACGCAGCCCCCAGCGGGGCTGTGCCGCCTGGGAGGGATGGGGAGGCCCTCTCCAGGGAAATGAATTCTTGGCCTGACCCCAGATGCCGGCCTGCCCAGCTCTGCTCCAGGGTAATGCTGGGTGTACACACAGCCCCATTGTATGCCTGGGCTCTGTGCCCGCCATGGGCCTGGCACCAGCTCTATCAATAGCAGTGGCTCCTCAGTTCCTCGGCACCCCCTGCCAGGGCCCGAGCCACTGGGTCCCTGGTGGGGAGGAAAGGAGGCCTAGTGATCGGGGTGGTGGGTGTGTCCTGAGTGGAGGGGCCGGGACCATTCGGCCCCTTGAGGAGCCAAATGAATACATTTGCTTTTCTCACCAACTGTGAGGTACAGGAGCAGGGAGCGTTATCTCCCACTCATATGAGGAGACCGTGGCATTGAGGGGCAAGGTGAATTCCCCAAGGTCACAATGCTACCAAGCGGTGGAGCTCAGGGATGAGCCCAGGCGGCCTCGGGACCAGAGTTGGAACTCGCTTCCAGCTCGGGGTTTAAGAAAAGGCAGGCCTGCCTTCTTCTTTTCACAGCCCAACTTTGGGGTCTGTGGCAGGCCACTTCTGGAAAGTGTATGTTCCCAGGGTGGAAGGGGGCCCAGGAGCAGTACGGGCTGGAACCCCATGTGCTTGGGAGAAGCGTGGTAGTTAATTTTCAAGGATGATGTAGGTGGCTGAGTGGGCAGAGCAGGTCTCCAGATCTAGAAGACAGCTCTGTGCCTCAGTTTCCCTCCTCCACCTACATCGTGTATCTCCTGTGCTTCTTGGGAGGGCCCAGGAATGTAGAGGTGAGACGTGGCGAGGGCTGGGGCCTGGAGCCTCATACTCTTTTCCTCTGCTCCACAGACCGGTGGGGAAGGCCCCCTTCCCCAATCTAGATGCCCCTGGAGGCGGGCTGCCAAGGCGTCCAGGCGCTTCTATTCTGAGAGTCCGTCCTGAACTGCCCCATCTCCTCAGGTTTCCCAGCCTGAAGGGACCTCTGAGGCTGTGGGCAGCTTGCAGAGGGACAGCCTGGCTCTAGGCTGTGAGGGGGGTCCCGCTTCTGCCCATGTCCCTCAGGGCAAGATGGATGGTGCCCAGATACCACTCTTATGGGGTCTGTCCCATTTCTCACTCTCTGGGGCTCTACCTCTACCCCACGAGCCCCGACCCCTGGGGCTGGGCAGAGCTGAAGCTCCTCCCTTCCCTTGGCCCACCCTCCTTGTCCCCTGTCGTCCTGGGCATGCGGCCTGGTCCCCTCCTTCAGTGCCACCTCAGCCCTCTTAAAAATGGACAGGGCATTCTGCAGTGACCACAAGATTGTGTAACGCCATGGCTGGGCCGTGGGGACAGGTGGGGAAGAGAGAAACTGGAAGCTCCCTTTTCCACCGCCCCCCCACCCCCTGCCCCGGAGCCTTGTCTCCCTCCCCACTCTGCTGGGGCTCAGCTTTCTCTGTTTATGCCGCTCCCACCAACCAGCCAATACAGCTCCGTCCGAGGCCACAGGGGTGGACACGTCCAAGGGCTTCCAGAGATGAGCGATGTTTGGACATTCTGCAGAAGGAAGGGGGATGGGGCGGAGGAGAGGGAGCGAGGAGGCCTCCTCAGCTGAGCCCAGAGCTCGTGGTGGAAGGGCATCCTGGATGCCTCCAGGCCTGGTAGGGAGTTTGGACTCTGGAGGACAGTGGGGTGCCATTGGGGGTGATGGAGCAGGCGATGACTTTTCTTTGTTGGTCAGCCCATTTTGTGTCCACTCCCTTGTTCTCTCAGGGCTGTTTCCTTTCTCTGTTCCTCCAAAGACAATACACCCTTCTCTCTGCTCTTCAGCCCCTTCTCTCTGATTCCTGTTCACCCTCTCCCACACGTCCCACACGTTCTTGGCGTCCTCTGCTCCACCGTCTTGGCCTGTTCCCCTGCCCTGCTTTGTCTGGCCTCCTCTCCCTCTCCCCAGCCCCCGACCCCCCCTTCCCTGGGGTAGGGCTTGGGTGGAGTTGAGCCTTTGAGGAATGGGATATGGGCCTGGCGGGACCACACAGGGTACTGGCACGATGGAGAACGTCTCCGGAGGATGTTCCCTGTTCTGACATGGCTCTCTACACCCTTCAGAAAACGACTGGGTCCCACAGTGTGGCTCGTCAGGGGGATCTTACTTGTAATTTGTCAACCCGATACACGGAGATACAGATTTCTCTAGCCGATAAATCAGAGAGTGGTGGGCCTTCGTTTTCTTGTTAAGTTTGGCAGAGAGGATATGGACCCAGATGGGAATCAGACTGCAGACAACTATTGTTTCCTCCCCAGCATCCATCTACCTATAGACGTACACACGCATCCGTTATATCCCCATGCACCTTGTCCGTGCTCTCATGCATGCATAGCCGCCCGTTCATCAGATATTTACTGAGCACCTGTGTTAGGTGTTTTACATTTAATCCTTACAGAAATTCTCCAAGACGGGCATTCTCAGCATTTTGCACATGAGGACACCAAGGCCCCTTGAAGTGAAGCGAGTTGCTGAACGCTGCACAGACAGTAAGGGACACATCTGGAACGTTCAGCTCTCCGTGCCTGGAAAGAAAAGCTCTTAGTGTGGTATCAAAGTGCCCCCACCCCCACCCCGGGTGTCCCCAGTGCATAGTTCTTAGCATGGAACATCACAGCTGTGCTATCGAATGAATGGGCCTGTCGAGGTTCTGGAATGCTGGAGTTCTCTAGCTCCATCTTTGGTCCATCCCAGGGTTGGGGGGCAATGCAGGGCCCCGAGCCCTCTTGGCATTTGCCACCAGTAACCACGTGTTGGCACGACCACCCCTGGAATGGATGCTTCTTTGTCATAGAATGTGCCAGACGCTGGCGCATCCTTGTTTCTTCGCTCCATCTTGCCAACTCTGCTTCCGAGGGAGGTCTTACCCCTAGCAGGCGGGAAAGTTCTAGGTGCACGCTTGGCCACTGCACCCAGTCTCCCCCAGTGGCTGGGCTCTCAGACTGGCCCTTTTACTGGCCTTTCTTTCTAAGCTTTTGAGTTAGCTGCTCCGTTACAGGTCCTAACCTCCTCCTCAGGGCCCACTGGCTGAGACAAGGATGTGGGTACAGGTAGTTTACTTGGGAGGTGACCCCAGGAAGAGCCCGCAGTGGGGTAGAATAGGTGGGGTTGGATAGACAGGGAAGGGAAGGAAGCCAAGAAAATGTGTGTTTGGGAGCAGGTGACTGCTGTGACTTCTGAGGCTCGGGCTCACTGGGGGCCCCTGTAGAACCCCGGGACGAAGTGGGGTGAGGGAATGGGTGTCTCTTCACTAGCCCTGCAAGGTCTCTGGCTAAGAGCTGCTGGGGGAAGACGGGATGCTGGCTCTGACATGGAAGCGGGTGCCAGCAGCTGGCAGGGGGTGTGGCCGGAGCCCTGATGGCCTCAGCAGCACCCACCGAACCGAGGCCTGGGAGTCCCTTGGAGTATGCCTCTTCTCAAGCCCCGTGTCCCCAGCGCCCTTCTCTCCAGGCCCACGAAGCTGCCGCTCTCAGCTGCCCCGGGCAGACCCTGCCCCCTGGAGCCAGTCGCCAGGGCCACCTTCGTTGTGTTCAACAGATACTTAAGGAGCTCCTACTGTGTGGCAGAGGAAGCTGTTAGGATCCCTCCAGGCACACACAGCAGAGGAAAGGGACCCAGCACACACGAGGTCCTTCCCGTAGGTCAGACACCGGCAGCCATTTCCAGGCCCCGTCCGAGGCAAGTGCGCTTCTCTGGGCTCCGTCCGCTCCCAGAGGGCGGGACGGATGTGCTGGGTGGCATGGAGCCTGGAGCCACCTTTGAGTCCCCTCCCAGCCCCAGCATCCTGAGACTGTGATTGTAGCGGTTTCTCTGACTTCCTTTTCCTTTCTCTCAATGCCCCTGCCTCTTCCCCTCCTGGGGCCACTGGCCCCATGGCTGCCACGTGGTTGTCTTCTGGTGCCCTCCCTCTGTGTCTCTATGAGGAACAGGATGCAATTTGCGGGGCATTGGGAGGGGGGGCATTTTATTCAAGGGCATCCTTCTGTGTCCCTGGTGAGGGCTCTGCCCGGCGCCTGCTTCCTGGAGAGGGGCCTCCTCCCTGCTGACTCCTGCTCCCACCGTGCAGATTTGCACAGCAGTCCGAAGCCTTATGGGGCTGAAGGCATGGGAAGAGTTAAGAGAGGGAAGTGGTGCGTAGGTAAGGCTTGGGGGTGGTGGTGGGGGAAGGGCAGGAGGCGAGCAGGGGGCAGGTGCTGGGCCCGGTGGGGCGCCGGGCGGCAGGTGGGCCTGCCAGAGCCTCGGCTCCTTGACCTCTCTCTCCAGCCGCCACCCTCCGCCTTTCCCTCCAGGTTTGGTCGGGGCACAGGTGTCAGGGTGGGCCGCAGGAGTTCGTCCGCCCGTGATGGCCAACCTCACGACCTTTGACATTCTCTCCACGTCTGCCATGCACCTGCCCCGCTTGCAGAGAAAGGTGGCTGTGCTCTTGGGGCTGGTGCACTGGTGTGAGGGCCGGGAGGACAGATGCTGTTGGCGTGGGCCCCAGAGGTGGACTTTATGATGAGGCTTTCGATGGGTGGCTCGGGTTGGAGCTTAAGCGACTTTGGTCCAGGGCGGAGGTATGAGGCGTCTCACCTCCCCAGGAGGGAAGCTGGGGAGGCACAGGACGCGGTGGTTGGGAGATCACGAAAGGGGGAGAGAGGAGGGGTGTGCCCCTCCCCCATCCCAACAGGCACAAAATCCAGGGCACTTGGTTCCTCTCTCTGCCCCGCTGACGGCAGGGTGCTTCTTGCATTTGAGGACAGAAACAAAAGTTAGGCAAGCTGCTGTGCGAATCTGGGGAGTGAGACTGAGGTGTCCCTCCCATACCTGCGTGTGTGGCAGAGACGGGGCAGGGGCACGAAGCTTACTCCTCCGTAGGTAGTCACGGTGGAGTCGCCACTGAGGACATTTCACTTGTGGGGGGCGAGGCTGGCTGGTGGGGCATCTTCCAGTTGGAGGAGGGGTGGAGGGGCCAACTGGAGTGTCCCCGGGGCAGGACAGAGGTGAAGCTGAGTTTGGGGTCTGGGGCGGCTGCCAGCACCGGGGAGGCCCTGGGGTGGGCAAGGGCTGGGACAGGACCCAGGCGAGGGAACCCCTGGTTTTGTGCCCCACTCGTGTCCCCAGAAGCCCAGCCTGGGGCACGGGCAGGGGAGGAGGGCCAGCGGGGTAGGTGCCTGTAGTGAGCCGAGGAAGGTCTGTGGCTGTCCCTCGGCCTCTGTCTGTGCCGCCGGCCGCCCTGTCCTGCCTCCAACGGGTGTGAGTCAGACCGAAAGCAGAAGCTGCCAGACATTGCACAGGGTGAAGCGAGGCAGAACCAGCCGTGCTATTTTGGAACCTGGTTAATTCCCCTCCTGTCCCCCACCTCGCTTCTCTCAGGGCTCCCGCCCCCTCCTGGTCACTAGCACTTTGCCTCCCTCGAGGGGACAGTTGGGTTGGGACTTGACTTCCCCTGGCATGCGGGGTGGGGGTGCTTAATGTCCCTCCCCTTGCTGGACCCCCTTCCCGGCCAAGAGGTGCTGGCTTCAAGGAAGCCAGCCTTCTGGTGTTGGGGGACAGAGTGCCCCCTCCTGGCTGGAGCTCAGAGCCCTTGATCAGGACACCCTGGCGAGATGATGGTCTGTCCGCACGCACCCTCCCCCGCCCATCTTTCACCACCCTCAAGCCAACTGTCAGTTGCCTCTCTCTCTCTGGAGCTGTGAGCTACAAGGCTTTCAGGGGACAGCCTCTCCCAGCAGGGACTCTTAGAGCGTCGGGAGGGATTTCCGGACCCAGAGTGGAGATATTTTGGGGCCAAGGGCCTTTCCAGAACCCATGACATCACATACCCTGCAGCAGCCCCAACTCATCCCCCTAATCTATGGGTCTTTCTTGGGCATCCTAGGCCTGCTTGAGGTTCTGGCCCCACATTTTAGGCTTTCTTTGGAGCCCGCATGAGCCTGGGGGCCCCTGGCAGTCCAGTCTGCAGTGGAGAAAGAGGTCAGTAGGGTGTGTGTTTCTGAACTGAACGTGGAGGTGTAGAGGTGAGAGCCATTACCCACCTGTGGGCAGGGTGGACAGGGGTCCCGCCCCCACCTGAAGCTGTGTGGCGGGACAGAGGGTGGGCTTTGCGGTTGCCCTATGAGAGTGTGTGCGTCAGAGATGGGCATGGCCTCCCCTGTGTGTTGCTGCCTCCGGGGGGACCCTGAGGTCCGAGCTTCACCCAGCAACCTGGGGTGGTAGATTTCATGCTTGGGCGGGGGGGTGGTCAGCAGGCACATTGCAGGTGACCAATTACTGCAGTTGACAGGGATGTGGGTCCTGGTCAACCTTAAGAGAGCAGGACTCAAGCTTCTCGTTGCTCAGATGGATTTGGGGCTTAGGCAGGTGAGAGCAAGGCTAAGGCAGTAAGGTCTCCTAGGCCGCCTGCAGGGGCTTCGGCACGCCCCCTGCCTTCTATACAACACACAGCAATGAGTTAAATGCACAGCCAGCCCGGAGCCCAGAGCCCTGTGATCCTGCCTCCACCTTGGCTCCTGGCCCTGAGAATCAGGGCTGTGCGCTCAGGGTCACCATGGGGCTCAAGAGAGCCCTGCTGTCCCTGCAAGTATGTCTTCCCGCCAGGGGCCTGCACCTCTTCACTGTCTCCACCCGTCACCCACTTTTATACTTGGAACCAGGTGACCAAGCTCCCAGAAGGCTGCAAATGACTTCCCCCATCAGATCTCCTAGAATGCTATGTGAAGAAGCAGATTCTGATTCAGTGAGTCCGGGCTGGCCTGAGAGAGCCTGCATTCCTAACCAACTCCCAGGGGAGGTGATGCCTGGGGGTCCTGCTTTGAGTGGTGAGGCCTAATAAGGCCCTGTCCCATCTAAACTCCAGCCAGATTGGCACTGCTCACCTAGCTGGGGAACTAACACTCATGGGCCACCCCCTAGGTGCCAGGAGCATCACACACTTGAGCTCCTTGATCCCTCCTTCACCTACTCTGAGGGAGGTGGCATTATCACCATCCGGTGTTACAGATGGGGAAACTGAGGCTCTGGGAGATTAAGTTCCTGTCCCGGGTCACACGGCTGGTGAGTGGCAAAGCCAGGCAGAGACTGAATGGGGGATAGTTCTGGAAGGACAAAAGCTGAGTGAGGCTGGCATCCTGTCTCACCTGCCTGCCCCAGGGCCCCCCTCCACGAATGGGTTTGCCATCACCTGCCTCCTCAGGCCCTTTCCAGACAGACTCCTCAAACGGGCATCTAGCACACTGCCATGGTCCATGCACTCACGAGCCTGGGCCAGAGGCTGGGTGTGCAGACTTCTAGACCCCTACCAGCTGTGTGACCTCAGGCAGATGGTCAGCCTCTCTGTGCCTCAGTTGCTCTCTCTCTAAAATGGGGGCTATATTGCTACTTCCTCACAGGTGGGTGGGCTTGCTTTGAGGATTAAATCAGAAATATATTTCAACTCAGAACAGTGCCTGGTGCATAGGAAGCGCTCAGTACAGATAATAATGAACTCCCGTTGCTTTGTACCTGGGAGACTAGAGGCCACCCTCTCTGTACATTCACGCCATGGCCACACTCGTAGGTGTTTTCCTTCCTTCTTTCCTTTCCCGTCCCCTCTGCCACTGTCTCACTGGACACTTCAGTTACAAAGAGATTGTTTCCAAAGTAATCAGAGGCCGATTCAGCTCTCGAAGAGGAAGCCGAACGGTGGTTCATTTGTGGCATACAAGCCAAGCCACAGGGCATTGGAGAGGCTGGGGTGGGGCTGGGGCAGCAAGGATGCAGAGGAAGCCCCCCCCAAGAGCAGGGGCCAGAGCCAGAGCTGGTGGGTCAGGCGTGCTGTGGACCCGGGCCTAGGGCAGGGAGGGCAGGGGTTTGGAGTCAGATGGGAGGCGGGAGCCACTCCGTGTGCTGCCCGCACGCTGCCCCGCGCCTGCATCCTCTCCCACCCGGAGTCACAGAGCCTTCCTTGCCCGAGTTGAGGGCAGAGCGCTAGGGTGTGTGGGTGGGTGGGACTGCTGTCTCCTGAGCAGAAAGAAAAGCAGAGGCCGGACCCCCAAGGCTGCCACAGGCCTGGAGAGGGAGTTCGTGTGTGTGCGGCAGCAGTGGGAGTGAGAGTGAGGAGCGGTACCTGGCTCTCCCGCTCCCGGCCCCGCAGGCTGGCTCCTTGGACACTTGGCCTTGGCTGTGTCCACGCTGCCCAGAGCCTCAGGGTGCCCGGACAGAGCAGGAAGGGGCCTGCCAGGGATCCCGTCCTGCCCTCTCATGGTATCAGCCAGGGTCCAAGGCCCAGCGAGGGGCAGGACCGGCCTGAGCTCACAGCTGGGCAGTGGGACAGCCAAATGCAGGTCTTCTAATCCCACTGTGCCCTTGGGAAGCGTTGGATGCTTTGGTTCAGGGCTGAAGGAGCCCTTTTGGAAGAGACTCATTCCCAGGCGTCAAAACCGTCAGGTCTCATCTTCCTTGCTGAGGGCTGACCTAGCACCCAACAGAAGGTCAGCTGGTCTTCCTTCAACAGGGAGAGGGGGGTGGGCTGGCTAGCGTGGGCAGGGGAGGTCAGGGGCTTGGGACCCTTGGCATCCCAATCTTGAGTCCGTGCCCTGGACTTTCGGCCCCCTTTGGATCTGGGGGGCCCCTCCTGCCCCTGCTGCAGTCCAGGCCAGACCTCTGTTCATGTAATCGTGTTTCTCTCCAGTCAGCTTGATATACTCTCCCCCTCCCCCCATTGCCCCCTCATGGCCCATGGTAACTGCCTCCATGAGATCCAGATCTCTCACCTTAGTCTCTTGAGCCCCTGGAAGTGGATCAGTCTTAGCTATTGAGCAAAGAGAGTTTTCTGCAGGCGGATGGGGTCTGGCCTGCATTTGGGGGCTTCTGGGAGGGGTGTGCAGGCCTCTCTGGGAACCCTTTGTAAGATCCACTGAGGGTAACTGTGGGCGGGGGCATGGGGCAGTGCTGGGAGTTTAGGGGGACAATAATCCACCTACGTGGACCTTCGCTATTGGCCCCTGGTTTCTTCCCCAGGAAAGAAACTGGTGGTGGTCATGCACCTCAGAGAGACCCGGGCTTGCATGCCCACCTCACCGTGTTCTCGCTATGTGACCTTGAACAAGTCACTTAACCTTTCTGAGTCTTGGTTTTCTTATCTGCCAGAGATGCTATTTGTCCTGCGAGATGTTTGTGAGGGACAAATAATCTGATGTGGGTCACATGCTTAGCTCAGTGCCCTGTCCAGAGTAGGGACTCAGGAGTGTTTGCTGAGTGAGAGAACAGGTGATAATTGAGCATGCCTTGGGTCACTGGGCAAGCAGCATTCTGGGGCCCTGAGTCTCGTTCTGGGAATTCCGATGGGTGGGATGGGGTAGAGGTTCAGAAGAAGAACGCTGACTTCTGGGGTGCACCTGTGTGGCTCACTCAGTTAAGCGTCTGACTTGGGCTCAGGTCATGGTCTTGAGGTTCACTGAGTTCTCTGCTAACAGCCTGGAGCCTGATTCAGATCCTCTCTCTCCCTCTCTCTCTGCCCCTCCCCGACTTGTGTGCGCTTGCTCTCTCTTTCTCTTTCTCTCTGTCAAAAATAAATAAACATTTGGTGTGCATGCGTGGCTCAGTTGGTTAAGTGTCAGACTCTTGGTTTCGGCTTAGGTCATGATCTCGTGGTTTTGTGGTTTGAGCCCTACGTCGGGCTCTGCACTGAACAGTACGGAGCCTGCTTGGGATTCTCTCTTCCTCTCTCTCTCTCTGTGCCCCTCCCCCACCTGCTCTGTCTCTGTCTCTCTCAAAATAAATATACTTAAAATAAACAAAAGAAAAAAAAAAAGAAAGCTGATTTCTCTGGAAGCTTCTTTGTACCTGTGGAGACTGGTAGGTGGCCAGGAAACAATTGGAGAACAAAGCAGTGTAGCCACAGGCAGGATGCTCAAATGGACCAAGTGTCAGCCAGAGGAGATGGGGACAGGGGAGCCAGGGAAAGAGAGGAGAGAGACAGCTGCTCACTGAGGGGGCGGGGTGAGGGATATGACCATGTGTGTGTGCATGTGTGTGTGTATGTGTGTGTGTGTGTGTGTGTGAGAGAGAGAGAGAGAGAGAGAGAGAGAGAGAGAGAGACAGGCAGACAGAGGGTCTGCATGTGTGGCTGGGCTGTATCTGTGCATAACACAAGGGCAGACCAGGACCTTTCTAGTTTCTTCTCTCCATGCTTCCCAGTTACTCGTCCCTCAGTGGCAGTCTTCCTGGGGCAGGCTTCATGCCAGGGTCCGGCTGGTGCCTTTGGGACAGGATTGGCGCCTCTCTGGTCTGGGATCGCCTTTGAAGGCTCTCCATTTGCAGCACAACTGCTGTGCCTTGCCCCGGGCCAACAGGCGGGCCAGCCAGGAGGCACCAGCTCCCACCCTTTCCTGTGGGATGTGCGCTGGGATGTGGGGCTGATGGGCCTGAGCTGCAGGCACGGGGCGGCCACTGAGCAGGCCAGGAGCTGTGGCTGCCCTTCATCTCCCCTCTCCTTCCTTTCCCTCCTCCCCGCCTCCTGCCCCTATTCAGAGATTTAAAAACAAGCCCCTATTCCCCCCTCCCCCCACCAGCCCTGCAGCCTCCTGCAGTGGGTTCCCTAGAGGCAGGTTCTCTGCATGCCAGAGTCAAGTACATCCTGGGTTTGAGTTTGTGCCACCACTCAGGTGCTCCGTGCAGACCACCCTTTTGGGGCTTTAGTTTCCTCCACTGTTTGTTCCCCGTCTTTACTGATCACAGACTGAGGACTGGCCAGCCTGTGCCGAGGCTTGGCACTTGGCAGAGCGATTATGTTGCATGAGAGACAGGGAGAACCACATCCTACATAATAGTCTTTATGTCTGTCCAAGGCGGGGGAGGGGGGGGCACTCAAGCCAGGGGATGGAGGTGAGACCAGACATTCCCTCTAGGGGAGGGTCCTGGAGGGAGCTTTCCCGGGTGATGACAACGTTCTCCATTTTGGTCTAGATGGTGATTACACAGACATACACACTTGTAAAAATGCATCAACCCTTACACTTTAAACCTGTGCATTTTGCTGGGATAAAGGACATCTCAATAAAGGGGAAAAGGCCAAAACCTTAAAATAAAAATGTTAAAAGCGTGGACCACCAACCTCATTCTTGCTCCTGGTACCAGATACCTTCTGATCAAACAGTGGACACTTACCCACGGTGAGTGTGGTTTCCATTTTCTCTTTTTCAGTACTGGAGGAAGCAGGAGGGCCCCACTTTGGCCTCTCATGACATGTAGAGAACCACTGGGCCAGATTCAGACAAACCACCTGAATTATGAAGTATCTCCAGTGTGCTGGGCACCGTGCTAAGTGCTCTGTCCGCTCCTGGTCTCTTAAAACCTGGAATTAGGATCGTTATTACCCACCTGTCTCTCCCATAGCACTGCGGTGAATTATGTGATATACAAGCTTTGGAAAAGACAATCTTATAAAAGCTGGCCCAAGGCCTTCCCGCCCTAGTCCCATAGGGGTCTTGATATGTTGTGTGTGTGTGTGTATGTGTGTGTGTATGTCCCTTTTCTCAAAAGAAACTTAAGAGGAGCAGTAAGAGAGGATAGTTCAGGGATGCCCTAGATAGGCATGGACAAAGGGACGGTGAACAGTGACAAAGTGGTGACATCTCTCCCCTGCCCATGTCTCCTCTGCCCTTGCCAGAGGTTTCTATACCCAGTATCCCAACTTAGATCCCAACTGTTCTGGGAGAGGTGGCTCCAGCTGGTAAGCCCCACTTGATTGACGGGAAGACTGAGGCTAGGCTGAGACACTGAGTCAGGCCCGAGGCAGGGACTCACATCCACGCCTTCGGATGCCAAGTTCTCACAGCATCTTGCGGGCAGGACTGCCGGCTCCTGGGAATCTTATGACATCCACCCACCCCTAGTTCTCTTTGAGTCCAAGCCAGTTGATGACCCCCAGGCCCTGCAGGGACCCGTGACCACCTTGGTAATTTCCAATGGCCACAGCCCAAGGCACGGGGATCATGGTGCACATCCTCATTCATCAGGCCTTCCTTTGCCACTGCCTCTGCCAGAGGGAGCTCAGAGAAGACAAAACAAACCCGGGGCCTGGAATCTTCCCCTCTCTTCCCTTCCCAAGGCTGAAAGGTTACGCAAGAGGTCACGGGGTCCTTCCCCCTGCCCCCGGGAGCCTCAGCACCTGCTCAGGAGGCCTTCCTTTAGTGGTTGGTTTGATTTCCCTCCAACTCCACGGGGCAGCTCCCGCACAACTGCTGGTTTGTAACAGCCTGGATCAGAAGAAAGCTTCTTCCGACCACAGAGGCACAGAAAGTAATAAATGGCTTAAACAGGCATCCCGGCCTTTGGGCTCCCATTCTTTGTTGTTTCAGCCACCAGACATGTGTTTTTCTGGGAATACAGGAAATTATCTCTGCCCTTTGAGGAAGGGCAGAGTTTTCTCTGCTCGTGTTTGGGGATTCCAGACCATTCCATCGTCCCGGACACCCTATAGCCCCTGGGCTGGGCAAAAGAGATCAGCTAGTGAAACCCTTTGATTGTAGGGGACTTCTTCAGTGGGAATCCCTAAAATAAAATGTGGCAACTCCTACCCCCAAGTCCAGGACAGAGGGGCCTAACTCAAAACCCCAGGGTCCAGCCTCCCCACTCATTAGCTCTGTGACCTTTGGCAAGTAACACAACCTCTCTGTGTCTGTTTCCTCATCTGTAAAGTGGGGAGGGGTGGGGGGTGGGAGAATACTGGTACTCAGGTCATGAAGTAATTGTGATAATGAAATAAAAGGTGCTTCGAACACACATCGTCTATAGTAAGTACACCATAGGCGTATTTCTAATTATTAGTATAAAATATTTTTTCCTGATTAGAAACACATACGTGTTCATTATAGAAAAAGAATAACATTCCAGAAAGTAAAAAGAAAATCACTCATGATTGCATCACCAAAAGAAGTCCATGATACTCTTATATATTTCCTCCCCAGAGGTTTTTCTATGCATATTTGTACACGGTGATGATCAGATTTTTAAAAAATGTTTATTTTGAGACAGAGAGAGAGAGTAAGCAGGGGAGGGGCAGAGAGAGGGGGGACAGAGGATCTGAAGCAGGGTCTGTGCTGACAGCAGGGAGCCTGACGTGGGGCTTGAACTTGTGAACTGTGAGATCATGACCTGAGCTGAAGTCAGACGCTCAACTGACTGAGCCACCCAGGCGCCCCCAGATCAAATTTTATATACAACTTTGCATCCTACTTTTTGTCACCTGACATATCCCCACGTTACTCACTGCAAACAAAACAATCCACCAGGAAGAATACCACAGAATTTATTCGACCATCTGGTATCCTGACACAGGAGATGTGTCTTGCCTGCGTTTGAACTTCATAGACATTGAAGGTGCCGTAAGCATTTTTGTGGCTCCTTTTGTTTAACAGTGTCTGCAAGAGGCGTCTGTGCCGTGTGTAGCAATAGTGGGCTCACCGCCATTCCCAAGTAGCATTCCAGTGGTGATGTACCGCAGCTCCCTTCTCCATTTCCCTGCTGATGGACATCTGGTGTTTTCCGGTAGTGCTGCTGAGAACGTTCTAGCGCGTGTCCTCCGGTGAACACATGGATGCTTTTCTGTTGGGCATTCACTTCAGAATGACGTTGCTGAGTCATGGGGTATATGCTTTCTGCTTCCTGCTCCAAGTTTTATTTTTATTTATCATTTAATGTTTTTTATTTATTTTTGAGAGAGAGAGTGTGAGCAGGGGAGGGGCAGAGAGAGAGAGGGACAAAGGATCCGAAGCGGGCTCTGTGCTGACAGCAGTGAGTCCGACGTGAGGCTCGAACTCACAAACGGTGAGATCATGACCAGAGCTGAAGTCAGATGCTCAGCCGACCGAGCCCCCCGGGGGCCCCTTCCTGTTCCAAGGTTTCAAGGATCACCTGGAAGGCAGAAAAATCCCCAGGGAAGGTCAGGCCCCACAATTAACGGAGGGGTCCTGGCTCAGTGAAGAGCAATCTGAGGGGTGCTGCGTGATCACGCTCCCTCTGAAGGCGCACGTCTGGGGCTGTAATGGGAAGTGAGCTGGACCCCGCGTCCTGGCCCTTCAGCTCCAACTGGCATGTGACTTCTGACCCGCTGGTGGCCACTTGGTGTCCTCACCCAGGGTCCTCGGCTGGCCTAACAACCATCGCATTGAGGAGGGCAGGGCTCAGGCCAGGCTCTGGGTGGCACCGAGGGAACTGTACCTTTGCATGTGACTGGAAGCAGGTTGGGCTCCTCACATACGCTGGAAGCTGCCTGCTTTCTTTGCCCCTTGTAGTAAAAGAAGACTTAAGTGCTTCAAAAGTAAGAATGAGAGTGGGGCACCTGGGTGGCTCAGTTGGTTAAGCGTCCGACTTCGGCTCAGGTCATGATCAAACGGTTCGTGGGTTCGAGCCCCGCATTGGGCTCTATGCTGACAGCCTGGAGCCTTCTTCTGATTCTGTATCTCCCTCTCTCTGCCCCTCCCCTGCTCACGCTGTCTCTCTCTGTCTCTCAAAAATAAATAAATGTAACAACAACAAAAAAAGTAAGAATGAGAGACTAGAAAAAAATCCCTGTTTACCACTCCCTACCCCAAAGGTGACTGCTCTGAACATTTGTGGCGGGGGTGGGGGGCATTGGGGGAGCCCAGAATAGAAGTTCAAGAGTGGTTGTGAACCAGGCAGCCTGGGTTGTGTCCATTGTGCTGCTTAACAGCTGTGTAACCTTGGGCAAGTGATTTCACCTCTCTGTGCCTCGGTTTCCTCCCTGGAAGCTGGGGGGCAATGATAGTAGGTACCTCATAGGGTTGTTGTGAAGAATGGATGAGTTGACCTGTGAAAGCACATAGACCATCCCTGACCCAGGGCAGGCATTCAAGAAACCTTCTGATCCTTCTCTGATCTGTTCTGTATGTTTACCTACGTCCTGTCTAAACGGGCTCAGGCTGTGCGTTTAATTCTGAGGTTTCCTTTTTCAACTCAATGCTCTATCTTTGAGATCTTTTTTTTTTTTAAGTTTGTTTATTTATTTATTCATTGAGAGTGAGAGAGAGAGAGAGCACAAGCTGGGGAGGGACAGAGAGAGAGAGAGAGAGAGAGGGAGAGAGAAAATCCCAAGCAGGCTCCACACTGTCAGCGCAGAGCCTGATGTGGGGCTCTGTCTCATGACCTGAGCTGAAACCAAGAGTCTGACACTCAACCCACTGAACCACCCAGGCGCCCCTGAGATCTTCTTTCTCCTGAGGCTCCCTTGTGCTGGGATCCTCTGTCTCCTTGCCTATCCCTCATGATTTTTCCTTGTCTCTGCCCTCCCCCTGTCCCCTTTCCCTCAGGAAAGGTTCTGAACCTGTTCATACTAAGGTGTAAATGGCTGATGAGGGAGGCCCCCACATAAGCTTACATGAAACCAGCCCTGCCCTGACCAGAGACGTGCACGGCCTTTGAGGGGGAGCCCAGCGCCTGTCCGTTATCAGAGGCCTAAGGACATGCTAGGGAGTTCCACGCACCCACGGTGTCTCCCTGAATCCTCACAATAACCCAAGTGGCAGGTGCCCTTATGGGCTTCATTTGGCTGAGGAGAAAACCAAGGCACAGAGAGGTTAAGTGGCTTTCCCAGTCACCCAGCCAGTATGGGCACAGCGGGTGGATGGGGGTTGCTTCAGCCGCATCTGTTGTACGGGGAAGCTCATTTTGGTTACACTAAGCTGGAACCCAGACTCAGCTTAGGGCAGGGGTAGTTACGTGGGAGGTTCTGGGTGAACAGGGGGAGGGGGGTGGTGGGGAAAGCCCGTGGGTTCTGAGGGTGCAGAGAGGGGCGGCTCTCATCGTCTTGGCTAAAACTTCAGTCCCTGCCACATTTTCTATAGGACTGGGGAGAGGCAGGAGTTCTCTGGGGCATTAGACCCCCCTGGTCCCCTCAGGAGGAGGGTGTTACTCGGGGGTGGGGGCAGGGGAGAAGATTCTTCAGGGAAGCACGTAGCCCTGGTGTCTGCAGACAGCAGGCACTCCAGGCCCCTGGTGTTACCGAATGCATGAATGGTGGACCCCTTCCCAGGCCTGGTGGATCTGGAGGTCAAATGGTGGGGAGGGTTCGGGGGTCATTTTTGGTTCTCCTGTGTCCCTACTCCCGGTTTTTCCCAGCCAGACCGGGCACCGGCGCGGGGTGGGGGTTGCTTATGAATGGTTTTGAGAGTGAGCAGGTGTGCTTGAGGGCTGGGCAGGGAGTGGTTAGCATGCCCAGGGGCTATATGGGCCACCCCCGTCTGCCCTCAGATCCCCTCAAGTCCCTCCCTTAGCCCTGTACCCGTCCCACCCAGGCCAGGCTCAGAGTCACAGTGACCCAGGCAGGGTCAGGGGAGGAGGCCGGGACACGGAGGGAGGAAGCAGCCCTGTGACTGGGGTGACAGCTTTGACAACGGGGGTGGGGGAAGGGGAAGGCTCACTCTGCCGGTGTTCGGGCCACCCTCTGTCAGAGGACAGTGGACAGGCTAAGGCTACAAGCACCTTTCACCACCCAGACGCCTCGTGGGTCGCCATTCTCCGACATCCCCCTCCCAGGAGGCTCTTCCTGCCTCCGTTTCACAAACGAGCAGACTGAGGCTGGCGCAGCCAGTGAGAGGCCGAGCCCGACTCAGCCCAGGTTCTCCTGTAGCAGAGCCAGCTCTGGCTCAGCCTGGGACGGGCACCCAGCCCTTTGTCGGAGCAACAAGGGGCTCGTTCTCCCCCAGTCCTCCCCGTGCCGGCTGGCACTGCCAGGCCCCGTGCCGCTCCCCCCGCCCCCCAGCAGGGACCAACTGAAGTCAGATTGTTCCCGAGGGGCAGGCTCCCCAGTGCTGCGTGGGTGAGCATGCAGGGGTGCAGGGCGTGCAGCTGCGGGCAGCGGGCCGGGCTGGGGTTGGGGCCCGGAGGTCTGCAGGGCTGCAGTGCGGGGGGGTGGGGGTGGGGGTGGGGTGGGGTGGGGAGTTGGTGATGGGGAAGACAGGCTACTCCTCTTTAGGAGCACGGGAAAGGGGTGGAGGCAGCAGCTGTATCCCCGCTGCAGGACAGAGAAAGGGGGGAGTGGTGGGGGGGTGGTGGTGGTGACTGCTCTTTTCTCCTTGGGGATGGTCCTGTTGGGAGCTGGAGAGACGCTTGGGGCTAAGGCAGCCCCTTCGCTAATTCCTGGCCGGGTGGCGGGGGTGGGGCAGAGAAGGGAGGAAGGAAGGTGAGTAAGGGTCCCTGAGTACGCAGAGCTCTGAGGCGGATGGCGTGGACCCACTCTGCAAGGAAGCATCCATGGTGGTAGAGGGAGCCCTGAGTGGGGGGTCATGTGGCTTGGGCTCCATCCCTGGCCCTGGGCCAACCAGACGTGCAACGGGGGCCAGGCTGCTTCCCAGCTCTGCACAGACACAGCAGTCCCCTCCGCCCCCGCCCATCCCCGACCCCTGCCCACACGGGCTGGGGAGCCAAACTGGTTGGGGTCCCATCTCTGTCTCTGTCAGACACGTAACTTCCCTGGGCCTCTAGTTTCTCCTTATCCGTAAAAGGAGAATAATAACCAAGGCTGCCTCATGGGGCCGTTTGAGGTTAAAGTGCTTGGAACAGCGCCCAGCGCCCAGGAAATGCTCAAATAGATGCAAATTATTATTATGTCCATGATCCAGTGATTTTCGCTGAATATTTGCCAGTACCTTCCACTAATGCCGACTGAGTTCATGTCTGGCATTAGGCTATGCTGCTTTCTTTTGCTACCCTCCCCTCTCAGAGCTCTGGGTCTCATTCTCAGGATCCTGGGGTGCCGCTCTGGCCTCTGGTCTACACTACAGCTGACCCTGCCAGCCTCGTGTGATTATTCTTCACTCACCCACTCCGCCTACCAAGTGCCACGCACTGTGCAAGACACATTATCTTCATTTAACATGCCCCTCAATCTTCTGAAGTAGAAACTGTTTACAGATGAGGACGCGGAAGCTCAGAGAGGTTAAGTGACTTGCCTAAGGTCACACAGCGAAGCGGCAGAGCTGGGATTTAAGCTCGCGTCTGCCCTGTTTGCTCATGCCCGCTCAACCACGACGTCATACTGCCTCTTGCAAAGACCCTGGAGATGGGACCCTCCGCCAGAACCTTTATGGAGTTGGGGATCCCTGGGGGCTTTGCACCTTTCAGGGAGTGTTTTAGCGGGGCGGTGGGGCTTAGAAATCATTTGGTCCAACCTTTTCATTTTGTGCACAGGGAGACAGAGGCTGAGAGGAGAAGGGAAGTGCCAGGGTCCCCGGTGAGCTAGGGACAGAATGGGCCCAGCTACAGGACTCACTCTATCTTTTCCTCCCTGCTTCCTCACCAGGCCTGGGGGCCTTAGCCCCCCATCCTACCGTGACCCGTCAACGATCAGGGCCGACATGCTAGGTGGAGGAAGCCCTCCCTGGACTCTTGCAGGCCCCAGGTTATAACATTCACTGGACCGTAGACTCCATGAGCTCAGGGACTACAGCTAGCTTGTCGCCGCACTGCCAGTGCCTGCTTCATAAATAGTAATCATTCCCTGCACGCGTTGGTGGAACAACTACGTGTTCCAGGCCCTGGGCTAAAGGCTGAAGGCAGAGCAGTGAACAAGACAGAAAAAATGCCTGCCCTCAGGGGAGTTTGCATTCCTAGTGAGAGATAGACATTGAGTGAAAGAACCAAGCAAAAATGCATAATATTTAAGATGATGATAAGTGTTATGGAGTAACACAAAGAAGGAAGGGGCATAGGGAATGGAGGGGGGAGGGAGGGAGGAATTTGGCAGTTTCAAACAGGTTAGTCATGGAAGGTCTCTGTAAGGTCACATTCGAGCCTTGGAGGAGGTGAAGGAATGAGTGGTGTCTGGGGGAGGGGCATCCCAGTGCAAAGGCCCAGGGGTGGGAGCGTGAGGTGTTTGAGGCTGGCGGGTGTGGCTGGATCAGGCGGAACAAGTGAGAAAGTAGGGGAAGATGGGGTCAGAGGGGCCCATGATGTGCAGACAGATCACAGAGAGCCTTTTAGGGTGGAACTTCAGGTTTTACTCCGAGTGAAGTGGGAGCCATGGGCAGTTCTGAGCAGACGGAGGGACAAGATCTGACTTAGGTTGAACAGGAACTCCCTGATTCCTGAGTTGCAAGTAGAATGTTGTGGGGCCAGAAAGGAGGGTGTCTGAACACTGGGAGGCTCTTTTGAGGAAGCCAGATAAGGCAAGGTCCAGGCTGGGCCCACATGGGGCAGGCAGGTGGAGGTCAGATCTGCCAGGATGCGGTGTGACAGAAAGAGAGGAGTCAAGGTCAGCTCCAACCTTTTGGGGTCGACCAGCTGCAATGAACAAAGAAAAGAGGGTCTCCATTTCTGGCCCAGGAACCAGGACACTGGGGTTCAAGTCTCGGCTCCGTCACTCTCCTGCTTGGTGGCCTTCGGCAAATCCTTTCTCCTTTCTGGGCCTCAGTGTCTGTTCCTGTACAACGGGTGCGACCCCCTCCACCTGGCCTCCCCAGTTCCCCAAGACCCTGGGCTCCAAAGAGGACGCGTGCCTCACAGACTTGCCTCCCTCCCCCTGCCCACAGGGAGCCAGTGCCAGTGGCCACCATGGCGTCGCGCATCGGGCTGCGGATGCAGCTCATGCGGGAGCAGGTACAGCAGGAGGAACAGCGGGAGCGCATGCAGCAGCAGGCCGTCATGCATTACATGCAGCAGCAGCAGCAGCAGCAGCAGCTGGGTGGGCCGCCCACCCCGGCCATCAACACCCCCGTCCACTTCCAATCTCCGCCACCTGTGCCTGGGGAGGTCCTGAAGGTAGGGCGTGTCCCGAGGTGGGGCCTGTCCCCTCCCACCCTGCTTCTAGGAGCCCTAGAACCCTTGCCTTCTCCCCCCCTCCCAGGTGCAGTCCTACCTGGAGAACCCTACCTCCTACCACCTGCAGCAGTCCCGGGACCAGAAGGTGCGGGAGTACCTGTCCGAGACCTACGGGAACAAGTTCGCCGCCCACATCAGCCCCGCCCAGGGCTCCCCGAAACCCCTGCCGGCTGCCTCCCCAGGGGTGCGGGCCGGACACGTGATGTCCTCCTCAGCCGGCAACAGTGCTCCCAACAGCCCCATGGCCATGTTGCACATTGGCTCCAACCCCGAGAGGGAGGTGAGTGAGAAGCTGGCCAGGGGCTGCCATGAGCAGAGCTGGTGCCAGGTGCTATGCTCCTGGGACTCCTGGTCTAATGGCAAGGGCAAGGTGCTGCTGTCAGGGTCCCTCCCACTCCGAGGGGGAGGTCCTGCTCTCTCAGGGACCCCAGTCTGAGCGGGGGAGACACAGCCCTGTCTCAGGGACCCGAGTGTGAGCGGGGGAGACACAGTTCTGCCCTCAGGGAGCCCCAATCTGAGGGGGGAGACACAGCCCTGTCCTGAGGGAGCCTCAGTCTGTGGGGGAGACATAGTCCTGACCTCAGGGAGCCCTAGTCTCATAGGAAAAGCCTCGCCCCTACTTTTGAAAGCTTGACTAGGGAGAAACAGGACCCTACTACTGGAAAGCCCAGCACACCTGCAAAGCCATGTCCAGACAGAGGGTATATAAAGCAATCTCCCTGGGGCAACTTGGCTCTTTGGGAAGAGCCCTGGCCTTGGCCTTGAGGCCTGTGGGACCCGGACAACTCATCCTCTCTCTGAACCTTTTTCCTTCACTCCACCCAAGATGAGCCAGTTGAGTGAGGTGGGCTCCAAGGTCCCTTCAGATCAGTGGCTGTCCCGGTGCCCCTTCCCTGTGCCTTTCTCCCAGTGGGCCCTCCCCAGATGCACTTTTCTCTTTCAGTTTGATGTCATCGACAACATTATGTGTCTGGATGACGTCCTGGGCTTCATCAATCCTGAAACTCAGATGCCCAACACGGTACTGCTGGCCAGGGTGGGGTGGGTGTGTCAGAGGGAGAAGGTAGAGGTTCTACAGTGGCTCTGAGCCTGGACAGAACTAGAGACAGGGCTCCCCCCCCCCCCCGACCCCCAGCCCCAGGCAGAGCCATCTTGCTGCAGATGACAGTCGCCTCCATCAAATCACGTGACCAGAGCCCAAGGCTGAGCAGAATTATGAATCCAGAGAGACGTGTCTAGCCTGTGTGCACGAGGCGGGCTTCAGTGGGGAGTGGTGGCTGGGCAGTTGGGAAGGCTTCCTGGGTGGGGTTAGGGGAGGGGGCAGGAGGGACTGGTGCTGGGCCTCAGCAGAGCAGGGAAAGCATTCCTGGAGGGGAGCAGTGTGGCCCTGAGCTGATGAGTTCCTTTGGGATCTGGGACATCCCTCTTTTGCAAAGCCTAGGGCCCAGCGGGCACAGGCCTGTGTCCCTCACTCCACGGGACAAGTGATAGGGGGCTGGCTTTGTCCCCTCCCTCCAGCAGCCTCCTGGAGTATGAATGCTCTCTGGGCCTCCTGGACAGGGGTGAAGAAGCAGATGGGAAGGAGCCAGCCTTAGAATCAAGAGGCCTACCTTCTGGCTTTGGCTGTGACCTTGGGAAGTCCGTTAACTGTTCTGAACGCCAGTTTTCTCAGCAGCAAAATGGGGGTGATGCCGTCTACCCACAGGATTGTGGGAAAATGAGATAAGGCAGGAAATTGGGGGCTAGCTCCACACAGGGTGACACGTTTACACGGAACAGGTGTAATTGTGGGTGTCCCCACCCCTTTTTGGGAGGTCCTGAACCTCAGCTGCTTGCTCCTGCTCCTTGGGCCTGACCCTATGACCCTGATCCTGGCCCCAGCTTAGGACACTGAGGGGAAGCCCCCAAATCTTTCAGTGGGAAGTCAGAGTCAGTCCTTAATCCCCACTGCCCTGGTGACATTGCCCAGTGGCTTAGCAAGAACTGGTCAGGGCCAGTTGGGTCTGAAACCTACTGCCAGCAGAGCAGGGAAGGCTGGGGAGAGAGAGAAAGCCAGACTGCACAAGTGCCCGGTCCCTTTAGGCCGGGTATCTGGTAGGGCACCTGTGTGCCCACCTAGGGTTCTGGACCTGTGATTTGCTCTGTGTGTTCCTGTGGCAGGAGCTGGGGTGATCATTCCAGAACTCAAGTCTGTCCCTGCCAGGCCTCTGTTTATCCCCCTACTGGCTGCCCATTGCAATATGCCAGGGTCTTTGCAAGTCGAATCTAGAACTCCAGGGTGTATCTCCTGCCCTGCCCACATCACGCTGTCTACTCTTGCAGCTCAAGCTTCTACTTGTGACCCCCCCCCCCCACCGCCGCCCCAGCTCTGTCTGTCCAGCCCCGTGTCTTTGCTCAGCCGTCCCCCTGCCAGTCCAGCCCTTCCTCACTTCTTTGCTCAGGACTCAATTCAAGTTCCATGCCCTCCAGAAACTTTCCAGAAACTCCAAAACAGATTAGGTGCTCCTCCCCTGGGCTTCCAAATGCCTGGGACGACTTCATCCCCTCCCCTGTCGGCCCTTAGGGCTGTTACCTGGTCTGATCACTCTGCAAGGATTCTAGCCACTAGGCTGGTGGCTCCTGGAGGGCAGGGGCCACACCTTATTTAGTTCCCAACCCTACAGACTTCCAGTAGAATTGCCCAGTGAAGAGGCCCAGGGTGGAGCTTTGACATGCTGGTGCTGGCTGCAGACCCTTTGAGCTGAAAGCGTGGCCGGGGAACATCAGTACAGCCTCCCCTGGGCGTCCCTGGGAAAGAAAGGCTGTTCCTGGGATGATGGGCCCTGGGCAGGGGCCCCTGTGGAGAGGGGACTGCTCACCGGGTCCCTCTCCCCACCTCACCCCACAGTTGCCCCTGTCTAGCAGCCACCTGAACGTGTACAGTGGTGACCCCCAGGTCACAGCCTCCCTGGTGGGCGTCACCAGCAGCTCCTGCCCCGCTGACCTGACCCAGAAGCGAGAGCTTACAGGTACCACCTCCCTGCCTGCCTGTGCCCTGGCTCCCTACTCCTCCCTGTCCTTCTCCCTCCCTCCCAGCTCCTCTCTCCTTTCCCTGGCCTCCAGATGCTGAGAGCCGGGCCCTGGCCAAGGAGCGGCAGAAGAAAGACAATCACAACTTAAGTGAGCCCCCCACACCCCCCACCCCCACCCCCCCTGGGTTCCTGCTCCCTGCCTCCCTCCTCCTCACTCTCACCTGAGCTACCCAAAAAGCCACCTGGACCCGAGCCCTCATTGGGGCTTTACATTTTTTAATTAAAAATTTTTTATTAATTAAAAAAAAAAAAGCCACTCTGACCTGCCTGGGTTCTACACAAGACCTTAAATCTGCGCTGGGATGACTGTTGGGTTCAGCCCTGCCTTCCTCCCACTGGCCCTCTTTGGGAGATGGGGGTGGGAGAGGGCTCCGGAGAAGAGACATTCATGAAATCCCCAGCACTTCAGAGTGAATGGGTTTATCATGTCGTATTGTTGTCTTTAGTGCGTGCAGCCTGGGAAGCCAGGGAAGGTGTTCTGGATCATGTGGGCAGAGACTCCTACGCCCAGCCGGCTTTGCTGCCTCGCAGAGCCGCTGGGTTGTATCCATCTGCACCGGGGCCCCTCCTTCCCATAGTGACCCCATTCCCTTCCTCACCCATTACTTCCCAGAAGGGCCAAGTCACCCCTCCTTGGGCCAGGCGGACCCTTCTCCTCCCATGGGGTCTCATCCTTCTAATTGCTCCCTCCGGGATTTGTTACCTTTAGTTGAAAGGAGGCGGAGGTTCAACATCAATGACCGCATCAAGGAGCTGGGAATGCTGATCCCCAAGGCCAACGACCTGTGAGCAGTTTCTAAGGGAGAGGGGGTGGCGGCAGGCGGGCGACGCTAGGGGCTGGGGGCGGGGCAGCAGCGGCTGACCTGGTTGCCCAGGGCAAGGGCTGGGAAGAGAATCCCTTGGTTGCTCCCTTCCGAGAGCTTACCATCTATTTGGGAAAAAAAAGATCCCTCCCTTATCAGGACAGCTCCAGACCAGACGGAGGAGCAAAATCCCAGAAGTGAGGCGGGGGTGGGGGCTTCCTGGAGGAGGTGTCATGCTGGGATCGTTTGGTGAGGGCTTTTGGACTGGCTTGGAGGGGTCCAGAGAGTTGAGAACTGAGGTGGGTTTGGGCGTCCCAGAATGGAAGGCCTGGGGAAGGAGGCCGCTCGGCATTGCTTGCTTCCCTGGAATTACCGGGGTGGGCACTGGCAAGAGTCACCCGCGAGGGTCTGTCCTGTTCAGATGGGAGCACGGCCTTCTCCACAGATGGGGGCGGGGCGCGCCTGGGGTTCCGTGGGCAAAGTTGGGAGACCTGCGGCATCGGCTTCTGGAACCAAAGCGGGGTTTTCCTTCCTCCCGCTGAGCCTCTGCACGTGTGATTCTGCCTGGCCCGCAGGGACGTGCGCTGGAACAAGGGCACCATCCTCAAGGCCTCAGTCGATTACATCCGGAGGATGCAGAAGGACCTACAGAAGTCCCGGGAGCTGGAGACCCACTCTCGGCGCCTGGAAATGACCAACAAGCAGCTCTTGCTCCGCATCCAGGTCCGGCCCCTGCCCTTGGACTTCTGGAGGAGTTCTGGCTCCTGCCGCGGGCCTGGCTCCGCCCCTGGGGGGGGAGGGGCAAGGCTTATACTTCCGGAGTTGGAGGAATGAGAATGGAAGGAACGCTGGCTAACGAGCAATCCCCAGCAACTTTAAGCAACAAATACCAGCTAGAGATTCTGTTCTGTGAGACCCTCATTTAGAATTTATTTATTTATTTTGAGTGGGAGAGAGAGAGAGAGAGAGAGAGAGAAAGCGCGCGCGCATGCGCGTGAGGGAGGGGCAGAGAGCGAGAGAATCCCAAGCAGGCTCCACGCCGTCAGCGCAGAGCCCAACACGGGGCTCAATCCCACCAACCGTGAGATCATGACCTGAGCCCAAATCAAGAGTCAGGATGCTTAAGGGACTGGGCCACCCAGGCGCCCAGCCACGTAGCTCTTATGGTGACACTTGTCGCCCCGGTTCACATTTCCTTGATCAATGCAAGTACATGCCTACACTTAACCTCAAGGGGGCAGGGAAGTGCAAGCCTACCTCGTGTGGAAGGCAGAGAGCTGGAATTATTTGGAACGCTAAGTCTCACCACTGGAGAGAAACTACAGAAGGCTTGGGAGAGTCACTCCTACCATCTGGAGCGGAAGGTTCTAGTCTTGGCTGTGCTCAGGGCCCCTGTCCTCTTTGGATCTGAGGCTGCTCATCTACACAAAGGGCGGTTGCATGGCAGCTTTTAAACTTTTCTATTTCTCATAGGAGGTAATACCGTTGATATTACAATCCAGCACACAGAGCCACACTCCAAGTGAAAAATCAAAGTTTCATGAAAGAACCTTCCTTCTTAATAGATGCAGTGCATTCTGGTAATTTCTATTCTGGTCTAGTCTAGGCAAGTCTATTTCAATTAAAAAAAAAAATAGAGGGTGAGCTGGTCAAGAGGCACTACAGTGGTTTCACAACCCGCTAATGAGTTGTGACTTGTAGTTTGAAAAAAACACTGGTCTAGACTCTAGAAGCCTATACTTGCTTCCAGTGGAGCCATTTTGTGGTCTTGGGTGCAGCCAGGGGAAGGGCAAGGGGCTGCGGCGGGGGGGCCCTGGGGAAGGGCGGCTGGGGCCCATGAGTGTGTGCCCCCAGCCCTCTCTCTGCCTCACCTTGCAGGAGCTCGAGATGCAGGCTCGGGTGCACGGCCTCCCCACCACCTCCCCATCGGGCGTGAATATGGCCGAGCTGGCCCAGCAGGTGGTGAAGCAGGAGCTGCCCAGTGATGAGGGCCCGGGGGAGGCCCTGCTGTTGGAGGCTGAGGTCCCGGATCCTGAGCCACTGCCAGCTCTGCCCCCCCAGGCCCCGCTGCCCCTGCCGGCCCAGCCACCTCAGCCACCCTCCCCATTCCACCACCTGGACTTCAGCCATGGCCTGAGCTTTGGGGGCGGGGGCGACGAAGGGCCCCCAGGCTACCCCGAACCTTTGGGGCCAGAGCACAGCTCCCCGTTCCCCAACCTGTCCAAGAAGGATCTGGACCTCATGCTCCTGGACGACTCACTGCTACCGCTGGCCTCCGACCCTCTCTTCTCCACCATGTCCCCCGAGGCCTCCAAGGCCAGTAGCCGCCGGAGCAGCTTCAGCATGGAGGAGGGCGATGTGCTGTGACCCTGGCTGCCACCATGCTGGGGAACGGGGGCAGGCCTGGGGGCTGGGAGGCCCGGGGCTGCCTCCCTCCCACCCTTTGGGCTGCACTTGTGTGTGAGGTAGCAAACTGGCTTGCCTCACTCCTTCCTGTCGGCCCCTGTTTGGACTTAGTGCCTGCTTGGCAGCCTGTGGGGTCAGGAGAACCCCCCCCCCCGCCCCGGCCTGGCTCAGTACTCCCCAGGGACAGCCCTCTTGATGGGGTTGGACAGGAACAGGCCTTCAGCCTGGCTCCTGGAGGTGAAATCATGAGGGGAAGGGAGGGGACGGGTGTGCTAGAGGTAAGAGGAGGTCCTGGGTGGGGTGGGGGGGTGTCTCATCTCCTGAGTCTGATCCCCACCCCTGCCGGTGAAGGAGGACATGTTGGAGCAGGGGGCTCAGGAAGTTCCTTTTCTGAGGCAGCGACTGGTCCAGGGGGTGCCCAGGCCTGCCTTTCTGGGACTCAGATGGCAACAAGTCTGTCCTCCAGCCTGGCACCCCCACCCCCCTTTGGTGCTAACAGCTCTCTACCGGGTGGTGTGAGGGCGGGGGTGGCTGGAAGAGGGGGCGCTGGGTTCAAGTTAGAGCGTGGGGTCACTGCTGGAAGAGCAGCTCCCCCCAGGCTCCCCACTTTGTGCCTTTAGTAAACACTGTGCTTTGTACCTGCTTGTCCTCTGTCTCTTTGGAGTGTGTGTCTGGGGCTGACGCAACCGGGGAGGATTCATCCCAATGCGCACCATTATGGATTTCGAATTCCAATGCCCTTTATGGGGATCGGGGTAAGGGTTACAGAAAGGAGGGAACAAGCCCTTCACCTGGTTCCCCCCACTTCCCAGACTTGCCTCCAGGGGAGCTGGAGATGTAGCCTTACTTAGGGAGTTTAGGGACGGAAGGGGGGACTGTGTCCCTCCTTGTGGCCACAAGATGGCACTGCAGCCACGCTGGTTCCACGCCCTAGCTGTGGCCTGACACGGCTGAGCCAGATGATGTGGGGGCCAGTTGCTATAAAGCAAGTCTTTTCTTCTTAGCTGCTGCTTAGGCTGCCCCTGGCCCGGGGTGGGGGACATGTTTCTCTTGTTCCTGAATGCCTGTGCTAGTGGTGACCTCTCCAGATTTTTCTCCCTCCCTGAGTGGGCTGACACCTGCTTGAGAAGGTCAAGCTGCCTGCTCCGTGGAGGCAAGGCCAGCCCCTCTGCTCTTTGACAGAGTCTCTCGCAGGAGAGGCTCCCTAGTCACTGAGGGGCTGAGTCCTTGGGTTTGGGGAAAGAGGGACCCAACTGAACTAATTTGGGTACCAGACGCTGGGTGGAGTCAGAGACGGGGAGTGGCCCTATTCTCCACTCTGGCAGTGTCTGTCCGTCAGGGCGGCCTCGGCAAATCCTTTCCTGTCTCTGGGCTTCTGTTCCCTGGCCCCAGAATAGTTCCCATGCACCTCTGCTCTCAGATCCTGGGATTTTACGACCTCGTGTGGGATGGGAAGACAGACTTGGGGCGGTGAGGGGCAAGGTGGCAGATTCTCGAGGGCCCAGGTGTCGGGGAGGGAGGAGAGGGTCTTTTTGGGCTTTGCCTACTTCTCTCTCGACTTCCCACAGTCTTCAGGCAGAGACCAAAATGGCTTTCTCCTCCTGGGGCCCTGGGAGGCCGAAGGGGCCTAATTAAAAAAAAAAATTTAAATCCCAGGATGAAAGTGGCTAAGAGGGCAATTTCCTCTGTGCAGAACTGGAGATCAAATCAACGTTGGAGCAATTAACGCGTGAGGGGGGAGGAGGAAAGGGAGCCGGGTGTGTGGGTGCTGAGGGTGGCGGAGCTGGCGGAGGCTGTAGGATTAATCTGAAGGTCAGATGGAGCCGTTGATGACCTTGGAGAGGTTGAACCAGCCCTGGAGCGCTGGCATCTCCTTCCAGTTCCAGGCCTCACCCCGCAGCCTTGGGAGCCCAGGCCCTCCTGGGGCAAGCCCTGGACTCTGGGGGATAGCTGATGGGCGCAGGCTTGGGTCACGCTGACACTGGAGCGGGTAGGGGTCTGGGAACTTCCAAGTCTAGTCCTTAAGGCAAAACTGAGAACTCTCTCCTACCCTGTTTTCCTTCATCCTAGGGATTCAGTCAGTGAACTGGGTAGCTGCCCTCCTGCTTCCTCATGCGGCCCCTCAAGACGGCCTGTATTCCCCCCTCCACCTGCCTGCTGGCTTCCGGTCCTCTCGGTCCTTCAGCACTGCCCCACCTGCCGCTGGGAAGCAGGGCCTTTGGGCAGGACTGAGGGTGTGAGTGGAGTTCTGGCCACAAGAGGGCGCCGCAGAGCCAGGACCTGGCCGCTGCGGGCGCCCACTGGTGGGAGATCGTGGAATCTCAGCTTCATTGTACATTCCAAGCTGTCTGCCTGGGGGCCCTGCCAGCCCAGTGGGTTTGGTTAAGGCAGGCCCAGGTGCTACCTCCAGGATCTCAACAAGCCACCAGAAAGTGTTCGTGTATCTGAGACTGGTCTGCATGACCCTTAGCTTGTGGCTGCAGTAGAGTCAGGCCGGTAGCTGCCAACTGGTGGTTATGGACATCTCTGGTTAAATACAGTAAGAGGCGTGAATGCTTTCTTGACTCGCGCTCTTTATTGTAGACAACACCCTTCCAGACTTCAAGGCCTCACGAGGGGGACATTAGTTTTTTCAAGGGGGAGTGGGTAAACAGGCTGGTGTGAGAGCACAGATGGATCCATCCGACCCCCTCATTTCACTTGAGGAAGCCCCCGAGGCCTTGAGAACAAAGCAAAAGTGTGAAGTGGGATTGGGGTCTGGGAAAGGAGTCCAAGCTAAGTAGGGGGAGGACAAGAAACCGTTGCACCCTTAGGTCGCACGAGGGGCCCCAAAGCTGGAGGCAGGGCGCCAGACGTGAGGATCCCGTCATCCTCAGCTCCCTTTCTTGGGTCTGTCTCTTTCCCCCCGGCCAGCCGCTAGATTCTCACCTCCTTGTACCATGAAGGAGCGGAGATCTGAGCCCCACAGACCAAGATAGACACCTGCACTGGTGTGTATACACAGGATGGTGGCCTTCCACCCCTGCCTTCCATGGAGATTTCCCCTCCTGGGCGTTTGGACAGACGGCCGGGAGCGGATGTGGGCACTGCTGAAGCCCGGCCGGGGCGGCACTGGCTCCGTGTTCCTTAGTGCCTACCTCCTCAGTGTCCTCCTTGGGATTTCCGTCACCCACTGCTCCTTTAAATCGAGATTCTTGGGGCCCCCGGGTGGCTCAGTCGGTTGAGCGTCCCACTTCGGCTCAGGTCATGATCTCTCAGTTGGTGAGTCCGAGCCCCGCATCGGGCTTGTGGCTGTCAGCGCGGAGCCTGCTTCAGATCCTCTGTCTCCCTCTCTCTCTGCCCCACCCCTGCTCACTCTCTGTCTCTCAAAAATAAATAGAACATTAAATCGAGATTCTTCCTTCATTGTTTGGAGCCACTGACTTGGATGAGAATCTGATATACACTCTGGATCTTCCCCCTCCCCCCCGCAACACATAGTCCCCTAGAAAGGAACCCCAAGTTTAACATTCCTGCTCCCAACCCACACCCCCTTCCCTACCTCAGAGCCCATTCCCCTCCCCTGCCTCTCCCAGCCACCTGGCATATCAGCTGGAACAGCTAGAAAGAGCCCCTTGGAGTCACCTGTCCCTTACCTGCTGGGACCCGCACTTCTCAGGGTCCAGCCCCCACCCCCCTCTCAGGCTCCTTTAGCCTCATCTTTTTTCTTTGCTCTCTCTTTTCCGAGGGGGGCAGTGGAATTTATACAATATTTAAGCAGCCAGAGCCGAGTCCGGGAAGATATTATTAATGTAAAAGGGACGGGCTGCAAATGCTTTTGGACCTGGTTACAATTAGAGGGTGATTTTTCTAAAGGTCAATGAATTCAGATAATATCCACAGGGGGGAGAGAAATTTAATACCTTTTTAGTGAATTAATTAATTATAATATTATATCGGCTTGGGGTTCTTTTCCAGAGTGATTAAGGGAGCGATCCGTCTTCTGTGAGGCCGGGGAACGGCGCCCGCCGCCAGCGAGGACCCTGTCTCGGGGCTCAGGATGGGCCCCTTCCTTCTCCTCTCACCCCTGCAGCGGCCAGGGAGCTGGAGGGGCTGGTGGGCAGCAGGGGAGGCAGGCCGGCCCCGGTCCGGATGAGGGCAGGCACAGAGACACAGTGCCCTTTCCCCTCAGCCTGTGTCCGCAGGCCCAGCCCTCCTCCTGCTGTCTTATCACAGGAGAGCTGAGGCATGAGTTATGGCCTCCTCCTTTCCATTTGGAGAAACCGAGGCCCACAGGAGTCAGAGACCTGCCCCGAGCCCTACTATGAGTTAAGGCAGACTGAGGTGGCACAGCTGGCTGGAAAGGACGAGAAGACTCCCTCCACCATCCTGCCCCCCCATCCCCACCTCCCAAACCAGGCCTTCTGGAAAATCTGTTCCACTGGCCAGCGGCCTGTGGGGCCGCCTGTGGATTCCTGGTCAGAAACAGGATCTTCAAGTGCGTGGCCTGTGCCCAGGCTCAGCTCCTACAAAGAAGATGGCCCGCGAGGGCTGATAGGTCAAGTGGCTGCCAGGCTTTGGTGAAGGAATAGCTACATTTCTGTCCCTGGAGGGACCAGAGACAGGTACTTTCCACCTGCTTGGTCATTCACTCAGGTGTTCGATCATTCATTCATTCAACTGACCTTTGTGGCACGCCCGCTCTTGTGCCCTCACTGACCGAAATAGCCCTTCTCGAACCCCCTGCCCACCTCGTCCTGAGCCCCACTGCTCGTTGGTCTTTGCTTCACTCAGCACCCACTTTGAGCGGCCCCCTGCCGGGTGCTGGGGACACTTGGGTGGCGAAGGGGCGGCCCCTGCTCTCTAGAAGCCAGTCTCTGCAGCAAGTGGGGGCAGGGAGACAGAGGCAAAAGCCGTGGGGAGGACTCAGCCAGGGGTTGGAAGGGAGGGGTGACATTAAGCTGAGCCGTGAGGAACCAGGCTGACAAGGAGAGGGAGGGGGCATTCCAGACACGGGGCAAGGGCACGGTATGAGGAGGCTGCCCCTGCCCTCCACCCACGGGCCCAGGCATGCTAACGGGAAGACCGTCCCAAGGGCCGCAGGTTCTGGGTCCAGGAAGGGAGGGGTGGGTAGCAAAGCCAAACAGACCTGGTTGTGGGCTCTGTATGTCATGCAGGGGACACGTCTCTGTGCCTTGGTTTTCTCTCTTGTAAGGAGGGGGGGATATACCTCCCGAGAGGATACAGGAATAACTGAAAGGAAGCGCTGGGCCTAGCATCTTGCCCACAATGTGTCTTCCGGGCAGCACAGCCTCAGACGGCCCTTGAAGGGGTGGGTGGGTCAGGGCCCTGCCCTGGTTGTGCCTTCGATTCCTTTTCCCTGGGGTCGGGGGTGGACCAGCAGAGGTCCTGGCCTGGAGACCTTTCCCGGCCAGGAGGAGACCAGCATTTGCCTGCCTCCTCGCTCAGCCCCCTTGTTCCCCTCCCTTGTCCGTCCCTTCCCTCTCTGCCCGCCCCCCCCCCTCAGTCCCGGCTGCCCCTCCAGCCCCTCCCCCAGCCTCTCCTCCCTTTCCGTGTGCAGCGGGCTGGGGAGGGCCTTCCCATTGTACTATCTTTGGGCCCTAAATTAAAATTGATGACATCTTGAAATGAGCAGTGAGGGTAATTTTGCTTCTGAGCCGGGATGCTAATGAGGCCCCTTAATGGTGCCAACGCGGAGCTGACGGGTCGTGTGTCACGCGCAGCGGCGAGGGGGGTAATGGCCGAGGTAAGTGCCGGTAATTACACCCTGTCTCGCTGTATTTTGGCAGGCCTGGTGGGAGAGCGGGGGCTCAATCACCGCCGGCGGGGCCACCCCCCACCCTCCGCGGGCCTGACAGCCAGAGATACCCCCCTCAATCCCACCCAGAACCAGGGGCCTGGGGCACAGCCCCTGCGCGCACATACAGCGTGGGACACGGCACACGCGGTCACACACACTACCATCACACCACTGTGCACCCCCACCGGCTCACCCCCACAGCTTGGGCACCCCCCCCCCCCCCCCCCCGTCCCGGGTGTGCACTCAACACTCACACCCATGCTCACCCATCCTGCTCCCCCCCCCCCACTCCCCACTCCACACTCTGGCCACACACGGACACACGCTCAGGACACGCACACGTACATGTGCGCACAAACACGTCCTCAAGCAGCGTGCCCGCATCGCGCGCCCGCTGCGCGCCCGTCTGTTATCTCGACTCCTCCTGGCCCTCCTTCCAGGCAGGCATCCTTACCCCCTCCTTGCGGTTCAGGAACAGCTTTGGGAGACGGAGCCTTTGTGCCAGATCGCGCAGCCGCAGGGGCTGGGCCTCCTGCACGTGGCAATCTTGGCAACCACACTTCCTGTTATGTACACCCGCACATGTGCCTCTCAGTGTGCACGCACGCGCGTGCCTGCATGCTAACACGTATCTACCGCACACAGATCCCAGAGTTCCTCTGGGCACGCACACGCACGTCTCAGTGCGTGTGCAGGTATTCACCAGAGCACTGTGGGCACACACGTACGCACGGGGGTACTTCGCAAAGGCAGATACACGCACGAGTGTGCCGGCGTGGATCACATGATGTTCACACACAGACACACGCACACGCAGTGCACTAGCCATGAAACCACTCCAGGCTCCAGCGTCTCGATTTCTTAAATGTTTATTTATTTTGAGAGAGAGAGAAAGAGAGAGAGAGTGTGCGCGAGCAGAGAGAGAGGGAATCCCAGGCGGGCTGTCAGCGCACAGCCTGACTCGGGGCTCCATCCCACGACCCTGGGATCATGACCTGAGCTGAAAACAAGAGTTAGACCTTAACCGACTGAGCCACCCGGTGGCCCCAGCAGCACCTCAATCGCTAAAGAAGAGGAAATAAGTCCTCTTCCATGTCCTCTGCAGTATCTGTTGTTAAGACAGACCAACAGCCACACAAAGGAGTGAGATGTCCCCTCCCACAACCCCCCTGCAGAAACACACACACACACATCCTACACGTGTGCACACACACACCGAACACGTGGTGTCTAAGCTCTGCATACGCGCAACGTGCAGCCTTTAGACACATCTCCGCACACACACTATACGTGTGCAAGGAACACACGCTCAGCCCTGGTGTAGAGCCCCAAGTGTACCTACCAGGGAAGCTGGAGCCCGTGGGTACTTGTCAGATATATATCCTGCCCACCGCCCCCCCTGCCAAACATTTATCAACTTATAATTACAGTACGGGGTATAAGCATGGGCTTTGGAGTTTGACGGCTTAGGTCTTTGGCCTGGGCCCATCATTTTCCTTGCTGTGTGACCTCCGGCAAGTTACTTAACTTGTCTGTGTCTCACTTTCCTCCTCTGTAAAATGGGGGTGGTGATAGTGAGCCTGCTACCATAGGGACGTTGTGAGGGTCAAAAGAGTTAACAGATTGTAAAGCACTTAGCGCCCCAGTAAATGTGGAGGCGATGTGTCTGGTTATGACAAAGGGTGCATGTCAGGATAGGACGAGCACCGAGGAGCGGGCGGCGAAGGCAGAAGAGGCTGTGCCCACCTCACTGGGGTAGTCAGGGAGGGCTTCTTGGAGGAAGAGAGATTTGGGCTGGGCCTTGAAGAAGAACCGTAGCCACTGTTTATGGAGCACCTACTCTGTGCTGGGCCCGGTGCTAAGTGCTTTGTATGAATGAACCCCGTGACTCCTCCGCGACCCCCAAGAGGCGGGTACTGCCGTGTCCACCTTATGCCTAGGGAGAAAAAGGCACAGAGAGCCTTGACAACTTGCGCAGGGACAGGAAGGCTTAGGGAAGAGGGACGCAGGGCTGGGGGATTCCAGGTGGGAGAGCGGCATGTGACAGAAATAGAGAAACAGATGGTAAAACACCCCAGAGGGCCTTCCTTGACACACTGTAACAGTTTCCAGATAATGAGAAGCCGGTGAGCATCTGGAGGAACGTCCTGACCTACTTGCTGTGTCTCTTGCAGCCACACCAGGGACCTGGGGGTGGGGGGGTGGGGTGGGGTGGCGGTGTGGGTGGCTGGCACTGCCCACAGCATGCCAGGACAGGGGCAGTGCTGGGCATCGTCACGCTCTCGCCCTCCAAGGACCCGGTTAGGGAAGGGGTATGGCATCTGAGCATCTCAGCCCCGGAGACCAGGCCTGGCTGTCTGGAAAGGGACCTGATGAGGACTCCGGGAGGGCCAGAAGCTGTGGGAGGAGGCGACAAGGGGCAGTGAGCAAACGTCTGCCCATCCCATCCCGAAGCCAGCATGGTCGTGCCCCAGGCGCTGGCTCCCCAGGACTCCTCAACGAGGAATAAGCTTCTCCTCAGGGTGTCCAAGGCTCTCCTCAGACAGGCCGCCATATTCCTTTTGGCCTCATGTCCATCAAACTGCCCCAGGGCCTGACAAGCTGTCTACTCACCATCCTTGACAAGATCACAGATGTTTTTCTCCCTCAGTGTTTGTACGAGCTCTTCCTGCTTCTGGTGTGTTTTTCAATGCCCAGCCAATGTGACTGTCCCAGCCTCTACGAAGTTCTCGGCTCAAGCATCCGGGGACCCTGTCATCCTGGGAGTCTCAAGTCTTTAGGCCAGTGGCAGGAAACAGAGAACGGAATACACCACCTCTGGTTGGGTAGTTCTTTGGAGAGTTGGCCTCTGCCCCTGTTCCCTGCCCGTCTATAGTTTCCTCTCTCTCACCTGCTCCCAATCTACTCGTCACCTGTACAACCTCTGCCCCAACAGGCGGCCTTTACCCCAGACACCGAGGTGCTGTTCCTGCAACACGGGTCCCTTGGCCATGCCTTTGCTCATACTCTGCTTGTATCCCAGTGGGTCCCAACCCCGCCCAGCTGAGACCCAACTTGGAGGCCACACTCCCGCACAAGTAATGTCTGCCCCTCCTCACCCCGTGAGGCCCTCCTATCACAGCACCCTCCTCCAACCCCGAGGAGCATGGGAGGAGCCTGGTGGCGCAGGAGAAGTGTGGGCTACTGAGCACCAACCCCCACCGCCACGTGGGTTAGCGTCCCAACGCCTCCCCTTCCTTCCTTCCTCTCTCCCTTTCTTTCTTTGAGGCACTTTTTTTTGGAAGTTTATTTATTTTGAGAGAGAGAGAGAGAGAGTGAAGGGGCAGAGAGAGAGGAAGAGAGAATCCCAAGCAGGCTCCACACTGTCAGTGCAGAGCCTGGCACGGGGCTTGAACTCACAAACCGTGAGATCATGACCTGAGCCGAAGTCAGATTCTTAACTGGCTGAGCCACCCAGGCGCCTCCCAGCGCCTCCCTTTTCTAGTGGTGGAGGCTTGGGGAAGTCCTCCTTCACATCTCCACGCCTTTGTTTTTCCCTGTTCCTGTTGGGACAACCCGCCCCCGTCCCCTCCCAGCTGAGGACCCCCAAGATTGGCGTGTGCTGCATCTGGCCCGTGGCAGGCAGGGCAGGGAGGGTCCACTGTGGGGTCATATCATCTAGAGTCCAACCAGGGCCTTCTAAGAATGGAAGAAGTCACTGTTAATGACATGAGGACAACAGGTGAAAATGGACTATTCTAGAAGAAGCAAGATGTGTGGTTGCTATATCCACATACAGTGTCACTCCTCTTCCTGTCCACACCTCCAGATGTGGATGAGCTGGGGCCTGATAGGCTTGGGCACCGAGAGGGCCTGCTTAGGATCCAGAACAGACTGGGGCAGGGGAAGTGTATAGAAAGGGTCACATCTGGGGGCAGAATTTTGGAAGAGGGAGGTGACAGCTTGGAGACAGGGAAGCTGGAGGTCTTAGGAATGGCCAGACAGTGGCCAGGAAACCTGAGGGGTGGGGGACCTCAAATCCCAGGATGCTCTCCTGGAGGTACCAGCAACCTCCATCACAGAAAATAGTAACGGCTGCCCTTGTGAGTGCTGGCTCACAAGGAAATTTTGGGGTCTTTGTGTGCTGTGGGTTTTGCTTTCCCTGGCTTAGATTTTTAGAGCAGGTCTTGGAGTCTGGAATTCCTGGGGTTTAATCCCAGGTCTGCCACTGAACTGACTGTGTGACGGTGAATGAGTTACTTAACCTCTCTGGGCCCCAGTTTCCTCCTTTTCCTCAAGGGAGAGCAGCTGAAGTTACAGGTGTGGAGAATGGGGTGCAGGGCCTTAAGGGCCCTCTTTCAGAGGATCTGTGCAGGGGAGTGGTGACTCCTGGGTGACCAAACCCTGGTAGTGAGGCAGGCCCTCCCCCAAGCGCTTTCCATGCATTAGCTCCAGAACTCACAACCAGGCTGCAGGGGTGGGGCAGGGTGGTGCTATCCTTATCCCCATTTTACAGACAGGGAAGCCGAGGCACAGAGAGGTTGAGAGTAAGGTACCCAATGTCACACAGCTGGGAAGGGCAGAGTTGGGATTAGAACCCAGGCAGCCTGTCCCTACTCCTCAAGGGCCCTGCTCCTGGCTCTACAGACAAGTTAAGCTGTGTTCCTGGGGGCAAATGGATCCAGGAGCGGCACCTTTCCGCTCGAGGTCCCGATTTGGAACATTGTGGGAACTGGAAAATTCTGCAGGAGGGCCACAGGACCAGGGGGAAGTGGCCTGGCTTCGGAGCCATACCCAGGTTTGAAGCTGGCCCCGGCACTCAGCAGCGGTGAACCTCCTGGGTACATTCGCACCCCAGGGAGCCCGTCTCCTCGTCTGGAGAGCACCTGCTCTGTTGGGTGTCAGACGTTCTAGATACTCAGCTGTGGGAGGTGATGGGCACAAGGTGGGCACTGCACGAATGCTGGTTCCATCTTCCCTCACTGCCCAAGCTGGGCCTGCCCTGGGGTCCCCTCACCCCGAGACGGCTCCAGAAAACACTTCCACCCTGATTTGGGCCAGGGGGTTTTAAAGAAGAAAGGCTGCAGGGTCCTGAACCTAAGGGGCTCAAAATGGTAGCAGTTGGTGTTGTCTATATTATTATCAAAGGGGACACCTGACTTCAGGCCAGGCCAGGCCAGTGCGATCTATTCCAGCTGCCCCCCCCCCCCCCACCAGCACCACAAGGCATTCAGGGGCTAAGCTGGGGGCGGGGGCTGTTGCCTACCATAGGCCCCTAGGGTGCCTTAACTGGTAGGTCCTAGAAAAGGGGAGGGGGAGGGGGAGGTTGCTTCCTAATGAACAATTAATGTCTGCTGTATGGCTAATCATGTGGTTCCATGTAATTAAGAAGCTAATTAGTGCTATGTCAATTAAGCCTTAATTAGTCCCCTCTTTGGAGAAGCCTGAAAGACCCTCATGCTGGAAGCTTCTGGAATGGAAGGTGGGGGGGAGTGGGAAGGTGGAAGCAAAGAGGGACGAAGGGTGCAGAGGGGAGCCCCACTTCCTCTTGTACGTCCTCCAGTTTTGGGGTCAGTGACATTGCCGCCTGGCCCTACCCCCCACTGGCTCTGGGCACAGAGGTTTTGGGGTCCTGTGAGGCTCTCCCTCACTACCAGGGTTTGGTCACCCAGGAGTCACCACTCCCCTGCACAGATCCTCTGGAAGAGGGCCCTTAAGGCACCCCATTCTCCACACCTATAACTTCAGCTGCTTCCCCTTGAGGAAAAGGAGGAAACTGGGACCCAGAGAGGCTAAGTAACTCATTCACGGTCACACAGCCAGTTCAGTGGCAGATCTGGGATTAAGCCCCAGGACTTCAGACTCCACGATGTGCGCTGAAAGTCTAAGCCAGGGAAAGCAAAAGCCACAGCGCACAGAGAACCAAGCATGATCCTCGGAGCCATTGTCTTTGCCCATGCTGCCCATTCCCCCAATATCTGTGAGGCTCATGCCCTCCTTCATTCAGGTCTCTGCTCAAATATCAGAGAGGCTTCTGTGATCGCCCTGTATGAGATGTCACCCCATACCCCCGTCACTTGTTCTTTCGTGGCAATCATCACCACCTGACATACGATACATTTACTCTTTTGCTTGTGGCCCCTCTCCCATCCTTGGAATGAAAATTCTGCGCAGTAGAGACTTTGCTGCTCTCTCCCCAGTGCCTGGCACTGAGTAGGTGCTCGCTAGGTATCTGTTGACTGAACGAATGAACAGCCCCGTCGTCATGCGTACGTACAGTGACCCTAAGCATGCTGGCCATAAAGAAGGTGATGGATAAGCATTTCCTTCCCCTTCCTCCTTTGCTACCCACCCACGCCGGGCTTCCTTTGGGATGCCCTGGCTCTCAGCCCTGGAGATGGAAGGAGCTAAGGCTGGAGAGGGTTGGGCAGGGCTCTGTATCTCTGGCTAAACTCCCGCCCTCCCCCTTTCCAGAGACTTCCATTGCCGCTTCCTTATTTCTCTCTCCTCTGACCACCCCCCTCAACACACCCACCTGGGCACCCCATTTTCCTCTGTCACTCAACCATGACCTGGCCCGACGGCTGGATACATAGCAAGGCTGGTTACCCTCCTGCGGACAGGAGGCTGTGGGTAGAGCTGCCTCTGTGCCATGCTGGACAGTGGGGCCCTGCCTGTGCGTCCATAAGGAGGACACTTGGACAATGGTCGTGTTTGGAGTGTCGTGCTCAGCAGGTTTCCCTGTCACCCTTCAGCTTCCAGCCAGTTGTTTCCCAGGCTCTCCAGTCCCTCCCCCCAACACACCTTGTTTCACACCCTTTACAGAGGGGTCCCTTCTGCAGGACAGCATCGTTTTGTGCTGGGGTCCGGAGCTGTCCATGGCCTCACAGTGTGCAGAATCCCCCTGCCTTGAACCTTTTCCTCCTGCCCTGTTCAAAACCTTTAACAGCTTTACTGGGATATAATTTACAAATCTTAAAGATCACTCGTTTTATATATATTTTTTTAAATGTTTATTTATTTATTTTGAGAGAAAGCAAGCATGAGCGTGTGCGAGCACAAGCAGGAGAAGGGCAGGGAGAGAAGGAGATAGAGGGAGAATCCCAAGCACTGTCAGTGCAGAGCCTGATGAGGGGCTCGATCCCACGAACCGTGAGACCATGACCTGAGCCAAAACCAAGAGTCGAACGCTTAACTGACTGAGCCACCCATACGCCCCAAATTCACTCATTTTAAATGTACAATGGTTTTTAGTATATAGAAGGGGTTGTGTGACCATCATCATGGTCTAATTTTAGAACATTTTCATCTCAACCCTGGATCCATTAGCAATCACTCCCTGGCAGCCACCCATCTGCTTTGTGTCGCTATAGGTAATCCGGCCATTTCATAGAAATGGGATTGCTCATTAGGTGGTCTTCTTTCATCAGCATAATGTACTCCCCCGCAACTCTTTTTACTTTTATAAATAATACCGTGATGGACATCAGACCTTCGAGACCGTCAGACTTTGAACATAAGACCTCAATCTTGAAAAGTTTGAGGGTAAATTTCTAGGTGTGAAATCACTCAGACAAATGAGGAGGCATTTGGTGTGATCTACTTGTCTACGTGTCACTTGATCTACTTGATCTCCTCCTCCTGATTTTGTCATGAGTGCCAACTCCGGCTTCAGCTTCCAGGAATGCCTTTGCTGGCTTGTTCCCCGATGCTTGTGGGGAGCCTGGGTTCCTTGGCGGCCTTTCAAGCTTTATTGCAGCTCCGCCCCGCCCCCCTCGTTTGTTCGTTCCTTTTTTAAAAAAGCTTTTTAAATGTTTATTTTTGAGAGAGACAGGAAGAGAGAGAATGTGAATGGGGGAGGGGCAGTGAGAGAGAGACACACACAGAATCCGAAGCAGGTTCTAAGCTCTGTCAGCACAGTGCCTGACTTGGGGCTCGAACCCACGACTGCGAGATCATGACCTGAGCTGAAGTCGGAAGCTCAACCGACTGAACCACCCAGGGGCCCCCTTCCTTCCTTTCTTCCTTTCTCCCTTTCTTCCTCCCTTCCTTTCTTCCTTCCTTCCTTCCTTCCTTCCTTCCTGGAGCACCTCAATAATTCAGCCAGCCTGGCCCCCTCACCTGCCTGAGCTGCCCGCCTCCGACTGTCTGGATGGCTCCTGTTGGCTTTGCCCCGGAACTCCAAATTCCCAAACCAAATGCCAGCTGCTCCATGCAGCTTTCCCTGACTCCTCCACCCAGAAGGACTGTCTCCAACTTCAGAGCGATGCAGAATGTAGGATGCTGGCTAGGATCATACCTCCTGCCGGACTTCCTCTGCCGGATGCGGGCAGGATGGTGGTTTTCTGGGCTAGGACAGGGTACGCGAGGGTCAGGCCGTAGGCCTCCAGCTGTGCTTGGATGGAGACACTCCACCCCATCACCCTCAGTCATCATTGCATTTCAACAGTCCTTTCTCAGCATTTTCTGGAAGCCAGGCCCTGGGCTAGGTCTGGATACAGGGAGATTAAGGACAAAAGGACAAAACTTTGCCTGCAGAGACCCTACAGTTTAGTGGGAGAGGAGACAAGTAAACAGGCCCTTGGAAAACAAGGCGGGGAGAACCCTGGGAACACAGTGGGGGCCCCTAGTGCTACCCCCCACCCCCGGGGGCTGGCGCTAGGGGAGGGCCCAGGGGAGCCTGCCACCTTTCACCTTTCTGCCTTCCTACCACACTGCCAGCAGCTGGAGTAGCAGGGAGGCCCGATGGCAGGGAGGGGAACCGGAACGATTAGGCTGGGAGAGGGAGGAAATGGAACAGAGAAGAGATAATTGTTCCCGTTTGACAACTTTTTCTAATTAGGGACCAATTATGTCCTCAGGTATCTAAATGGGGTCCTGGTAGATTCTCCAATTTGCTAGGTAATTACTGGCCAGTAATTCTGCCAGGATGAAATTTGGGGAAGAAATACATTATCACAACATTTTGGTTTTCTGGGTCCTGGGGGCTTTGCCCAGAAAACAAGTTAGGTGATCTGAGCTCTCTCTTCTGCCTCCCATCCCTCATGCCTTCTACCGGCTGGGTGTCCCCCTCGTGGTTCCTGAGCTCCAGGAGCTCCTTGGAAACCACTGGCCAACACTGCAAGGATATAAGGGTTGGGGCACCTGGGTGGTTCAGTCGGTTAAGCGGCCTGCTCTTGTTTTCGGCTCAGGTCATGATCTCAGCAGTTTGTGAGTTTGAGCTCCTCGAAGGGCTCTGCGCTGACAGCTCGGAGCCTGGAGCCTGCTTCGGATTCTGTGTCCTCCTCTCTCTCTCTGCCCTTCCCCTCCTCGCCCTCTGTCTCTCTCTCTCTCTCTCTCTCTCAAAAATAAATAAACATTAAAAAAAAATTAAAGACATCGCCAAACTGTTTTCCAGAGGAGTTGTATCATTTGACATTCCCACCAGCAACCTATGTGAGTTCCCGTTGTTCCACTGCCTCCAGAGTCTTTGGTATGGCCCGTCTTTCATTTTGGCCATTTTTTGCTTATTTTATGCTTATTTATTTATTTAAAAAAATTTTTTTTAATGTTTATATTTATTTTTGACAGAGACAGAGCAAGCATGAGCGGGGGAGGGGCAGAGAGAGAGGAAGACACAGAATCTGAAGGAGGGTCCAGGCTCTGAGCTTTCAGCACAGAGCCCGACGCGGGGCTTGAACTCACAGACTGTGAGATCATGACCTGAGCCGAAGTCGGACGTTCAACCAACTGAGCCACCCAGGCGCCCCTTTATTTATTTTTTTTTAAGTTTATTTATTTATTTTGAGAGAGACAGCGACAGCACAAGTGGGGGAGGGGCAGAGAGAGAGGGAGACAGAGAATCCCAAGCGGGCTCTGAGCTGTCAGCATGGAGCCCGATGCAGGGCTCAAACTCACAAAACTTAAGATCAAGAGTCGGACACTCAACCTACTGAGCCACCCAGGGGCCCCCATTTTGGCCATTTTTTAATCAGTATATAGCGGTATCTTGTTGTGATTTTAATTTTAATTTCCCTAATGACTAATGATGTTGAACATTTTTTTAACTTTATTTTGAGAGAGAGCGAGCACGAGCAGGTGAAGAACAGAGAGAGAAGTAGAGAGACAGAATCCCAAGCAGGATCCTCACTGTCAGTGCAGAGCCTGATGCGGAGCTTGAACACATGAACCATGAGACCATGACCTCAGGCAAAATAAAAAGTCAGACACTTAATGGGCTGAGCCACCCGGGTGCCCCAGGCACATTTTTTGATGTGTGTATTTGCCATCTACCTTTTTTCTTTGGTAAATTGTCTGTTCAAATCTTTTGCCCGTTTTTATTGGGTTTCTTTTCTTTTTATTGAGTTTTGAGAGTTCCTTATTTATTCTACACATAAGTCCTTTACCAGATGTGAATTGCTAATATTTTATACCAGTCTGTGGCTTAACTTTTCATTCTCTTTGTGGGTCTTTTGAATAGCCAGAGTTCTTAATTCTGATGAGGCTGAATTTATCAATTTTTTCTTTTATGGTTCCATGCTTTTTTGTTTGTCCTGAGAAGTATTTACCAGACCCAAAGTCGTGAAGATTTTTATCTTATGTTCTCTCTTGAAATTTTTATAGCTTTAGGTTTTATATTTAGGCCAATGATCCTAATTAACTCAATTAAATTGAGTTAATTTTTAAAAAATGTTTAAATGTTTATTTATTTTTGAGAGAGAGAGAGAGAGAGAGTAGGCAGGAGAGGGGCAGAGAGAGGAAGACACAGAATGTGAAGTAGGCTCCAGGCTCTGAGCTGTCAGCACGTAGTCTGATGTGGGGCTCGAGCTCACAACTTGAGCCGAAGTCGGACGTTTAACCGACTGAGCCACCCAGGCGCCCCTTGAGTTAATTTTTAAATATAGTGCAAGATATGGGTCGACATTTATTTTTTTATGGAAAAAATTGTAAAAAAATTGTTTTGTTCCAGCATCCCTTGTTGAAAAGATGATCCATGTCTTGGCACCTTTAAAGTCTGAACGGCTTTGGCACTTTGTTGAAAATGAATTGGCCATACGTGTCAATTTCTGGACTTTCTATTCTGTTCCACTGATCTGTTTGGCTGTCAGTTCCATCAATCTATTTGTTTGCCTTGGTCACTGTAGATTTATATCAGATAGTGTAAGTCTCCAAACTGTCCTTCTTTTGCAAAGTCATTTTGACCATTCTAAGCCATTTTTTTTCTCTATACGAATTTTATGTTTATTTTTTATTTTACAGAGAGAGAGAGAGAGAGCAAGAGCATGAGCAGGGGAGGAGACAGAGGGAGAGAGAGACTGGGAATCCCAAGCAGGCTCTGCACCGTCAGCACAGAGCCTGATGAGGGGCTCAATGCCATGACCCTAGGATCATGACTTGGGCTGAAATCAAGAGTTGGGAGTCTCAACCAACTGAGCCACCCAGGCACCCCCACTCTCATATGAATTTAATTTTTTTTAATGTTTATTTATTTTTGAGAGAGAGAGAGAGAGAAAGAGATACAGAGTGTGTGGGGGGGAGGGGCAGAGAGAAGGAGACACAGAATCTGAAGCACCTCCAGGCTCTGAGCTGTCAGCACAGAGCCCGACTCGGGTCTCGAACCCACAAGCCATGAGATCATGACCTGAGCTGACACTTAACCGACTGAACCATCCAGGCGCCCCACCATATATGAATTTTAGTATCAGCTTGTCAATTTCCACATAAAAGCCTGCTAGACTAGGCTTTGACTGGGATTACACTGAATCTATAGATCAATTTTGGGGGAGAATTGACAGTCTCACAATATTGAGTTTTCTGATCCATGGACACAATATAACCTTCCATTTCTTCTTTGATTTCTCTCACAATGTATTTTAATTTTGCCGTGTACTAGCCTTGTGAATCTTTTGTTAGATTTATCACTAAGCATTTCATAGTTTTCAATGCTATTATAAATGTGTTTTTGGTGATTTTGGATTGACTAGAGGTTTATCAGTTTTATTGGATTTTTCTTAAGAAATGAGCTTTGGCTTTATTCATTTTCTTTATTGTTTTCTATTTTTTATTCCATTGATTTCTGCTCTGTTCTTTTTTTTTTTCTTTTAAACAGGATGCCTCTGCAACTTTATTTATTTATTTATTTATTTATTTATTTTTCAAAGTAAGCTCCTAGGACCAATGTGGAGCTTGAACTCATGACCCTGACATTGAGAGTTGCGTGCTCCACTGACTGAGCCAACCAGATGCCCCAATTCTCTGTTCTTTATTCTTTCCTTTCTTCTGCTTATTTCAGGTTTCCTTTGCTTTTTTCTAGTTCCCTTGGGTGGGAGTTCTGATCACTGATTTGAAATCTTTCTTTTCTACTAAAGACAGGGAGTGGCATAAATTGTCCTGTAAGAACTGTTTTAGCTGCATCCTACAAATGTTGACATGTGTTTTCATTTGCATTCAGTTCAGAATATTTCCTGAAGTGTGGTGGTGGTGGTGGTGGTGGTGATGAGGTTAGGAAGCCGTGAGAGGGCCTCCCTCCCTCCTGGCCTCAGGCTGGTTTCATGGGCTTGGCCTCCTCTGCACTATGCTTTCTGCCTTCTGGGCCGCACAGCTGGACGCTCTGCCGTGGGCTTCAATCCTGCCAGCTCAGGCCAGGTCTGGAAGGAGCAGCAGCTCAGATTCCCAGAAGTGCAGGGTGCCAGGCTGAAAGGCTGTACAGTGAGGAACTTTCAGAGGATCATTGTGGGAAGCTCAGGAACGTGCAGATACAGATGGGTAGTCCTTTAGGGACTCTGAGCTCCTGGCACCATGATGTCAGCAGGTGACATGAAAATGATCTCTGGGGGCCTGCATTCTTCCCAGGGGAGAGGATCTGATGGGGCCAGTTGGCCATTGTGTCTATCATTTGCCTGTTTGTCCTCAGATCCATTCCTTGTCCTTACTCTGTTCTGCTCTGCCTCACAGGGATGATGGCCTTTGCTGCTCGTGTTTCTTGGGCTTCATCTTCCCTGCTGAGTTCAGCCAGTGGGGACCACTGGAAGGACATTGTGTGGCAGAAGAAAGGGAGAAGTTAGGGTATTTGTCTCCCTCTCTGTTTGTCTGGGGTGGCCTCTCCAAAGGCAGTGTGTCTTCTCTGTGCCTCCAGCTCACCCGGGCAGCCCTCCTCCACGGGCTCAGCTTCTGCCAGGCAGCCCCTGAAGTGGTTTATCTCCTTCCACGTGGCCCTGGCTTCTGGGCTCTGGTAACACCACCTCCTCTTCTTTTCTCTCCATCTCTTCCTAGTGTTACTAATCTCTGGGTGCATTCCCACTTCATTGGCTTCTCAGTTCTCCCACCACCCACCAAACCCATTCCCTATATTATTTTTTAGAGAGAGAGCATGGACCCTCATGTGCATGAACGCACACAAGTGGGGGAGGGGCAGAGGAAGAGAGAGAGAGAGAATCTTGAGCAGGCTCCATGCTGAGCAACACAGGGCTCAATCCCACAACCCTGGGATCATGACCTCAACAGAAATCAAGAGGCAGACGCTCAATCGACTGAGCCACCCATGTGCTCTCACCCATTCCCTGTATTAAATCTTCCCTCTAACTCTCCAAACACACTCACAATTTGCAATACTCTGAATTGTCCTATTGGTCCTGACTCACAGAGCCGTCATCCAAAATGGAGTGGCCCCTTTGGCTAGAGTTTTAGGACAAGACCCCAAGAGATGGCTGTCTTCCTTCATGGCTCAGCCACCCATCCTGGTCCAACCAGGCATTATTAAGTTCAGAGTTGCCATCGAGTGTCCAGCTTCAAGGGGCACCATTCACCCAGAATCAGAGTGAATCATGGCCCCTGGAGGTTTTCAGTAGGAAGCCCCTCTCTGGGCCGTGGCATTGGTTTCACTCAATGTACAGTAAGGTGCACGGCAAGTTTTAGTAGAAAAGAACCACTTGGAGACTCTCTTCTTGAGGGCATAGGTTATGTCTTACACACCTGTCTTGTTATGGCTTCCCAGCAGCCTTTCCCTGCTTCTTCGGAAACAATACCCCCGCTTTGGGAAACTGTTCCTCCTTCCCTGTGTGTGGTTCTGGTGAGACTCTCAGTTACTACAGGCCTTCCCCAACAGAAGTAAACAGACGATCCCCACCTGATCAGTGTGTCCAATGCTCCTGGCAACAGGGATTGATCTAGAGAATGGACATATGATCCAGGAGAGCCATCAGAGTCCTCTCCTAGGATTGAAAAACTATACAAAGAGCCCTTTTCCTGCTGGGGATGTGCTGGTACCTCTGATTCCTACCTGCCCTCCTCTCTCCTCCATTCACCAATGTGGAGAAGAATCGTATGCAATAGGAGACACTGAGGAGCCCCAGGAATCCTTAACAAGGAGTCACAGAGATGAAACAGAAGGAAGGAGAGAGAGTGAATCCTGATGGCATTGGGTCCGCTGCTTCCACTAACTGCTGAAAATCTTTCCTTAATTTTACAAATACCAGAGTGTTCCTTACAGCTATGAGAGCCAATAAATTCCTTTGTGGCTTAAGCTGGTTTGCATAGGATTTCTGTCACTAGCATGATAGACATAGAGCTTCTTTCTCACCAGGCAAGTGAGATTTGGGGGTAACCTCTCCATTCTCCTCATAGAACAACGAATGCCAAGAGAAGGGAAGTAGATTAGTCACTATGGGTTTCCCCCCCCAGTTTTATTGAGAAATAATTGACATACATCACTGCATGACATTCAGTGTGATAGTTTGATTTGTATATATTGTGAAATGATTACTGCAATAGGTTTAGCCAACACCCATGATCTCGTATAGACACAATAAAAAGAAGGAAAAAAACCACCTTTCTTCTTGTGATGAAAACTCTTAGGATTTACTGTGTGTCATATATATCACACAGCAGTGTTCGCTGCAGTCATGTTGTACCTTAGATCCCTAGCACTTATTTATAACTGGAAGTTTCTATCTTTTGACCACTTTCCTCCAATTCCCCCTCCCCCACCCACTGCTTCTGGTAACCACAAGTCTGATCTCTTTTTTTATGACTTTTTTTTTTTTCAGATTCCACATAGAAGCGATCATAAGGTATTTGTCTTTCTCTGTCTGACTTATTTCACTTAGTGTAATGCCTTTAAGGTCCATCCATGTTCTTGCAAATGGTAGGATTTCCTCATTTTTTATGGCTGAGTAATATTCCATTGTTCATATATACCGCTGCTTCTTTATCCATTCATCCATCGATGGATAGTTAGGATGTCTCCATGTTTTGGTTATTGGACATAAGACTGCAATGGACATGGGGGTGCAGATATCTTTTTGAGCTAGTGTTTGTTTCCTTTGTATATATTCCCAGAAGTGGAATTGCTAGGTCATAGGAAGTTAATTTTTTGAGGATCCTTCACACAGATTTCCATAGTGGCTGCACCAGTTTACAGTCCCATCAGGAGTTCACAAGGGTTCCCTTTTCTCCACACTGACCCCAGCATTTGGTATCTCTTGTCTTTTTGATGATGGCTATTCTAACAGGCATGAGGTGATATCTCATCGTGTTTTTTTAAAATTAATTAATTTAGGGGTGCTTGGGTGGCTCAGTCAGTTAAGCATCTGACTCTGGTTCAGGTCATGATCTCATGGTTCATGAGTTCAAGTCCCGCGTCAGGCTCTGTGCTGACAGCTGAGTCTGGAACCTGCTTCAGATTCTGTGTCTCCCTCTCTCTCTACCCCTCCCCTGCTTGTGGTCTCTCTCTCTCTCTCTCTCTCTCAAAAGTAAACGTTAAAAAATTAATTTTTTTTTAAATTTTAGAGCAAGGGAGAGCAAGGGAGAGGGGCAGAGGGAGAGAGAAAGAGAGAGAGAGAGAGAGAGAGAGAAAGAGAAAGAAAGAGAGAGAGAATCTTAAACAGGCTCCACACTCAGGGTGGAGCCTGATGAGGGGCTGGATCTCATGACCCTGGGATCATGACCTGAGCTGAAATCAGGAGTTGGATGCTCAACCAACTGAGCCACCAGGTGCACCTCATTGTGGTTTTAATTTGCATTTACCTAATGACTAGTGGTGTTGAGCTTGTTAATATACCTGTTAGCCTTTTGTATATCTTCTTTGTAAAAACATCTATTCAGGTCCTTAGCCCACTTTTAAATTGGGTTATGTTTTTCCTTACTATTGAGTTGTGTGAGTTCTTTTTTTTTTTTTAAGAGATAAAGAGAATCTTTATTTTTTTAAGGTTCATTTATTTATTTTGAGAGGGAGAGAGAGAGAGAGAGAGGCAGAGAGAGTGGGAGAGAGAGAATCCCAAACAGGCTCCTTGCTGACAGCGTGGAGCCTGACCCAGGGCTCAATCTCTCAAACCTTGAGATCATGACCTGAGCTGAAATCAAGAGCTGGACGCCCAGCCAACTGAGCCATTCAGGCATCCCTGAGTCCCTGAGTTTGTGTGTGTGTGTGTGTGTGTGTGTGTGTGTGTGTGTTTAAGTAATCTCTACACCCAACATGGGGCTTGAACTCACAACCCCAAGACCAAGAAATTACATGCTCCCCTGACCAAGCCAGCCAGACATCCCTAAGTTCTTGTGTGTGTTTAAAAAATTTTTTTTTATGTTTATTTATTTTTGAGAGAGACAGAGACAGAATGTGAGTGGGTTAGGGGCAGAGAGAGAGGGAGACACAGAATCCGAAGCAGGCTCCAGGCTCTGAGCTGTCAGCACAGAGCCCAATGAGGGGCTCGAACTCACAAGCTGTGAGATCATGACCCGAGCCGAAGTCAGACGCTCAACCAACTGAGCCACCCAGGCGCCCCTTGTGTGTGTGTGTTTTTTAAGTTTTATTTATTTAAGTAATCTCCACACCCAACATGGAACCCACAACCCCGAGACCAAGAAATCACAAACTCCCCTGAGTGAGCCAGCCAGGTGCCGCTGTATGAGTTCTTTATATGTTTTGGATATTAACCCCTTATCAGATATATGGTTTACAAATATTTTTTCCCATTCCGTAGGTGGTCTTTTCACTTTGTTGATGTTTTCTCTCTCTGTGCAGCAGCTTTTTAGTTTGAGGTAGACCTGCTTATTTCTTTTTTATTTTGTTGCTTGTGCTTTAGATGTCATACCCAAAAAGCCATTACTGAGACCCATGTCAAGGAGATCTATTCCTATGTTTTCTTCTTGAAGTTTCATGATTTCAGGTCTTACATGTAAGAGTTTAATCCATTCTGAGTGGTGTAAGATAGGGGTCTAGTTTCATTCTTTTCCATGTAAATATCCAATTATCCCAACACCGTTTATTGAAGAGACTCTATTTTCTCCATTGAGTATTCTTGGCTCCCTTGTCAAACTTTAGTTGACCATACATGCTTGGGTTTATTTCTGGGCTCTCAATTCTGTTCCATTTTGTTTGTTTGTTTATTTGTCTGTTTTCATGCCAGTATCATTACATTTTGATGACTACAGCTTTATAGTATAGCTTGAAATAAAGGAGTGTTCTTCTTTCTCAGGATTTCTTTGACTATTTGGGGTCTTTCGTGGTTCCATATAAATTTCAGGAATGTTTTTTCCTACTTCTGTAAAAAATGCCACTGGAATCTTCATAGGGATTTCATTGAATCTATAGATGACTTTTGGTAGTATTGACATTTTAATAGTATTAATTCTTCCAATCCATGAACATGGGATATCTTTCATTTATTTGTGTCTTCTTTGGTTTCTTTCATCAATGCCTTATAGTTTTCAGAGTAGAGATCTTTCACCTCTTTGGTTAAATTTATTCCTAAGTATTTTACTGTTTTCAATACTACTGTAAATGGGATTGATTTCTTTATTTCTTTTTCAGAAAATGTCCTGTTAGTGTATAGAAATGCCACTTTTTCTGTATGTTAATTTTGTATACTGCACCTTTACTGAATTCATTGGTTAGATCTAACAGTTTTCAGTTGAGTCTTTAGGATTTTCTATATATAAAACCAAACCATCTGCAAACAGAGACAATTTCACCTCTTCCTTTCTAATTCTGATGCCTTTTATTCTTTTTCTTACCTTATTGTTTTAGCTAGGACTTCCAGTAATATGTTGAATAGGAGTGGTAAGAGTAGAAACCTTTGTCTTGTTTCTGATTTTAAACAAAAAGCTTCCAACCTTTCACCACTGAGTATGATGTTAGCTGTGGCTGGTCATATATGGCCTTTATAGTGTTGAGATATGTTCTTTCTATGCCAAATTTATTAAGAGCTTTTATCAGGATGAATGGATAAAGAAGATGTGATACACACACACACACACACACACACACACAGATATACCATGGAGTATTACTCATCAGTCAAAAAGAATGAAATCTTGCCATTTGCAACTATGTGGATAGAACTAGAGGGTATTATGCTAAGCAAAATAAGTCAGAGAAAGATAAATATCATATGACTTTACTTATATGAGGATTTTAAGATACAAAACAGATGAATGTAAGGGAAGGAAAGCAAAAAGAATATGAAAACAGGGAGGGGAATGAAACATAAGAGACTCTTAAATATGGAGAACAAACAGAATTGCTGGAGGGGTTGTGGGAGGGGGGATGGGCTAAATGGGTAAGGGGCATTAAGGAATCTACTCCTAAAATCATTGTTGCACTATATGCTAACTAACTTAGATGTAAATTTAAAAATAAATATTATTGAAAAAATAAAATAATAAAAATAAAGAAAGGAAAAAAAGTTTTTATCATGAGTGAATGTGTGAATGCTGAATTTTGTTAAATGCTTTTTCTGTGTCTATTGACATGATCATATGATTCTTTTCTTTGATTCTATTAACATAGTGTATCACATTGATTGATTTGTGTGTGTTGAACCATTCTCTCACCCAAAGGATAAACTTCTTTTGATCATCATGAATGATCCTTTTAATGTGCTGTTGAATCCTGTTTGCTAGTATTTTATTGAGAACTTTTCATCAGGGTTATTAGCCTGCAGTTTCCTTTTCTACTAGTGTCCTTTTCTGGGTTTTGGTATTAGGATGATTCTAGCCTCATAAAATGAATTTGGGAATGATTGTTCCCTCCTCCTCATTTTTGGGGGAAGAGTTTGGGAAGGATTGGTGTTAATTCTTCTTTAAATGTTTGGCAAAATTCACCAGTAAAACCATCTGGTCCTGGACTTTTCTTTATCAGGAGATTTTGATTACTGATTCAATCTCTTTACTAGTAATTGGTCTACACAGGTTTTCTGTTTTTTTCTGATTCAGTCTTGGTAAGTTATATATTTCTAAGAGTTTTCCATTTCTTTCAGGTTTTCCATTTTGTTGGTATATAGATGTTCATAAGTCAGTATGTTTTTAGGTACAAGTATTAGGAAGCCCGATTAAAGTGGCTTAAATAAGAATTACCATAGGACAATTCTCTGAACAGTTAGTATTTACAGGTAGTGTGGTGGCAGGTTTGGTTAATCAAGTGCCTCAAAAGTGTCTTAAGGAGCAGATATTTTTCTTCTTTCCACTCTAGAATTTTTGGGAGGGTTATCCTGACCCTTAGACTGGCTCCCTTCACACTCCTAAGGTGACTCTTTCTGCCTAGGTTACATGCAGGCAACAATCACTAAGGCAGAAATGGGAATATTCTTGTGTGTCCAAGAGCCTTTAGAGACTTGCCTTCAGTTCTCATCGGCAGAGGTGGTATCATATGCCCCCCCCTTTTTTTTCCCAATATGTGAAGTTTATTGTCAAATTGGTTTCCATACATCATATGCCCTTTTTATTTTTTAATTTTTTTTTTAATTTTTTTTTCAACATTTTTACTTATTTTTGGGACAGAGAGAGACAGAGCATGAACGGGGGAGGGGCAGAGAGAGAGGGAGACAGACACAGAATCGGAAACAGGCTCCAGGCTCCGAGCCATCAGCCCAGAGCCCGACGCGGGGCTCGAACTCACGGACCGCGAGATCGTGACCTGGCTGAAGTCGGACGCTTAACCGACTGCGCCACCCAGGCGCCCCTGCCCTTTTTAAAGTAAATCATTAGCAAGGGAGTGAGACCACATGATTGGCTTTGATCAATCATAATTCACTCCCTGGAGGTGAGGCCTGCTTTCATGGAAGCTCATGGCTGCTTGGAGGAGAGCGAACTAAATTAGGGATCTGTTAAAAAAAAAAAAAGGGGGAAGAAGCTAATGGCTGTTGGCTAGGGTAGAAACAGCTAGCCATCCCCCAATATCCATTCTCCATTTTTTTCTAAATAGTAGAAATTTCACCTGGGCATAACGAGTACGCTAGAATAAAGAGTACACTTCCCAGCATCCTTTGTGGTGGAGCATGACCATGTGACTAAGTTCTAGACAATGGGAAATTAGCAGAAGTCGCACGCAGCAGCCTCCAGGGATCTTCTTTAAGAGGCATCTGTGGCATGTGCCCTTTGCTCTCTTCTTTTCTCCCCTTGCTGCCAGGAATGTGGACGCCACCATAGTGGACCATGAGAACAAGAGCCATAGCCGAGCAATGACCTGCAAGGAGCCTGGGGCTCTGGGAACCTCCAGGCACAGAGCGCTCTGGCAGTTCCCTACTACCATCTCCAGACTTATCTGCAGGAGGGAGAAATGAGCTTACAGCAGACACAGTCCTAATGAATAGAGGCATCTGCTATAGGAAATGGTGGCCCAGGTGTCATAGCATGTTAATGGAGAGCCTATACCGTAACCCAGGACCCCCGACTCCCCGCACAGGGCACATTCTGCTTTCTAGAAAGCAGCGCGGTGAAATGGGACAAATACAGGTGTTGACGCCAGAAGTGCCGTGCCTCACTGGGGAATCAGCCTGGAAACATTAGGTAACGTCTCCACCTCCTGTTTCTCATCTGTAAAAGAGGGATCATGAGCGCTGAGCACTGGAGTGAGCCTGGCATGCTATATAGAAACTAGAGGTGCATTTTTAACAACCGAATGAAGATTATATGGGCTGTGGACCCTGGTTCATAGTAAATATGGTAGCCAGCTTCCAAGATGTGGGGGACTCCGAGGCCAGGTCATGACGGACATTGTGGCTCTTGCCCCCTACTCGTGGGGGGAGTCAGCTGCCCATGGTGTGAGGACACTCAGACAGCCCTCTGGGGAATACGCACGCAAGGGCCCCTGCCAATGGCTGGCACAGACTTGCTGGCCATGTAAGGGAGCCACCATCCCGTCAAGCACGCAGATGACCAGAGCTCTGGTCAACATTTAAAAAAAAATTTTTTTTTAACGTTTATTTATTTTTGAGACAGAGACAGAGCATGAACAGGGGAGGGGCAGAGAGAGAGGGAGACACAGAATCTGAAACAGGCTCCAGGCTCTGAGTGGTCAGCACAGAGCCCCACGCGGGGCTCGAACTCCCGGACCGTGAGATCATGACCTGAGCCGAAGTCAGACGCTTAACCGACCAAGCCACTCAGGCGCCCCTCTGGTCAACATTTTACTGCGACCTCAAGAGAGGCCCTGATGCAGACCCCGCCTAGCTCAGTCTGTGTCCAAATTCCTGACACACAGAAACAGTGGGGAAGAATAAAGTCTTCATTATTGTTTCAAGCTGTTAGGTTTGGGTTTATTTGTCACATAACAATAGATGATAAATGCAGTACTCATTTACTAAATATTCCCTCCTTTTTTTAAAAAAAAAAATTTTTTTTAATGTTTATTTATTTTTGACAGAGACAGAGACAGAATGCGAGTGGGTTAGGGGCAGAGAGAGAGGGAGACACAGAAGCAGAAGCAGGCTCCAGGCTCTGAGCTGTCAGCACAGAGCCCTATGCGGGGCTCGAACTCACAACTCGTGAGATCGTGACCTGAGCCGAAGTCGGACGCTCAACCGACTGAGCCACCCAGGCACCCCCCTCTTCTTTTTTTTTATTAAAAATTGTTAATGTTTATTTATTTTTGAGAGAGAGAGAGAGACAGAGCATGAGCAGGAGAAGGCCAGAGAGAGAAGGAGACACAGAATCCAAAGCAGGCTCCAGGCTCTGGGCTGTCAGCACAGAGCCTGACGCGGGCCTCGAACTCACGAACCGCGAGACCATGGACCCGAAACCGACTGAGCCACCCAGGTGCCCCTAGTTCCCTCTTCTTTCTGGGAAGACCCTCTTTTCTGCACTACCCTCTCCTGCCCGGTGAGGAAGGCTGTGGGGAAAGGCTGGGGCGACCCTATGGCAGCCCCCCCTACCGGCCGGCGCCCTTTCTCCCAGCCAAACAGTGAATCCAGATTGGTCTGTCCACTTGTCACGTCAAGCCCAGCGCCGTTGGTGGGGCCCACCCATCTGCTCGGGTCTTACCAGTGAGAGAAAGAGTTCCTTGGCCAACTCTGCCTGCTTGCAACTCTACCCCTTTGCCAGGAAGGTTCCTCCAACAGCGCGACTGGGCAGAGACTGCCAGAGAACTGCCGTTTCTCTGGGAACAGCCCTCAACCAGTGACTGCGGGTTTGGTGTATAAACACCTCAGCTCCCTTGAAGGCACGTGTCCTCCAAGATTGGGTGCCAGTCGCCTGCAGTGGTAACCAATTAACACACCCTTTGTCGGCTGCCTTCCCTCCTGGCCTCACTCCCTCTCCCTGACTGATGTTTCCTGAAATCTGCTTCCGAACAAACTTACTTGCACTCGAAGCCTTGTCTGGGGCCTGCTTCTGGGGGAACCCCACCTAGGACCCTATGGGACCCAGTCTGGGCGGAGTTCAGTTGACCTGTGAGGAGCATCTGGAAATGATCTCCTTCTCCTGATAAAAGGTGTGAGAGAAGGCCTCCTTTCCCCACCTGCCTTTTTTTGTTTGGCGTGGATGCTGTGCGTGGGCTTGATGCTTGGGGCTATGGTAGCCACTTTGTGAGCGGGAGGGGAGACAGGGACCGTATGCTGAGGATGACGGAGAAGAAGGAGGGAAGCCAGGCTCCTCAGTGGCATCTTTGAGCCTCTTGACTAGCTCAGGATCACCTACCTCTGTACTTCTAGTTAAGGAGACAACGCATGTCCTTTCAGATTAAGCTGTTTATAGCCAAACGCATCCATTACTGATACAGGCTTGTCCCAGAGGCATTACTGTTGGAATCCACATCCCCCCGACTATCACCATGAAGTTCCCAAAGGTAGCACGTGAGAAGGGCTAAGAGACAAGCTTGGGGTGGGGGAACGGGGAGGCCACAGGCTTGAACTCCACAGGTGGCTGAGGACCTGGTGCTGAAGACCAGGGGGTCCCAGAAGGGAGAGGGACATGTGGGCGGCAAGGACAGGGGGTGGGGAGGACAAGAAGGCACCCCCATTAATCTGGCCAGGGTGAGCATTGTTATTGTTATTATTATGGAGCATCTCAAGGCTCACGCTCGTCCTGGCCTGGCCGGGGCCCCACTAATGGCCCTATAAATCCCAGCCATAAAGAGTAATGGGGGGAGACAAATGAGATAATTAGGAATAAATCTCACCGAGGTCTCTATTCAGCAGCGCCCCTGGCCAATCTTCCGAGCCATTAGCCAGCCCCTAATGAATGCCAAGCTGCCCAGAGCTGTGGAGGCTCCAGGCACCGGAGGGACCCAGAATGAGGGTCACCACTGCCCCCACAGCCCACGGCCGGTGACCTTGGGAGGAGCTGAGGGACGGGGCCTGCAGCCTGCCTGCGTGGCTTTTCTGTCTCCAGGACCTTGCGGACGCTTTGTCTGCACTGTCCGCTATCTCCCCTCCACCTTCCACCTCTGCTTCTCTCTCATCAGCTGGCCGCTGTCTGCATTGTTGAGCCGTGGAAGGTCTGAGTTAGCGGGAATTGAGGGGGCCACCTGACACAACCCCACCATCTGCTCCCCGCTGCCGCCAGTCCACCCCAAGGCAGGGACCCCATCCACACCCCTCTTCCCCCAGAACAGTCCTTGGAACAGGGAGGCCCCACCCACCGCCGTCGCTGGCCGCTGTCCTGAGGGCAGTTCTCACTGCTGGCTCTCCAGCTGGCCCTCTTGCCTGGAGCTGGGAGCTCTCTCTCCGTATGTCCACCCCTCGGTCTTCCTCTGCCTGTTGGAGCCCGAGAATAAGCCTCACTCTCCTCTCAGGCTTCAGGGATTTGAAGGTCACTGTCTTTGACTTCTCTTCTCTGGCCAGATGCCCTGACTGAGCTGCACTTGACCATTCATGTTTTCTGGCCAGGCCTCCCGCACGCAGTAGTCTGGGCCCATCGTGACTTCTGTTGTTTTCATCTGCCAGACCATCCCCCCCTTTTGTTACGGCACCCCTACTTCTTCGAGAAACTTCCGCTCCTGGATTCCACATGGTTCTGGAGGGGCAGCCAATTAACCCACTGTCCCTGGCCACAGAGCCCTGGCCCATCATAGCCCTCCATCCCCTGACGCGGTGACGGGCCCAGGGATGAGGAGGACCCTGGGGCCCGAGGTGGCAAAATGAGAAATGTCAGGTAGACACGGTGCATGAACACGCTTCCTTTTCCCACCCCTCCCCCCCCCACCCCTGACTGTCACCCTCCCCGTGTGTAGTAGGAGGGAATGAGCTTGTAACCTGGAGAGAGGCACAGCCAGAGATGGCAGGCCTTGCGGACTGTAGAGGCTGCTACAGGGCTGGGGAAAGGTAATAAAACCAGAAGAGGGGCAGGGAGAAGGCCGGGAGGGCGCTTTCCTCTGCAGGAGGTGAAGGGGGAAGGGATGGCTGGGTCAACAGGAGGGCTGTGCCCATGGGACCACCCCATGCCGCGTCTCCACATCATTCCAGAAGGGTCAGAATATGGAGAGAAGCAACACATGGAGGTGACAAGGGGCCCGGTCCGTGATCTCTGTCCCCTCTGCTGCCCCCACGTGTAGCCTGAGGCTCCTGTCCTGCTTCTTCCCCACCCCTCCTCACACAGGCCCAGTCCTCAGAGCCACCACACCGCCTTCCCACTGCTCAGCAATGGGGAGTGTCTGGAGCCACTCGAGAGGCTGAGGGGCCAGCCCTCAGTCCCTTACTCTCCCTGGTTGGGGAGGGGGGGTGGTGTTGGCACATGTCCTAGGGCACGAGTGGCCGCAGGCAATCCAGCATCCAGGCTGCTTACAGGTGTCCCGTCCTGGCAGCCCCAGAGCCATGGAATGGCAGGGCGTGTGGCTGCGTCCGCCCAGCCCTGGGTACCAGCCGATTTAATTGGGATGCTAATGAAATGTGCTAAAGGATGGGGAGAAGCTGATAGCCGCTATGCAGGCAGAGGGGGGGCTGCCCACCCCTCCCCTCATTAGCCAGCCCCTCATTATGCTACTTGCTCCGTCATGGGGCAAAGTCTGGCACACAAGATCACCTGGTGGTCTCGGGCAATCCTGGCCAGAGACAACTGAACTTGGCCTCACCAGCTTCTCCGCCCGTCAGTGTGGTAATGCCTGTCTTGGGTTAGACGGCTCAGGACATGATGCGTGCCCAGTCAAGAAGTCTCCTAGGCCACAGGGGGCTGGTCTCCTGTTCCAACCCTGTGGTGACCATTAGATTTCCAGAGTCTCACTGATGTCCCATTGTCTACATAAAGAAAGTGAGGCCAAGCGAAAGAGCCTCTTCCCTGGGGCCCGCAGCAGAGGTAGTGCTGGAACCCGCACCCGCGGGAGTGGACATTGGGTTCTGCAGCACAGCCCCAGGCTGACCAGGGCTGGCCGTGGCTGTGGGCTCTGAAAATGTGAAGAGCCTGAGTGCATATACATGTGGGTGTGGTGTGCATGTGAGTGCTGTGGCTTTGCAGAATGTATGTGGGTACGTGACTGTAAGGAGAGTCTGTGAGTGTGAGTGAATGAGTGAGTGTGTGTGTGTGTGTGTGTGTGTGTACCGGGGGGAGGCTGGCTGAATCCTGCCCCTGTCCCGCCCCCATCCAGCTCAGCCTCTCAGGTTTCAGCCACTGTCCTAAAGAAAACAGCCCAGAGTCTGCAGCAGGAAATCGATATTTGGATAGCAGAGGCACCTCTTCCTGCCACGGTCCCCATGAGGGGCCAGGGCCAGGGAGGGGGCCTTCCTGCCCACCTGGACCAGACCTCAAGTTGGTCGGGAGCACCCCACCCCTCCTCCCGGCCTCCCTCACATCCCTCAGACCCCAGCCTTCGGGAAGACCTGAGGTTGAGCAGGGACTGAATGGGAGCCCCCCATCATTGTCCGCCCTCCTCAGGACAAAGAGCCACAGCAGTGAGAAAAATGGCGCTTCTGTGGCCATGGAGGGCGACGGGGCGGTCGTGTCAAAGTCACAGCAATCCCACCTTTCAAATATTCTACAGCCACGGCTTGTTCACGGAAAAGGGCATGTTAGCGCATGTCCTTGTTTGTGGCAGAGAAATAACTGGAAGGGAGTAAGCAGGAGCCGGGGAGCTGGACGGAGGCTCATCCTTCAGTGGAACTTCAGGCCGCTTTTCAGTGTGCTAGGAAGGTCCCCGGGACAAATGGTCAAGGGATAAAAACAGTGTAGGACAATGTGTCTAGAACCTTGACATCTTTGTAAAATAGAAAAGAAAGAGAGAAAGGAAGGAAGGCAGGCAGAAAATAGGTGTAAAGGCTTGTATGTGCACAGGCTAGACTTCAGAGCCTTTTGTACTTTGGGCATGCAATATCTAAGCACAAAAATTCAGATACACAGACAAATAAATGAACACTGGGGGGCCAAGCAGATGGGGTTTCTCTCTTGGCTTCCATTTTGACTATGTGACCCTGGGTAGGTCCCTTCCTCTCCGGGTCCTGAGTTTCCTATGTGGTCCTAGAGGTCGGGGAAACCTTGATGTTGGGAAAGTGAGGGCTGTGTACCTGTGCATGGGAGGCAGGGGTGGGGGGAGCTGGTGTAGAGGAGGCCGGCGGGGAAATCTTTCTCACCACCTCTTATTACCTCCTCCTGCTACAACTGTACCCCCCTCCCAAAGTCATGGGCTGCTCCTTCGTAGGACACTCCTTAAGAGAGTTGAGATTTCATCTGGCCCTTTTTCTGAGCTCCTTCCTTCCAGAATTCCTCCGGGCCATTCCAGCCTTTGTTCCTGGAAGCGGTGCCCACCCATTTCTCAAGTTTACAAGGCCTTCTGCAGCCCTGTCTTCTCCTCAAGATGGTACAAGTCCAACCACGGGATGTTCTCTCTCTCACTCACCCTGGGCCCCTCCTGACGCTCTCCTGGTCGGGGATGGGGTAGGGAAGGCTCAGCCCAGCCAGGCCTCTCCAGTGTTGGAACCCCCTCCTGCAGTGCTCAGTGCTGTCCTGCCTTGCAGACAAGGAGGGCTCTGGCCATGGGGCCTCCCAGGCTTCTGCTAGTCCTGCCAGTTTTCTTCTTCCTCAGGCCCCCTGACAATCAGGGGACTGGAGGCTGGGCTGAGTGACCCCCATGCAAGCCACGCTTGCTTTCCGGGGCCAGCGGGGGGGCAAGCCCAGGCTGCGCCGTCCTGAGTCGACCCCTCCCCGGACACTGCTCTGCCACCGACACAGGCGGCACCCAAGCTTCAGAGCCATCACGGAAAGGGCTTCGAGAAGCAGGAGTCAGCAGGAGATTAATTAATCAAAACCCGAACACATCTGTTGTTAATTAATTCTATGCCAAGGGTTAACTCTTCCCTCCCTGGACTTCCCCCCTTCCCTTTGATGGGAAGAGGGAAATAATGGTGGGGAGTCTGGACCCTTGCTGCCTTTCGGGGGACCGTGAAGGAGGGAGGGGAACATGAAGAGAAGGGACCCCACAAGGAAGGCTCATCCATTTGGGTGCTTTGTGTGTGTGTGTGTGAGGGGGGAGGTGGGTGTTTGCTTCAGAGTCTCGGGGTCCGTGGACTCGTGAGTAGTCACGAGAGCCGAGGAAATCTGAGCTGGACAAATAACTTTATTTACAGCAACAAATAGAACAGACCCTCCCTCCATTCCCTCCCTCTCCCCCCTTCCAGTCTTCTCTATACTGTTCCCGTCCCTTCTGGCCCAGCCCTGCCCTCTGGGGGACTTAGGGGGTCACCGCAGGGGTCAGGCCCCCACGGGTCCCAGGAAGGAGACTGGGGAGGGGCTTGGCCCAGGGCGGGCTGGGGTGTCTCACTTCACATTTTGCTGTCCTCAGAGCCTGGGTGGCGGGAGGCGGGCGCCAGGGGCGGTGAGAGGTAGAGGAGCGCACCGCCCGCCGACCCCGCCTCCCCCGCGTCCCTGCGCCCCACGTTCACAGTGTTCCGCAGCCCAGGCCGCGGGGCCAGGCGCGGCTCCCACCCCAGCCCGCCCGCCGGGTGTCCGGGGCCACCGTCGGTCCCGGGAACCGCGAGGAGGCGGCGCTGCAGCGCCCCCCCCCCCCCCTACCGCCTCCGCGGAGGTGGCCTCGCGCGTCCCCGCCCCCGGGCTGCGGGCGCGAGGGACCCTGCGGGGGCGGCGGCGGTCAGGAGGAGAAGCAGAGGCCGCAGCACTCCATGCAGATCTCCAGGCAGTCGGCGGACTCGCAGCAGGCGTCCACGATGCCGCAGTCCAGGTCGCAGGGCAGGTCGCAGTCGGCGCACTCGCCGGAGCCACAGCAGCAGCAGCAGAGGCACGAGTCCTCGGAGCTGCAGGAGCCGCACGTGGCGCAGTCCAGGACGATGTTGCACAGCGTCAGGAACTCGCAGAACAGGCAGGACAGGATGCAGTGGACGCAGCAGTCTGCGGGCACGGGTGGGGGGACAGGGCCGTGAGACAGCAGAGGGGCCAGGGACCCAGCCACAGGGGGCTCACGAGCGCTCCCCTACCCTCCCACAGCTCAGAGAAATGGGGATTCTTTCCAGGGCATGACCCCAAGGCACAGAGAGTTACATGCACCTGCCCCGTTGGCTTCAGAGCCAGGGTCTGAGCCCAGGCGGTCTGGATCCCGAGGCTCACTCTTCGACACCCTGAGTCATTTATTTAACACACGCACCGAGTGGTAGCCCGTCCCAGGCACTGTTCTAAGTGTTGGGCATGAATGAAACTCATTTAAACTTGCAAGGATTCCATGAGATGGGGCCACTCTTAGCCCCGCTCTGCAGATGAAAAAACTGAGGCACAGAGAAGTCACTTCAAACTAGACCCAGCAGAATCCTGCCATTCTGCTGCTCTCTCACTGGTCGCCCCACTCCCTGCCTTTGACTACCCCTCCCTGCACCCACTCCCCACACAGTAGCCCAGAGGGACCCTTGCAAAACCTCAGTGGAGTCCATCCCTCCTGTGCTCAGAGAGATCTCACAGTGGCCCCCACGGTCCCACGTGACCTGATCTCCTCCCACACTCTGTCCTCCTGGATCACTCTGCTGTGGCTTTCTACAACCACCATCTCTGTGACCTGCTGGCCGCACCCCAGCTCCTTCAGCCCCGCCCCTGGGCTGCTTCGCCTCCTCCCTACCCCCAGGACTTATCACCTTCCATGGCTCTGCACAGCTTTCTCCTCCTACTAACATGCAAGGCAGGCGTCTTTGTCCGCTGTAGTCACTGGCATGTTACTAGTCCCTAGAAGGTGCCTGACATCGAGGTAAGTAAATGGTAGCTGAATTAACGCGTGAGCCTACCCTTGGGCAGCCAGCGGGGAAACGGTGGAGCTGGGAACCCAAACCAGGCAGGCTGGTTCCACTCAGTGTGCTGCCAGGATGCTGAGCTGGCATCCCTCCCAGGGGCTGGGCACGCGGCAGGTGGGCCCCTGGCCTCCCCTCCAGAGAGTCTCACACCACGGGGGATCTGACTCTCCCGCCTCATTTCTGTGTGGAGGGACTGTGTGGAGGGACAGCTCGGAGCCCCTGCAACCTACCTGCAAACTGAACGAGGGCGTTCTCTTCAAATGCAGATCCGATGGAAGTCACTACCTTGTTTAAAACCTTCAATGGCTCCCTATTGCCTTCCAGATAAAGTCTAGGTCCAGGGTAGAGTTAACTAGGTGCCTCCCACCCCCAGAGCCCCTGCCTTTTTGGAGTCTCACCTTTCCCCATTCCTTACATAATTTCATGATATAGCCAAACTAGCCATTTCTCACTTCTGTGTTAATGCCCCTCCTGGCTAGATACTCCTACTCACCCTTTAAAGCTTGCTCAGACACCTCGGGAGCCTGCCCAGACTCGTCCTAACCCAGCTTTCTGGGCTGGTGTGGGGTCCCCTGGGGTTGTTTGCATAATCTCCAGTGTGTGGCTTTGTCAGTGTATTTATCACCCCATATGGTGATTACCTGTTTGTCTTTCTCATGAGAGCTTTAGAGGCCACGGACTGGTTACCCAGCACAGGGCCTGGCTCGTAGCAGATGCGCAGTACATTTTAAATGAATGAACACTCCCTTCATAATTAAGACTGTTGGGCAGAATCTGTTCTGTGGGAAGGTTGGTGAACACATTACGTGCAAATGTGCACATTGAATCCTGTTTGCAGAAGACCAGGCCGGACGGAGTCCCCCCGAGTGGACAGGGCTCACTTAAAAATTCTGGGGTGAAGGTCAAGTACCACTGAGCTACAGGGGGCCGTCACCCATGCTGAACTGATGCCTCATGAGGCGGGAAAGCTGGCTGCCCAGGGCGGCCCTGCAGAGGCGCCTCTGCATTGCAGGAACGATGGCTGGCGTATCTGGGTTCTCTGACCTCCCGCCGCACCACGGCGCCCCCCACCCACCCCCGCCGGAGCACACAGTCCTCGCTGCACCCCCATGTGAGTATCTGATGACGGTGCCTCATTTTATTCTGCTGGGTGTCCTGCTCTCACTAAACAGAGGGTCCATTCCTTGAGGGAAGCTGTGTTTCCAGAAATGGGGTGGCTTACACAGGCTCAGCCCACATGGTTTTCTTCCTTGTTACGGCAACTCTCCGTGAGCAGAGATGGGGAGGGGCTGGTCTTGAGAACGCAGCCGTGCCTCGATTTACCCACCAGGTGTAGTTGGCCAGATTCCCAGGCCAGTCTCCTGGGCCCTACCCAGAGGTTCAGAGCCGGTAGGCCTGGCGTGGGGCTGAGACTGAACTTCTAACGAGCAACCTGGTGAAAATGCTGCTGCATCATGCCTTCGGAGGCCTCTCCCAGGGAGAGGTGGGATGGGGTGCTTACCTTCCTGCGCCTGGAGGGGGATCTGGGAGGCAGCAGATTTGGTGCTGCTCTTGCCCTTCTTGCTGCCCTGGCTGGCGAGAGACGGGTGCGTCTGCAACTTCCGGTGGGCCTTGGGGCCACCCAGGGCACCATTCCCCGCCCGCCTGGTGCTGCCCAGCTCCGAGGGGTGGCCTGAGCCATTCGCCACTAGAGGGGTGCAGCCCAAGGGGTTCCCCTGAGGCTGGCCTAGAGAGATAATGAGAAAGGTTAATGGGGGACCCCGGCGTGGGGGGCCACAACCTCCCAGAGCTCTGGCCCGGTCCTTAGATACACCACAGGCCAACTAGCCGGCCTTGTATTCTGCAGATGGGGAAACTGAGGCCCAGAGAGCAGAACTGATGTGCCCGGAGGCACACCAGGAAATAGCAGAGTTGAGCCTGGCCCATGACTCCCAGGCCAGTGCTCCCTCCAGAAAAGACAGAGGTGCAAGGCAAGAGGAGGGACTCAGAGCCCTGGACCCCATCTTCTTACCCCACATGAACTCCATTCTCCTGCCCTTGGAGTCCTGGGGTTTTGGCAAGAGGGGCGGTGGTCAGGGGTAAAGACTGTTTGGCTGGGGTGAGGAAGGACAGCAGCGAAGCAGTTAACCTTCACCTCGGCCCCTGCCAAGCCCCCAGCTGTTTTTGCCCTTCGTGTGCTGGGTGATTTATTGGAAACATCTGTTTGGAGATGAACGCCCTGGCCCTGGACTCCAGGGGCCCTCACAGCCCCTCTCTTCCCCTCGGCTCCCCTGCCCTGTCCGCCTCTGTGGGGTGGCTGGCAGAGTCTGCTGTGGGGCCCTGGGGGTCTGGGTGAGAAGGGTGACAAGGGAAGAGAGGCCAGCGGTGGGGGAGGGGGGGCCCCCCCGAGGCCAGGAATTCTCTGAGTCCCCATCTCAGGCTGAGGGACCAAACTTCAGCTTCATCAGTGGGGTACAGGGAAGCTGGGTCTGGGGATCCCCCCCAAAGCACCCAGTCCCTTTCCTCACCTCAGGTTTGCTCACCTGGATGGCATGGTTCTGTTCACAAGAGATGAGGGGAGGTGTGTATGTGTGTGTGTGTGTGTGTGTGTGCGCACGTGTGTGTGTGTGTGTGTGTGTGTGTGTGTGTGTGTTTGGGGAGGGGAGGGAGAAGCAGAGCTCTGGGACCCCTCAGCCACTCAGGGCTGCTGACCCCTGGGGAGGACTCTGTAAATGTGTAAGTGCGGGACACTTCCATCTCTACGCACTGGGGTCTGGGTCCCCGAGTCCCGGCAGGCTGAGGAGAGGGGAAGGTGGCCTCAGAGCGTCCCCTGACTGGGGAAGCGTCCCCTGGTTGGGCCTTCTAAGAACTGGTGGTGGTCACGTCCAGTCAGGGAGCACTGACTGCTCGCCTCCACCCTTCTAAGCACTTGTCATGCTGATTCTCTCACCAAAGCCTCTGAGTATCTCCATAGGGCAGGACCCAACTTTCACAGAGGAGGAAACGGAGTCCTAGAGGAGTACAGTAACTTGTCCAAGGTCCCACAGCTAGTAAATGTCGGAGGTGGGCCCGGCCTGGAGGCTAAGAGCTGGGTCTCGGGACGCAGAGGCAGGAAGGGAGGAGAGGCTGGGAGACGGAGGACTGGGGAATAGCTGCTACATCACAACCATCACTAGTCTCGGAACTAGTAGCTTACGTGTGGAGCTGTGATGAGGTACCAGCACCGTGCCGAGAGCTTTCTGTGTCGTAGTTGTGACACATCGACTATTACTGGCCCCATTTCACAGATGAAAAAACTGAGGTGTGGAGAGGGTAAAACCTGCCCAAGATTCCACAGCGAGGAAGTGGAGTGGGGAGGGGATGGAGGCTGTGAGAAAGGAGCCGAGGACCAGGTGGGGAGTCAGGAGAGGATGGGAGCAGGGCTCTGGAGCAGCTCCACGCTGGGAGCCTTTGGCCCTGAGGTGTGGCTGGTGCCTGCATCTGGGTAAACAGGGGTAAGGCCATGGGAAGCAGCCAGGCCTGAATCATCCTGCTCCCACCTCTTGGCCCCGTGGTGGCGGGAGACCGGCCCGAGTCCTTGGCCAGCTTCCGTGCCCCCTGCCCTGATGCCTAAACATGGGCACAGTGACCAGAGGGCGGGAGTGTGTGGTGAGCTGAGGGCCCTGGGAAGTTCGGGCAGACACAGAGCTTGCCTGTGGCCATAGCCGTGGGGGTGGCCGTGGGGACTGAGTCACAGAGCAAACACTCGGGCCCATAGACACAGAGGTGTCTGTCCGACTCCCATCCAGGCCCCCTCCTCTGTGGCCACGGCGCTGACCTCTTTCTCTCGATTCTGCTGGTGGGTGTGTCTAGAGGAGGCTGAGGGCAGTGCGCTAGCAGGATTTAGTAACCCCGACTTCCAGGGAGTCCAACTTAGCCCCAGATGCCCTGGCTGAAGGCAGCTCCCTGCTGAGCCCTGCCAGCTGGGCAGGAAGGCATAGGAGAGAGCACTGGGCCGGGAGACCCGAGTTCCCCAGCTGTGTCCAGGCTGAGTGGTTCTGTGTGCCTCAGTCTCCTCATCTGTAAAATGGGCTTGGCAAGAGCTATCCTGCTGCCTCGCTACAGGCTGCTTTGAAGAGCTCGTGAGATCCTTTAGGGAGAGAAGGTTGGAAAGGGCAAATGTGTCTACGGATTTTGTGGATCTTATTATTAAATACAAATGGCTCTGGCTGCCCCTCCGCCTCTCTCGAGAGCGAAGGGGAAGAATTCCCTCCCTCCAGGACCTCCTCGGAGGCCTCCTCAAGCCAAGCCTGGGGGTGGGCTCCCTTCTGCCCAGGGCAGCTGGGGGCTCCTCTCCTGCCTCTTCACCCCTGACGCCCGGAAAGGTGCGATCCAGCGGGGCTCTGCTCTGGCTCCCTGCCCCCAGCACCCCCAGCCCCCTTCTTCCTTTCATACGGCCACACGCCCTCTTGTCCTGAACCATATCGCCTGGAGCCTGTCCACACTCCTTGTGAACTGATCTTATACCAGTCATTTTGTCTGTGGCGGTCTCTTTCCTAGACAGAAAGGACAGCGACCATGCCTTTCTGTCGCCCACCCCTCAAGGTCCTGGCCCTGCGCTAGGCTCCCGCGGGCGACGGCTGCGTTTCCGCCAGCCCGTATGAATTGGATTCCCTGGCGCGACCCCTCCATGTTGCCACCCGCATCCCCTGGCTCCCTAGGACTCACGTGTCACAGCTTCTGTGGGGCCGTCGAGGTCAGTGCTGTCCAGGGCCTGAGGGGCCCCAGGGCCATTGCCTTGGGGCATGGGGGGTGCCGCCTCTTCCAGGGAGTCCTCCTCTAGCGCTGCCTCCACAGGGTGCGTGGATCCTGTTACTACCTCCAGCTCAGGCAGGAGGGGTTGGGTCTGGGCTAGAGAAAAATCAGACGACGAAGGTATATTTTCCTGGTGCCCTCCTGTCTGCCCAGCCCTGGTCCCCTTCCCACAGCCCAGAATGCCATGAGCCCTCATTCTCTGTCTCTTTGTACCAGCTACCCAGCCCTTACCCTATCTGGCAACAGTGCCAGGCTCCAAAATAGAAAGTTCCCAAAACAAAACCCACGAGTGATCAAGGGTGTGTGTGTGTGTGTGTGTGTGTGTGTGTGTGTATGCGTGCATGTGAGTGCATGTTTTTACATGTGTCCGTGTGGTTGTCAGGGAAAGGGGCCAGAGATGTGCAGTGTTTTGTTTTTTTTTAATGTTTGTTTATTTTGAGAGAGACAGAGACAGAGAGAGAGAGAGAAAGAGACAGAGAGCACGAGTGGGGGAGGGGCAGAGAGAGAGGGAGCCGGAATCCCAAGCAGGCTCCTTTCTGTCAGTGCGGAGCCCGATGCGGGGCTCAGTCCCACAGACTGCAAGATCATGACCTGAGCCGAAATCAGGAGGCGGATGCTCAGCTGACTGAGCCACCCAGGCGCCCCAGCGATGTGCAGTATGAAGGGAAGTGGGGAGAGGAGGCAGAACCGCGGAGCAGGAGAGAACAGACAGATGGTCAGTGATGGAGAGTAGGGACAGGCATCGAGAGTGATGGGGGTGGGGGGCTCATGACTTCAGCTCAGGTCATGATCTCGTGGTTTGGGGGTTCGAGCCCTGCATCAGTTCAGAGCCTGCTTGGGAGTCTCTCTGCCCCTCCCCCACACTCACTCTCTCTTTCTCAAAATAAATTAAAAAAAAAAAAAGAGTGACAGGGGAAGAACCAAAGGGACAATGAAAGGTAGAAGCAGAGAGAGAGAGAGACAGCATCAGAAGGCAGGTTTGGGCACCGAAAGAGGGAGCCCCTAGAAGCCCCATGACAGACAGCCTGGGACGGGAGGGAGGTTCAGTAGAGAGAAAGTGAGGGGGAGGCAGGTAAGGATGGGGACAGAGGCAGAAGCGACAGAGAAGGGAACATGGTTACTGGAAGGGCGAGAGTGACAGGGCGAAGCCCGGTCAAATAGAGAGGATGAGAGCAGGAGAAGGGATCAGAGACCTGGGGGTGAGGAGAAGGACGGGCCTGAGGCGGAGGGGCCGGGCAGGAAGAGAGGCAGGGAGCCGGCCCAGGAGGCTGGGAAGAGGCGGACCGCAGCCACATGTAATTACAGTGAGGAGCTCAGCCCCTCAGTGCAGGGTGGGCGGAAGGCAGAAATGGAGCAACCTTCAAACCCACAGCTCCTGAGGTGGCAAGACTAGGGCCCCCTGGGCCCAGGGCAAGAGGGTTAGGGGGATGGGAGGTAGGGGAGGGCGGCAGAAAGGGGCCTGGACTCCCAATCCCCCTGGTGCCACCCCTGGGGTGCGGGAAGGCCTGACTGAGGGTAAGCTGGGAGCCGGGAGGGTGAAGTCGGGGGTCATGGGGCCCCGGAGCCAGGCGGGCAATTACAGGGTACAGGGTGCAGCCTGATCCTGTCATCAGACCACCGGTTGTGTATTCAGGGTAACAGGGGCTCAGAGAGGGTGCTCCCCACCCCCCACCCCCCCGCCACTGCATGCCATGTTGGAAGCAGGGGAGACGTAGAAACAAGAGACACAGAGAGACACAGAGACCACAAGGGCACAGGGAGAGGAGAGCCACAGGCAGAGAAGAAAAAGAACGGGCAGAAACCCAGAGAGTAAATGATCAACACCCGCCTGTGCCCACCACACAAAGTGACCGAGAGAGACACGCCCAGAGCGACCGAGAGATAGACAAAGACTAGTCTTGGAAACAGAGACGGACTCAGTCACAGAGAACACAGGGGCATGCATACGCTGTCCTTCTCTGTCCTTCTCCAAAAGAAGGGGGTCGGGAGAGGAGGGTGATCATTAGAGGAGTCGATGAGGGCTGGGCATGCAGGTCTGGGGGGTGGGAGCAGCCGGAGGGGAGGGATCCATCCAGGGGCTCCGCTGCCTCCCTGGGCCCCGAGCAATCCTTGTTCCAAAGATCCTGGTCCCCATGGCCAAGGGGATGAGGCCCCGGGAACCCAAGTAAACAGGACAGACAGCACTAGACTGAGGGATGTGCTCACACCTGCCTGGGAAAACCACAGGCCCTTCGAAGAGACAGGAGCCGGGGCGGGAGAGGGGCGCAGGGCTCCTGAATCTTTGGAGGGCAGCACAGTTATGTGTTGGGCGCCCCTCACGGTGACCATGGCTGCTCCAGGGAGGCAGGGGGAGGGTTCCCTCCAGCCCCACCCACTCTTTGGGCCCGGTGAAAGCCCCCTCACTACCTGGGGTAACGAGAGCAGAGTCAAACGCCTTCTGGAAGATCATACGGGTGGGACAAGAGGAGTAGGTGAGCACAGAGACACCCGGGGAGGAGCAATGCCTACCAGATGGCACCTCTCCTAGCCCTGAGCCTGGTCTAGACAACAGCTCAGACATGGCTCCTGGGGGCTAAGACCAAGCTGGCGCGAACATGGAGGTTCAGGGTTTGAGTCCTAACTCCCAGGAAGGGACGAGCCTGACCCGTTCCAGCCTTTGGCCCTAGAGACACCGTGCCATGGCCCTGACAGCCAGCACTGTCCCTCCCATGTGGTGTCATGAAAAAGGCCTGAGCATGGAGCTGGAAGACCCACGCCCTGGCTTTTATCAGTAACCAGCTTGGGCAAGTGACCAGAACCTGTGTTCCCTTATGTGTAAAGACAGGTCCTAGTGCTTATCCCTCAGGGTTTCAAAGAGTAGATGAAATGTTCAGCAGTCCCCTGGCATGTAGGGGGCCATTCATGAACCTCTCCTCTCCCTTCCTTTCCTTTCCTCCCTCCCTTCCTTCCTTCCTTCCTTCCTTCTTTCCTTCCATCCTTCCATTCTTCCTTCTTCTCTCCCTCCTTTCCTCCCTCCCTTCCTTCTTCCCTCCCTCCCTTTCCTTCCTTTCTTTCTTCCTTCCTTCTTTCTTTCCTTCCTTCTTCCCTCCCTCTCTTCCCTTCCTTCCTCGCTTTCCTTCCTCCCTCCCTCCCTTTCCTTCCTTCCTTCCTTCCTTCCTTCCTCCCTCCTTCCCCTTCCTCCTTCCTTCCTTCCTTCCTCCTTCCCTCCCTCCTTTCCTTCCTTCCTCCCTTTCTTTCTTTCCTTCCTTCCTTCCTTCCTTCCTTTCTTCCTTCTGTCCTCCCTCCTTCCTTCCCTCTCTCCTTTCCTTTCTTCTTTCCACCTTCCCTCCTTCCTTCCTTCCTTCCTTCCATCCATCCTCCCTCCTTCCTTCTATCCTTCCATTCTCCCTTCTTCCCTACCTCCTTTCCTTCCTTCTTCCCTCCCTCCCTCCCTTTCCTTCCCTCCTTCCTTCCTCCCTCCCTCCCTTTCCTTCCTTCCTTCCTTCCTTCCTTCCTTCCTTCTTCCCTCCCTCCCTTCGTCCCTTTCCTTCCTTCCTTCTTTTCTCCCTCCCTTTCCTTCCTTCCTTCCTTCTGCCCTCCCTCCGCCATTGGTTTAACGTTTATTAAGCAGCTATAATGCAACTTACAATACGTCAAGTGCTGGGTAGACTAAAATGAGACAGACCAGGTCACTGCCCCAGGAGTTCTCTGTGGGGGAGGGGGGGCGGTCACACACACTGAGGGGCAGGAGGTACGCTAGGCTGTGGAAGCACAGAAGATGGGCACTCATCCAGGGGTGAGTGTGCGTGCTGTGTCTCTAGGACATTTCCCGGAGAAGACAACGACCACACTGGGTCTTGGATAATCAGCAAAGAAGGGGAAAAAGACATTTCAAGAATAGCAGCGGGAAGCCAACATCCCAGGGTGAACGGTTACATCGTGAACAAGGGAAGCCACAGTCATTTGGTGGCGTTGAGGCTGGTGAGCCTAGAGAACTGGGGCCTTGTGGTCGCTTCCCAGGCTTTCTCCTGAGGTCACTGGGGTGCACCGGGATGACACCATCCGTTCTGCCACAGAGGGAGCCAGGACTGCAGCTCCCTTGGCCCCCCTCCAGGGTTGGAAAGGGATAAAGGTGAGAAAGCGGGGTTAGGGAGACTGGTCCCCATTTCTGCCCTCCACCCCTAGTGTCGCCACTCTCTGGCGGTCTCTCCTTGTAGGTCACCTATGGGGCTGGTGACCTCGAGGCCAGTGCAGACAGGAAGTTAGACAGCCCAGCCCAAGTTCCGAGGAGGCCCTCCTGGAGGAAACGGGCCATTCTGGGGCAAGGCTCAGACCTGGAAGGTTATTAGGGAGGAAAGACAATCCACTCCAGTCATCGTGACCTGGAAACACAGAGGACAGGCCTCCTGGAGTGAGGAGGGGACCCAACAGACGCGACCCCGAGGGCACAAGGAACTCGTGCTGAGTGCCCAGAGACACGGAAGCAAAATGAGGAAGCATTAAGAAGTGGCGGGGAGACCTGAGCTATGACCGAGATACTACTCAGATGGCCCAGTGCCCAGGTGCTGGACCAGGAAACAGCCTTCCCTAGAAGCCCATGGAGCAGAAAAGTCAGACGAGAGGTGGAGCTCAAGTGCTCAACCAAGAGACCAAGCCCCAGCCCTGCATCTCTCTCTAGGGTCTCCATCCACAAGAGGGAACTATAGAAAGGCAGCAGTCCCTCTGCCTTGACACACTTTCTTCCCTGACACAGGATAGGGTTCAAGCCAATGCCCTGAGTTCTGGAAAGGCCTCCCAGAAGGGAGCGGAAAAGTCCCGTTTAAATCTGCAAGCCCAAGAGGGAAGGTAGAGAGACCCACAACTTCAGCAGGATCCCTGGGGGCTCCTTCCTCCTGCTGTCCTCCAAGGTGAGGGGTGCTCATGGACCGCAGAGTACGGGGAATTTCTTTCGGTGGGATGGGTTCACTCTGGGGCCCTTGTTCCGGAGCTCCAATGCCTGGTCTCTCAAACCCAGCCCTCTCCATTATCTTGTGAGCAGTGGATTCAGGCTGCTCCCCCTTGGACTTCTGCCCGTCTCTGGAGAGGGACAGGATCTCTCTGCTCAGAGGGTAGGGACTGGAACCTCGGACCCCAGTCTCTACTTGGCCTGGCATTCAAGGCCCCTCAGTCTACATCTTCAGCCTGATGAATGGACAGGGATTCTGTTTCCAGGCAGCCGGACCTCTCCATGGTCTCAGGTCACCACCGAGCCTTCTGACCAATCCACCCTTGCTTACACACTCCTCTTGACCGGAAGGCCCTACCCCTCCCTTCTCCCACTCCTCCAATCCAACCTATCCTTCATGGCCCAGCTCCAGCTTCACCCTTTTCTCTAGAAAGCCTTCCCTTGATCTTCAAGCCAATAGTCCCTCCTTGGAGCGGCCCCTCTCCTGAGAACTTAGGACCCATTTAACACCTGTTGTTACTTATATCTCACAGTGAGGTCACAGCTCCTCGACCAGACAGACTGCAGCCCTTCCCAGCTTGCTCCCGTGGTGTCACGGTTCATCTCTGCACCCCCAGTGGGCACTCGACAAATATTCCATTGGTGAGGACTGAGTCCTGGAATTTGGAATGCCCCAGGTCAGGGGCAGGAGGGAGAATGAGGGGGTGAGGATTAGGGGTAGCACTTGGCTCCAGACTCCAAGAAGGCGAGAATGTGAGCTCACTGGATGCACACTTGTGACACATCAGTCCCAATCCCAGCCACCAGGCTGAGGACTAAAGACAGCTTGAGCTGGCCAGTTAGGCTGGGTCGGGTTGGTTTTATTTTAGGTCTGAAGGCTCCAATTCCCCAGGAAATTCAATTTAGAACCAAAAGCAGGAATGTGACGCCCCAGTGCTGGACAGAAATCTGTCGTGGGTAAGGGAGCCAGGCTCTCCGGGGCTCACAGGGGTGGGTGGGGAGGAGGTACTGGGGGAGCCAAGGGTGTGGGGGCTTGGCCACTTGCCCCAGCCAGAGCTACCCTGAGTCCCCTTGCACCCCGTCTGCATCTTGGGTGGCTGAGGGAGGGGGGGAACTTGCTCCGAGGCTGTCCTGCCAGCAGGGCCCCCAGAGGCAGCGCTCTGGCCTTGCTGTTCTGTCAGCCCTCAGCAGGGAGTGTGGGGGATTCTGGTCTCGGCGTCTGTGGGGTTTTGGCTGGGTCTCCTGCGGTTTGGGCTTCCTGGGCAGCAGGGTTCTTTCTCCCAAGGCGGCAGAGCCAGGCCTCCTCGAGTTATGAAAGCCACATTGTCTGGCCCAGCTCAGGCTGGGGAGGGGGCTCGCTGGGGCTCTGGGTCGGGGGAGCCTTAAGTTACAGCCTAGAGTTTACCCCTCCAGGTGGCCCACCCTCCCTGAGCACATCCACCCCCCTCGGCTCCCTGCTAGCACTCGGAATGGGTCACACAGGAGAGTCGAGCTTGCAAGGAGGTAGTGGGGGAGAGAGCGGAGAAAACAGATGAGCAGAGAAAGAAGGCAGGGCGGGAGAGAGAGGGTGGGAGAGAAAGAGGAGAGGCCCAGAAAGTGAGGAGGGGTGAGAGAAGCCGAGAGGGAGAGAGGTTCCCAGACACAGAGAAAGATCCTTCCTGGCCCTCGCCCCAACCTCTCTCTCCAGGCTGAAGAAGGAGTCCACTTCTTGGAGGAGCTTATTCTCCAGAAGTCTCTGCTCCAAGGGCCCCACAAAGAGGAGAGAGAATCTGAGGGCTAGTGGGGATACTCAGCAGGCACATAAGTCCCATCTTCGCGCTGGCCCTTGGCCAGACATCTCCCACTTGTCCTTGCCCCACTGAGGTGGCCCTGGGTGTGCACCAGATAGACCTGGGGAGGTGACAGCCTCTCCAACAGGCACACAGGCCCCTATGGGCAGAGGTGGAGACTGAGGCCAGAGAGGGGAAGGAAATTGTCCAAGGCTACGCAGGGAGTTGGTGTCAGAGACCCAGGACCAGACCTTCTTTATTCAGAGTCTCAAAGAGGGGAGAAAGGGAGAGTGGGGGTGGGTGAGAGGAAGGCAAAAGAATATGAGACTAACCTAGAGCTGAAGTCCTGAAATCTGGGCCTAGATTCTTGTTTTCCGCCACACTGCCCCCCAACAAACCCCCACTTCTCCCGGGCCCCGCGTGCCACTGTGAGCCTCAGTTTACATCCGCACATGAGGAGAATGGACTGAGAGCCACAGCCTCAGGGCTCCCACCCCGTATCTCTCTGGGAGTCGCAAAGCCTTCCTGGGGTGGGAGGCTCCCGCAAGAATCCCAGAGAGGTTACAGACCCTGCGAGGTGGGGGAAGGGGCATTTCACTCCAACTATGGGCACTTGGTTGGAGTGTGTGTGTGTGTGTGTGTGTGTGTGTGTGTGTGTACGTGCGCGCCTGCAGGGTGGGAGCGGCGAGGCCCGGGTGGGGAGGAAGACGAGGGAGACAAGATGGCAAAGAGGGGAGGGGCCGGGTCCTGCAGCAGCTTTCGGCGGACAAAAGTTTTCTGGAAGCGCTAGGCTCTCGTTGGATTGGGGGAAGGGAAGGAGAGAAAGACTCAGACACCCCAACCCCAGCCTGAGGCCCCCATAAATATTTACACACTGGGCAGAAACGGTTGGGACACAAGTCCCAGACGGACAGACACCGCGGGGTGTGGGTGTGTGTGTGTGTGTGTGTGTGTGTGTGCGCGCGCGCGCCTGGTGTTGGGAGTGGGGGTAATTGGAGCCAGTTTGGCGCAGCCGCCGTCTCCATTCGGCCCTGCCCCCATCACCCCAGCCCTCTACTCTCCTTGGACCCAGTCCCCATACCCAGTCTCCTCACCCCCACCTCCACCCAAGCTCCCCGGAACCGTCTCCCCGCGTCTCCCGGAGGAGGAATGAGAATTAACAAATCCCCCCAACCAACTCCCCCACCCCCCCACCCCTCCTTCCCCCGGCTTGGCCGCCCACCCCGCTCCCTTCCAGTCTCGCTCTTCAGCCGCGGTCCTACCTGGGCCCGGGGCTGCGCTGGGGGCTCCATGGGGCGCGTCGCAGTGAGGGGGGCGCTGGCCACTCACCTGGGACATCGGCCCGGGACCTGCAGAAAACAGGGCTCAGCGGGCGAGGCCGACCTTCCCCTAGCGCCAGCAGGGGAGGGGGGAACGCGCAGGGGCGGGGGGGTGATCGGGCCGCAGACGCGCGCCTCCCCCCTTTCCAGCGCGGTCCCCGACCAACTTACTCGTGCAAGCTGCGCGCTACTCGCTCAGCCGGCGGGGATCACGGCGCGGAGGCTGCCATGCGCGCCTGCGGAGGGCGCCCCAGCCGAGGGGCCGCTCGGCTCCCCGCCGCTCGCCCCGCGCCCCCTCCCCTCTCACTCGCTCCTTTCTCCCATTTCGGCGCCAGCTCGCGCCGCTCGCCCCCTTCCTTCTTCCTTCTCCCTCTCCAGCCCCCTCGCTCCTCCCCCGCTCGCCTCTCCCCTCCCCTCCCCTCTTCCCAGGCCCACCCTCTCCCCGCCCCCTCCCCGGCTTCCCCGTCGCCCCCTCCCCCCCACCCCCACGTCCCTTCCCCGCGCCGGGCCGGGCGCTGCCAGGGCCGGACACGTCTGTCCGCGGGGCGCCGCGGCCGGAGCCCCCACAGGAAGCCGATTCCGCGCGTTTCCTCCGCGACTTCGGGGCTGGGCCCCAGTCTCCCCAAATCTCCGCCCGCCCCCAGGCCCAGCGCCCCGAGGGGCCGCACCAGGGGCCGCGCCCTCGCCTTCTCCTGCCCTAAACTCTGCAAAAGTTTTCGGGAAATCAGGAGAGAGAGAGAGAGAGAGAGAGAGAGAGAGAGAGAGAGAGAGAGAAACCGCTGTGACCACAACCACCTCGAGCCAATGGTCTGAATAATTGTGGCCCCAAATCTCGTTGTCCCAAAGATGGGAGTGATCAAGGCCCTCGGGCACCCTTCGCCCACCCCCTCCGCCTGGGGCCTGGGGCTCACAGACCTCGTGCCCACTCCGCCAGAAGCTGTCCCTCCGGGAAATCCGGTTAGTGACCATCTAGCCTCCCGCGTCCGGTAGCAGCCCCGAGCATCCCTAATCCGCACCCCCCCCACCCCCGCCCCCTGCCCGGGCCCTGCCAGCTGTGCGTGGGAATTTGTGTCAGAAAACCAACTTTGGAGGCAAAGAGAGGTTCTCCGAGTTGAGCCCTTCTTTTGGCTCCAGACCAGAGTCTGAGGCCTTCCAAACTGCGGGTGTTCGGGAAAGAGAGAAGGGGCCCCTCCAGGCAGGGACAGCCCGACAGCATATCTGGATCGCGAGCTGAGTCCCTCCTCGGGGCCGTGGGGACAGGAAGGAGCCGCCATCAGACAGCCCGAGGTGGGGGGTGGGGGGCGAGGACCTTCAGCGTGACCCCGGGACCAGGTCCCCGAGAATGGGGGAGGGCTTGGAGCCTGCGGCCCGCTGGGCGTGCCCGTGGGATGATCCTCAGGTGGGGCCGCCGCTGGGGTGACAGCGTCTGGGCCACACTTGACCCGGGCCGCCTCGGAGCCGAGTCTGGGCGCCCCACCACGCCGGCCAGTGAGCAATTAGGGAGGCGGCGGCGCCAGGCCAGTTCGCCTAATCCCGCCTTCCAGCCCGGGCTTGAAGCAGGGGGCTGGGACACCGGGAGCCGAGTGAGTGACTCGGGGCCTCTCCTCCGCCTCCTCCAGCCCCCGCAGTCGTTACTTACGCCGCTCGAAGGCCCCTGCGGCGCCGTCGCGGCAGGGGCAGGACTGCCGTGGCCCCACGGCGCTCGCTCGCCACGCTCTCGCCACCCGCGGCCGCGTCCCTGTGATGACCCCAGGTGGCTGCGACCGGAAAGGGGGGGGGAGGGCCTGGAGGAAAGGTCCCGCTCCCGGGGCCGGGCTGCCTGCTGCGGGGCCCTGGCCTGGCGCCCCGGGAGCCAGCCCGGACCAGGCTGCGGTCTGGGAGCTCTGGAGAGCAGAGTGAACTCCCCCTTCCTGGCAAGGGCTGAGTCACCGGGACGCACCCGCGCCCGGCTCGGCGACTGCTGCATTCTTACCGGCTTACCTGGGCCAGCGGCGTGGGCCTCGCCCTCCTCCAAGGGGGTGGGGGGAACGTTGTCTCCAGGGATCGTCTCTGTCTGCCCTCTCCTGCACCACAGGGCCCCCTCTTCAACCACACCCCCTAGATGGGCACCGTTTCGCCCTTCTCAGTCTCTATCCAGGGCCCCTAAACTCTGGATCAGTCCAGTCCCCCGACCTTAGGGTCCCAAGTCGCCTGCTTGCGCCCAAGTCCTAGGAATCTGGCCCAGGACTAATATGTTTGTTTTGTTGGAAATGTAAAATAGGCTTTGAATCGAATCCCCCACATGCTGGTTTTACAGGTGTGCTCAGTTTGTGAAAATTCAGCAAGGTGAGCGTTTCAGGTACATGTGCTTCGTTGTGTGTTTATTATACATGAATAAAGGTTTAAAAAATCAACACTCATTGAAATCAACATTCCAGGACAGAGCACAGTAGGATGTGATTGATGGCCAGGTGGTGGGCCTTGTCATGGGACTACAGTTCACATCCCAGCCCCACCATCCATACGTTTCCCTGGTGAAATCTTTGCATCTGTCTGAGCTTCAGGAGGGATGAATATTGGGGCCTTCGGTGTCGAACTCAATCCTTTCACTGTTGTCCAGGAGCAGGACTAGGGTAAGGTATACGGGGCACTTGGCTGGGGTGCAAAATTTAGAAGGATGCCAAGATACATAACGTTTTAATCCAATTATTTTAGTATTTAAAACACCCAAATCAGCAAATTCCAGCCCTGCCAGCTAGCTGCCTGTTTCCATAAATAAAGTTTTATTGGAACCAGGGCTGGGGTTAGAGTGAAGCCAGGGAGACAGGATCGTGCAAGTTCAGGGTTAGACCCTGCATTGATTTACAAAATGTTGGCATTTTGTGCACCGTGGATTTTTTGCATTAATTTTGATTTTTAGATATATTGCAGGAAGATACTGTTTATTGTCATTACGGTGTTTTCTTCTTCTTTTATTTATTTATTTATTTATTTATTTATTTATTTTATTTTTGGGACAGAGAGAGACAGAGCATGAACGGGGGAGGGGTAGAGAGAGAGGGAGACACAGAATCGGAAACAAGTTCCAGGCTCCGAGCCATCAGCCCAGAGCCTGACGCGGGGCTCGAACTCACGGACCGCGAGATCGTGACCTGGCTGAAGTCGGACGCTTAACCGACTGCGCCACCCAGGCGCCCCTTCTTTTTTTTAAGTTCATTTATTTTGAGAACAAGAACAAGTAGGGGAGAGGCAGAGAAAGAGAATCCTAAGCAGGCTCCGCCCTGACAACGCGGGGCTCCATCCCACAACCATGTGAGATCACAACCTGAGCCAATATTGAGAGTCAGACACCCAACAGACTGAGCCACCCAGGCCCCCCTTCATTATGGAGTTTTTTCTGATGCCCCTTGACGTTTTTCATCTGAGCCAAGTGCCCTGATCACTCTAGGCCTTACACACCACTCTCCCAGAAGGACCTGGGTAGGACCCCAGGGCAAATGAGCGGAGGTTTAAGATGCCACTCCCACCCACTCACACACACCAGGTGGGCTCTGCTCCCCTTGTCCTGGCCTGGCTCTCCCGGGGCCCACTGATCGGTTCAGAGTAAAATGACAGTGGCCTCCGGGCTCTGTGAGACGGGTTCTTCCTACCTCCACCCTCATCTCCCTCGCTCATTCTCTTCCAGCCTGGCTGCTTCCTGAGTTCGTGTTTTCTCCTTGCCTCGCGTGCCGGCCTCAGGGCTTCTGCTCTTACTCTACTCTCTGCTCAGAATGTGCTTCCCCTAGATCTCCACACGGCCCCCTTCCTCACTTCCACGTCTCCTCTGCTTGTGTCACCTTCTCAGAGGCCGGCCGGGACCCCTCACTGTCCCCTCACACCACTTTCTTTTTCTTCACGACCTTTTCGCCATGTTTTCTCTTCCACGTGTTTGTTTATCGGCAGGAGGAAAGCTCCGGGAGAGAGGGGACTCTGTCTCATCTGCCAGTGTATTCCCTGGAGGGCGTCTGCCACAGAGAGCCCAATAGATCAGTTTCCCAAGAGGCCGGAGGGGCAAGAGGCTGATTGCATGTCACACAGTGAATGGGTTGAAAAATCTTACTAAATCCCGGGTGTCTAGACTCCCAAACCAGTGCTCCTTCCAGCCTCCTGGGGCTTATCAAATCCCCTCCCCCCACCCAGAGCCCTCCGGGCAATGAAGGGTGACCATGACCCCATGGAGCTCTCCCATCTAGTCCTTTCTACACAATGCGCTCACAAGTCTGGCCCGGGCTCAGCCCCTGGTGTCCACCCTTTTCCAGTGTCCGGCAGGCATGCACAATTCTTCCCGGCTTCCTGTCTCTGGCTCAAGGCCAGTCGGGAGCGGCTGGGCCCGGTTCCGCAGCTGGATCGCAGCTGTGGTCTCTGCTGTGCCCGGGGGAATGGGGGACGGGACACTGTGGCGCAACCTCCCGGCAGAGGGCTGTGTAGAAGAGGGTGTGTTTGTGTGCAGTGGGGGCTGCCGGATTGGAACTGAGAACCTCCAGCTCCCCTCCCTGGCTCCCTCCCTGATGGGCACCGTGTGGGGAATGGAGCTCTGATCCCCGCCTTCCTGAAAGAGATGCCATGTGAGCTTGGACCCCAGGCCTGATTCTGTCCCTCTCTTCTGTTCTTGGTGGTAGGTCACATGCAGTAAACGCGCACTGGGTATGTCCTGTATGCCATCCCCTTGCTAGACATTTCTAGGTTTGTTGCTTCCTTCAAAATCCGCGCGGTCTGCCTACTTATTATGCCCATTTTACGGACAAAGAAACTGAGGCCCAGGTAAAGTGACCTGCTCATGGCCACACAACTAGTAGTGGATGTAGCTGGGACTTGTGCCACATTTTCTGAGGCCACATGCAGTGCTCATTCCATTCCGGGCACAGCCTTTAGCACGTGGAGGGAACTGTGATATTCTTCATGATGTGTCTGTCACCTCCAAGCGGCTTGCCGAATAGGGAGACACGACCCTCTGCACCTCTCCTCTGTCTCATTGGTAATCGGGGTACCCGGGCACTTGGCAGAGTGGAAATGAGTTGGTTGGGTGTCATGGAGACCCGAGGTGCATCTTGGTTCGGTCGCTTCTACTGAGCTTCTAAGTTGCTTCTGCAACTTTCTGAGTGTCCAGTTCTGGGAGGAGAGTTCCCACCTCACAATGGGGGGGGGGGGGCGGGGGGATTGAGTGAGCGCCCAGTACAACGTGGTTGTCTCTCAGTAAAAGTTAACTCTCTTGCCGACACTTCCCTCCCCAACGCTCACTCCGCAGCAGGTGCGGGGTGGGGGGGGGTGGGGGGGGGGCTTCAGAGGGCCCCAGGGTTGCTGTTCCGGGTGATACACAAGTGCTTCCCATGCGACAGGCACAATGAACAGCACTGTGCGTTAGTTCCCGGTTTAATGTTCCAAATAGTAAATATCGATTAATGCTAATACCGGTATTGCCCCCATTTCACAGATGGGGAAACCAAAGGACAGAGAGGTTACGCAACTTGCCCTAGCCCTGCGGCCCTCCGCAGGTGCCATCTTCCCCGGGAGAAAGGAGGTGGCTTGGGTCATCACCGCTGCTTCACTCTCACATAGAACTTCCCCTCCATCCCTTCGCCGTCATCCCTATGGTGAGTTAACTCTGAGCAGTTATCCACATATAAATGTCCTCTTGCCGTGACCTCCAAACTTTTTTTTTTTTTTTTTTTAGTAATTTAACTTTATAACAATGATAAATTGACCTGTTAAAATTTCTCTGGACAGTGCCAGATTTTGGATTAAAAAAATATTTTTTTAAATGTTTACTTATTTTTGAGAGAGAGGAAGACGGAGCATGAGCGGGGGAAGGGCAGAGAGAGAAAGACACACACACAGAATCCGAAGCAGGCTCCAGGCTCTGAGCTGTCAGCCCAGGACCCGACGCGGGGCTTGAACCCACGAACTGCGAGATCACGACCTGAGCTGAAGTCGGAGGCTCAACCGACTGAGCCACCCAGGCGCCCCAGGATTTTTTAGAGCAGTTTCAAATTCACAGCGAAACTGAGCACAAAGTACAGGGAGGTCCCATCTACCATACACCCGTATATCACCCCAAGTCCAGAGTTCACATCGGGGTTCACTCTTGGTGGCGCATGTTCCATGGGTTTGGACAGATGTATAATGAGCATATATCCACCACTGTGGCATCAGAGTTGTTTCACTGCCCTAAAACCCTGAGCACCACTATCCTCTTCAAGTTTTGCCTCTTCAAGAATGTCATGAATGTTCATGTACAGGTTTTTGTGTGGACATAAATTTTCAACTCATTTGGGTAAATACCAAGGACTGTGATTGCTACATTGTATGGTAAGAGTATTTTAGTTCTGTAACAAACTGCCAAACTTCTTCCAAAGTGGCTGTATTGATTGGGGTGCCTGGGTGGCTCAGTTGGTTAAGCGGCCGACTTCGGTTCAGGTTGTGATCTCGCAGTCGTGGGTTCAAGCCCCGCGTCGGGCTCTGTGTTGACAGCCCAGAGCCTGGAGCCTGCTTCGGATTCTGTGTGTGTTTCTCTCTCTGCCCCTCCCCCGCTCATGCTCTGTCTCTCAAAAATAAATAAACATTTGAAAAAAACGTACAATTCAATGATTTGGTGTATATTATGTTATTAATTGCTTCAAATTGTGGTAAAATATATAACAAAAAAATTGCCACATTATTTTTAATCGCGCAATTCGCTGGCATTCATTACATTCGAAATGTTGTGCCAGCATCACCGCTGTCTATTTCCAGAGCTTTTTCATCACTCTGAACAGAAATTCTGTAACTCCTAAGCTATAACCCCCTGGGTTCGCTTCCTAGGGTGGTCATGACAAAGTACCAAAAACTAGGCGGCTTAACACAATAGCGGTTTATCGTCCCCACAGTTCTGGAGGCTAGGAGTCTGAGAGCCACGCTCTCTCTGGCAGCTCTGGGCAAGGCTCCTTCCTTGCGTCTTCTAGCCTCTGGTGTTTACTTGCGGTCTTTGGCATTCCTTGGCTCGGACACACATGGATCCGGTCACGTGGCCTTTTTCTTCCTGAATTCACATGTCTCCCCTCTGTGTATGTGTGTCTCTGAGTCCGATTGCCCCCCTTTATAAGAACACCAGTCATATTGGGTTAGGGCCCCCCCTCATGACCTCCACCTCGTTCAATCTGCACGGACCCTATTTCCAAATAAATAATGTCACATTCCCAGGTATCAGGGATTAGGACTTCAGCACATCATTTTGGGTTGGGGACATGCAATTTAACCCATAATATTCCCTGTTCTTTCTTCCCCCCTACCCCTGATAACCTCTGATATACTTTCTGTCTCTATGAATTGGCTTATTCTAGATATTTCATGTAAGTGAAATGAATACAAGATTTGTCTTTTTGCGTCTGGCTTATGTTACTTAGCATAACTTTTTTTTTTTTTAATCTGTATTTTTGAGAGAGAGACAGAGTGTGAGTGCGGGAGGGACAGAAAGAGAAGGAGACACAGAATCGGAAGCAGGCTCCAGGCTCTGAGCTGTCAGCACAGAGCCCGACGCGGGGTCGAACTCATGAACCGTGAGATCATGACCTGAGACAAAGTCAGACGCCTAACTGACTGAGCCACCCAGGCACCCCATCAAGGTTCATTCATATTGTAGCATATCAGAACCTCACTCCCTTTAATGGCTGAATAATATTCCACCGTATGGATAGACCACATTTTGATTGCCCATCCATGTACTGAGGGACATTCAGGTTGTTTCTGTCTTGTGGCTGCTTTAAACAACGCTGCGGTGAACATTGGTGTACAAGCGTCTGTCTCAGCCCTTCGTCTTCCAAACTGTTTTGACAGGGCAACTTTTAAAATTTTTATTTTAACGTTTATTTATTTTTGGGACAGAGAGAGACAGAGCATGAACAGGGGAGGGTCAGAGAGAGAGGGAGACACAGAATCTGGAACAGGCTCCAGGCTCTGAGCCATCAGCACAGAGCCCAACGCGGGGCTTGAACTCACGGACCGCAAGATCGTGACCTGAGCCGAAGTCGGCCGCTTAACCGACTGAGCCACCCAGGCGCCCCTAAAAACTTGAGCATCAATCCCGATGTGTGTCTCTTTACTTACAAATTATATGCCTGTGCTACTGACTTAATATAACATGTATGTAAGAATCATCATCCAAGTAGAAAAGTAGAAAGGGGGCTGCGTGGCTGGCTCAGTCAGTAGAACACGTGACTCTTGATCTCAGGGCTGTAAGTTCAAGCTCCATGTTGGGTATAGAGATTCCTTAAAAATAAAGTCTTAAAAAAATAAATAGGGACACCTGGGTAACTCAGTCGGTTAAGCATCTGACTCTTGGTTTCGTGCCATTCAGGTCATGATGGCAGGGTCATGAGGTCGAGCCCCACATTGGGCTCCTTGCTGGGTGTAGAGCCTGCTTAAGATTCTCTCTCTCTCTCTCTCTCTCTCTCTCTCACTCTCCCCCTCTAACGCTCATGCTTGTTCTCTTTCTCTCTCTCTCTTTAAATAAATAAATAAATACAATCATAAATAAATAAAAATTAAAAAAACAAAACTGAAAAAATGTGAGACAAAAGGTAAATATGAATGAATCTGAGACAAATAGAAGTAAATATAATTAGGTGTTCCTTCCCGAATCCCACTTTGGAGGCAATGATGTACTCCTCTTCCTGAAGGAATATATGTGATTGACAGACAGCCTTGTCTGTTTGGGAGATTCATGGACTCCCAGGAACCTCATTAAAAGATTATTTGACTTAATCGGAAGGACCACTCTGGGGTGGCGGTTCAGGCACCTGCAGGCAGTGGTATTTGGAGGTAAGGGAGCAAAGATCGTATCCACCTGTGTGGCCATGTTCCGTGTCTGTAGGCCTTTGAGGGCAATCTTGATATTATTGAAGAGAACAGAGAAAGCAAAACAGAAGGAAGGCACAGAGAGTGGGATTGAGGCAGGTAATCAGAAAGCACTTCTAGGGGTGCCTGGGTGGCTCAGTCGGTTGTCAGACTCTTGATTTTGGCTCAGGTCACGATTTCACGATTTGTGAGATCGAGCCCCGTGTTGGGCTCGGCGCTGAGCATGGAGTCTGCTTGGGATTCTCTCTCTCTCTCTCTCTCTCTCTCTCTCCCTCTGCCCCTCCCCTGCTCATGCTCGCACTCTCTCTCTCTCTGTCTCTAAAATAGTATATTAATATGTTTATATTAATATATTAATTATTCATAATTATATATATGTTTGAAAGAAAGAGAAGAAAGAGCGAACTTCTACATAGCCATGAGAATATAACGGGACTGTGGGGGGTGAAGGAGGTAGTAGGAGTGAAGGGGGTGTAGAGTTTAGAGGGGGTATTTGTGTATCCTGGTCCCTGAAGATGCCCATGGCCTACCACTGGGGTAGCAGGTGGTCTGGCCTAAAGCAGTCTAGCTGATGGGTGGGAACATGTCAGAGTCCCTCTAAGAGGCAAGTAAGTCACTGAGAGTTTGGGTTTGGGTTTGGGGTTTCCTTTCTGCTCTGGGCCTTGCAGTAATAAGAAACAAAGCATTTGGCGGGGGCGGGAGAGGGGGCGGCGCCTGGGTGGCTCCGTCGGTTGAGCGCCTGGCTCTTGGTTTCAGCTCAGGTCGTCATTTCACAGCTCGTGGGTTCGAGCCCCTGCTTGGGATTCTCTCTTTCTGCTCCTCCCTGCCTCTGTCTCTCTCTCAAAATAAACAAACTCAAAAATTTAAAAAAAAAAAAAAAGAGCATTTTCACCATATCGTCTCACTTATTGCCCTCGGTAGCAATTGGCGTCCAGTCAGGAAAGCAGAAACCATTCTAGGGGCTGCAAGCAGAAGGGGGTTGAGTACAGGGAACGGGGCACAGACGTCTTGGAAAGGAGGAGGCGGTGCTCAGAGGCAAGGAAGCTGCTAACGTCCCTGGGCTGGAGCCCACAGCCTGCATTTCGTGTTGAGCAGCGCGAAGTGCTACCACCGCCCCTGAACAGCATCCAAGGAGCTGCAGGGCCCCCCCCCCCCCACCGCCACGCTGAGGCAGCAACTCCCACTGTGGCCACCGCTATTGCCAGTGCGGGAGTCCCCTGAAGAAGCAGATAAAGCCGCTTCTCCCTTCCCCTCTCTCACCAGCTCTTCCCACTGGCAGAACCTAACTGGAGTTTGGGAAACGTTTTCAGGCCACCAGCACTTGCTGAGCACAGAAGCGGGGGGGGGGGGGGGGGGCAGGGGAGGGGGAGAGGAGGCTGAGGGCCAACAGGAAGAGAACCGGTGTGCCATGTAGCCCCTGCGGGTCCCCACCAGGAATAGATGTCCTGTTTCCCTGCGTATTTTCTGTCTCCCCTTGCCACAGTCTGACCTCTATGAGGACAGGGTGCTGTTTGTTCCCCACACTTGCTGCTGCGCCTGGAACCAGAACCGGTGTCAGCGCTCGGTACAATTGTCCTCCCTGACTACTGCGTCCTCTCGCAAATAGAGAGAGTGAATGTTCTCCGCTCTTAACGTACAAAGAAACCAAGGTCCAGAAAGTCGTAACTTGCCCAAAGGGCCCCCGGCTGCCATGACATGCCCGTCTGGCAAACCTCTGGAAGGCTGTGGGGTGAAGACCGGGCTGACTCGGCAGCCGCCACGCCTCCCGGTGTGGCTGCCCCAAGCAAGCTCTGAGCCACCGTGTGGATGCCTCCTTCCAGTCCCCATGTGTTCCTGGAGCGGAGGCCGAGAAGGGCTGACTCAGCGTGACCTTGCCGGTTACTTCTGCCCCAGGAAATAGGGGCATCCTGGCGGCTCTGCCCAAAGGGCCATGATGGAGGGTAGGTCATCTAGGCAGGGGCTGGAGGAGAGGAGCAGGTGGCCCTGCGCTGGGCCCTCCCTCCTGTTTCCCCAGAGTGGAGCTCTCCACCAGAGTCACCGGGAAGTTCATGGTGGCGGGATTTCGCAAATCAGAAATCGGCACACGTGGGGAGACACGTATGACTGGCTGAGGGCAATGGACGTGAGTATTAGAAGTGGGGTCTATCGCAGGGTTTCTCAAACTTGGCACTTGACATTGTGGGGCCAGACAATGTTTCGGGAGGCTGTCCTGGGCATTGCGGGATTCTTAGCAGTGGCCCTGGTCTCTACCCACTAAAAGCCAAGTAGCACTCCCCCGGGGTGTGACAACCCCAAAATATCTCCAGACGTTGACAAATGTTCCCCGGGGGTGCAAAAGTGCTCTGCTTAAAAAGCACTGGTCTAGGGGCACCTTGGGCGGCTTAGTCGGTTAAGCGTCCCACTTTTGATTTCTGCTCTGGTCACAATCTCATGGTTTGTGAGTTCGAGCTCCGCATCGGGTTCAGAGAGCTGACCATGTGGAGCCTGCTTGGGATTCTTTCCCTGTCTCACTGCCCCTCCCCCGCTCTCTCTCTCTCTCTAAATAAATAAACTTAAAAAAATTTAAAAAAAAATTTTAACGTTTTTATTTATTATTGGGAGACAGAGAGACACAGAGCGTGGGCAGGGGAAGGGTAGAGAGAGGGGGAGACACAGAATCTGAAGCAGGCTCCAGGCTCTGAGCTGTCAGCACAGAGCCCGACACGGGGCTCGAACTTACCAACCGTGAGATCATGACCTAAGCCGAAGTCGGTTGCTTAACCAACGGAGCCACCCAGGCACCCTAAACTTAAAAAAAAAAATTTAAAGAATTAAAAAAAAAAATGGGTCTCTCCCTCCAAACGTAGGACATATCTTGACATTGGATGTGCCCAGTGACCAGAAGCTGGTTCAGTCTGGCAGAAAATATAGTCCTTGTCCCTCAAGGCAGAGAAGCACAGTCTTCCTCCTAGTCTGGGGGAGAGACAGATCCTGACCTTGGGGGAACTTCTGGACTATGAGGAGAGATTGGACAGCCCCTAGAGAAGCAGAAAAATATGGTGGTTAAGAGCATGAACTTCAGAGACAGAATCCTGGCTTCAACTCCTGGCCCCATCACTTACAGGACGAGTTATTTTTTGTGCCTTCGTTTCTAATCTGTAAAATGGAGACAGCGCTGGCACCAATCTTGTGGGGTTTTCTGAAATTATTTATTTATCTTTCAATAACAGACTTTATTTTTTAGAGAAGTTTCAGATTTTTAGAAAAATCGAGAAGCTGGCACAGCATTCCCCTATATATCCCGGCCAGCTTTTTCCGTTGTTAACATTTCTTACAATTAATCAGCCAATATCGATTAGCTGTAATCAACTAAAGCTCGCAGTTTATTCAGACTTCCTTAGCCTTTACCTAACGTGCTTTCTATGCATCAGGGTTCCACCCAGGATACTACATTGTGCTTAGTTGGCACGTCTCCTTAGGCACCTCTTGGCTGTGGCAATTTCTTAGACTTTTCTTACTTTTGAGGATCTTGACAATTTTGAGGTGTACGAGTGAGTTGTATCGTAGGATGCCCCTTTATGGGATTTGTCTGCTTTTTTCTCACGATCAAACTGGGATTATGGATTTCAGGGAGGGTGGATGATCACAGGGGTGAAGTTCCCTTCCCATCGTGGCATGTCAATATTGTATGCAATCAGTGTGACTGATGACTATGGGTGTTGCCCTAGGTCACCTGGCTGAGGTCCTGCTTTCTCCGGTTTCTCTACTGGGAAGTTATCGCCTCCTTCTCGACTGCGCGTTTTGGAAGGAAGTCACCGTGTGCAGCCCATGCTTAAGGTGCGGGGAGCCTCATAAGGAATTTGTGAAGACTGAATCAGTTAATAAATGTGTAGTCGGTCCTCCAGGCTGCCTGGGTGGCTCAGTCAGTTGAGCGTCTGACTTCGGCTCAGGTCATGATCTGACGGTTCGTGAGTTCGAGCCCCGCCTCGGGCTGTCTGCTGTCAGCTCAGAGCCTGCTTCAGATCCTGTCTCTCTTTCTCTCTGCCCCTCCCCCACTCATGCTCTGCTTCTCAAAAATGAGTAAATATTAAAAAAAAAAAGAAATGTATAGTTCTAGACCAACGCTTGGCATGTGCTAAACCGTACCTAATGACTTGTTATTATGGTGGTGATGGGGAGGTCCTCTGAAGACGAGATCGGGCAGCCTCCGCACAGAAAACAACGTGTAAGACTGTGTTAGGCAGAATAATGATGTCCCTCCAAAAGATATTCCAAAAATGTATGAATAGCTTACCTTATATGAAAAAGGGGACTTTGCGGATATGATAAAGGATATGGCCTTGTTGTCATGGGAAGATCACTCTGGATTATCCAGGTGGGCCTATCGAGTCACATAAATCCTTCCCAGTGAAGACACTGTCCTGGCCGTGATTGGAGAGAAGGTACGCAATGTGATGGCAGAAGGCCAGAGAAATGGGAGCATAAGGACTCAACCTACAGCTGCCAGTTTTGAAGAAGGAGGAGGGGCCACTGGCCCCAGAAAGGCACGCAGCCCTGCCGGGAGCTTAGCCCCATGACACCCGTGTTTGACCTCTGACCTAAAGAACAGGTGCCAGGCTGGAAGTGGTGACAGGCAGAAGTGACTTCATCCTAACTGCAAAAGAATCAGCCTGCGGGCATCTTTCCCTTGCAGACTCAGTTTTTGCTAGCGATAACAATAGCCAAGAACACACGGATGGTGATTCTACCATTTCTTGAGGGCCAGCTTCACCTCAGTTCAAATCTTCCTAAAAAGCAATTTTTTTTAACGTTTATTCATTTTTGAGAGACAGAGAGAGACAGAGCATGAGCAGGGAAGGGGCAGAGAGAGGGAGACACAGAATCCGAAGCAGGCTCCAGGCTCTGAGCTGCCAGCACAGAGCCCGACGCAGGGCTCGAACTCGTGAACTGCGAGATCATGACCTGAGCTGAAGTTGGACGCTCAACCGACTGACCAACCCAGGTGCCCCCCTAAAAAACAATTCTTGCAGATTTATCAGAATATTGTCAGAGTGGGGAGCCTGGGGGGGCTCAGTCTGTTGAGCGTCCGACTCTTGGTTTTGGCTCGGGTCATGATCTCATGGTTTGTGAGTTCAAGCCCCACGTGGGGCTTGGTGCTGCCAGTGTGGAGCCTGCTTGGGATTCTTTCTCTCTGCTCTTCCCCTGCATGCATGCTCTCTCTCTCTCAAAATAAATACACTTAAAAAAATACTATCAGATGGAAATGCAAGCTGGTGCAGCCACTCTGGAAAACAGTATGGAGGTTCTTCAAAAAACTAAAAATAGAACTACCCTATGGCCCAGCAATTGTGCTATTAGGCATTTATCCACGGGATACAGGTGTGCTGTTTCAAAGGGACACATGCACCCCAGTGTTTATAGCAGCACTATCGACAATAGCCAAAGTATGGAAAGAGCCCAAATGTCCCTCGATGGATGAATGGATAAAGAAGATGTGATATATATATATATATATATATATATATATATATATATGATGGAATATTACTTGGCAATCAAAAAGAATGAAATCTTGCCATTTGCAACTACGCAGATGGAACTGGAGGGTATGATGCTAAGTGAAATTAGTCAGAGAAAGACACATATCATATGACTTCACTCATATGAGGACTTTAAGAGACAAAACAGATGAACATAAGGGAAGGGAAACAGAATATAAAAACAGGGAGGGGGACAAAACAGAAGAGACTCATAAATATGGAGAACAAACAGAATTGCTGGAGGGGTTGTAGGAGGGGGGATGGGCTAAATGGGTAAGGGGCACTAAGGAATCTACTCCTGAAATCATTGTTGCACTAGATGCTAACTAATTTGGATGTAAATTTAAAAAAATAAAAAATAAAACAAGTTAATTTAAAAAAATACTGTCAGAGTATCTGAAATACCCTGCAACTACGCATTCATTCGTTCATTCATTCATCTATTCAATAAGTATCCATTAAGCACCAACTGGGTGGCCCAGCCGGTTAAGGGCCCGCCTCTTGATTTTCACTCCGGTCACGATCTCCTGTTTGTGAGATCGAGCCCTGGGGTGGTCTCCTCTCTGAGCATGGAGCCTGCTTGCGATTCTCTCTCTCCCTCTCCCTCTGCCCCTCCCCTGCTCGCACGTGCTGGGACACAAATACACTTTCTCTCTCAAAAGAAAAAAAAAAAACTGGGGCGCCTGGGTGGCTCAGTCAGTTAAGCGTCCGACTTTGCCTCAGGTCATATCTCGCGGTTCATGGGTTCAAGCCCTGCGTCGGGCCCTGTGCTGACAGCTCAGAGCCTGGAGCCTGCTTTAGATTCTGTGTCTCCCTCTCTCTCTGCCTTCCTCTGCTCGCTGTCTCTCTCTCTCTCTCAAAAATAAACAAACATTAAAAAAGAAAAAAAAGAAAAAGAAAAAAACTAAGAAAAAAAAAGCACCAACTGTTGAGGCCCTGCCCTCCAGAAGCTCTCCAACGGGGAGAGTGGGACATAGCCGGGCATAACCAGAACCCGAGGCAGAGTAGGACTGTGGCCTTCAGGCAGCATGTTTAGCTGGGGAGGAGGCACGAGGCTGGGGGAATCTGGGAAGGCTGCAAGGAGGTGGTATGTTGAAATTGGGTCTTAAAAAACCGGGATGATGCCATGGCGTTCTAGGTAGGACAAACAGTACGAGCAAAGGCAAAGAGGAAGGGAAATGGAGGCCTGTGGACTAGCTCTTTTATTCCTCATGGCATCCTAAATGAGTAGGTACTGTTATTATCCCCGTTTTGCAGAAGAGTAGACTGAGGCACAGAGCAAGTTGAATAACTTTCTCTGGAGCACATCCAGCTTCCAAGTGGTGAGCCGGGGTTTGCAGCCTGGTGGCCTGACTCTAGAGGTCCTGCTTAGTCTTTTCATCCCATCCTCTGGGGAAATACGAGCTCAGCAGGGTGAACTTAGACCATGGGAGCGAAGGAGTGAACGTCATGTATTCATTCACTTTGTCATTCAACAAATCTGGATGGAGCACCCACGGGGTACCAGCCAGCTCTGTACGAGGGAAACCAAGGTGAGTCGGCAGCCTTCCCTTGAGGACCTCCCATCCGGAGGGAGAGGCAGGTGCGTAGATGCTGAGCTACCTTGCTGCACAGTGAGTACCCGAGAGGGGGGCACAGAGGAGGTAGAGCATGGAGACCAAAGCTGACCCTTGGGAAGCTTCTGCCAAGAGGATGGAAGGGGGAGCCAAGTCAGTGAAGGAGACAGGGAAAGCTGGTCTGGGAGTTCAGGAGGGCCAGAGGGCAGAACGGGACCCACCCTAACACTTGCAGGGCCCCTGGCTCACGGCCTTTCCCCTTTCTTTTCACCCTTTCAGCTTGTCCTGCAGAGGGAGGGTCTCATATCAGCATGCATGCACGTTGCAACCATGAAGCCAAGCTCTGTCCACACCCCTCACCTGCAAACAGTCTCCCTGTCACCCCTCAGGCCCACGGTGCCCGCGTTAATCAGACTTCACACTTTAAGAGGAGACACTGAGAGGGGCGCCTGGGTGGCTCAGTCGGTTGAGCGTCCGACTTCGGCCCAGGTCATGATCTCGTGGTTTGTGAGTTCGAGCCCCGCGTCGGGCTCTGTGCTGACAGCTCAGAGCCTGGAGCCTGCTTCCGATTCTGTGTCTCCCTCTCTCTCTCTCTCTCTGCCTCTCCCTGGCTCGCACTCTGTCTCTCTCTCAAAAATAAATAAAGATTAAAAAAAAAAAAAAAAAAAGAGGAGACACTGAGGGAGGAAGCCCTCGCAGGCCCTGCAAGTGAGCCTAGGGTTGCCTGGGGGAAGACTTCCTAAATATCGGCTACCCGGAGGGTGGCCTAGAAGAAAAGTTCCGTGCTCTTAGGAGGGTGTGAGTCTTTGGCCCCATGAGCAACTTGTTGGGTCAGGGACTCTGCTTGTCCGTGTCCGAAGGCCATTTTGGATCCGAATCATGGAGGCCCTAAGAAGAGGCTCCATCCATCCAATGTCAAATTCTCCAGGGAGGTTGAGTGGCCCGAGGATCAAGATGTGGCCACTGCAGCTACAAGGTGGCCTGGGCTTTGTGAGAGGGCAGTGTGGGAGCCGAGCTGGGTGTGGAGAGATGTCGGGTGAGCATGAGGTGAGGGGGAGAAACCAGAGAGTACAGAGCCCTCTTTCAGGAAAGTTGGCAGTGAACGGAAATAGAGCCAGAGGAAAGGCTCTCAGGAGGGAGGTAGGGAAGAGGGAATGTTTTTATTTGTTTGTGTTTAGAAGGCAGCAGACAGGAATATGTTTTAGTCTGAGGGAAAAGAGTCGGTGGAAAGAGGGAGGCGGGTGAACAAAATCCGGGGAAAAAAGTGAATGAAGAGAAGGTATAACCATAAAAGATCTTTTTACTTCATCGGCCAGGGGATATGATGGCCTTAGAAAAAATAAAGAAGGACTCCTCTTTCTCTGAGCAAAAGTGACAGGAGATTGATGGAGCCCGGGGGGGTCCTGATTGTTCCCGAAAGCATCCACGCTTACTGAACACCCATTCGCTGTGTGCCTGGCACTGTTTTAGATGCTAAGCTTATCAAATCTTAGCCATTCGCCACAAGAACTCTTAGGATCAATACTGTTCTTGTCCCCTCTGTTTGACAGTAATCTAAACAGAGGCACGGAGAGGATTAGTAACTGGTCCAAAGTAACACATCTAGTTAGTACTGTTTTTAGATGTAGGCGAAGGGGCCTCTGACCTGGGATCTGTACCTTAGAAGGCTCCGTGGTTCCCCGCCGCCCCCAAAAATAAACGTATTAACAGAACAAGACTTCAGCTTCTGGCCACGATGAAGTGAAAGAGGCTGGATTTACTGCCCTGCCCTTAAACACGTAGGACTCCAGACAAAATGTATGAAACCATGATTTTCAGACTTTGGACAAAGGCGTCTCAGGACCACGATCTCCTGAAAAGGGAAACAAATGAGGTGAGCCCTGTAATTACCCCAGCTCCCTGCCTGAGGCAGTTTCCAGGCTTTAGCGCAGGGGGGAGGGAATCCAAACAGAGCCCGGACGTCTTGCTGATTGAGAAGACAGATTTAGAGTTCAAGAGGCCAAGGTGCTAGAATTTACAGGGCAGAGTCCCAGGGAGGGGGAGCTGAACATATATGCAGAACATATATCCAGAACATATATCTGGAATGGCTGGGAAAATAGTCACTAGAGCTATAGGCGTAGCTCTGTAGCTCACGCAGGGAAGGGATTAGTTTGTGTTCCCAAAAGGCAGAAGGCCAAGACCTTGTAATACGTGGGGTACAGTCCTCAGAAAGGCATTGCCTTAGTAGAGGTCTAAATTAACCTTAGTCTAACAGCTTCTCTGCATCTGTCCTAAAAATCTTAAAAGCAAGCCTCAGAAGCATACATCGTATTCCAAGTATGTTAGCTATGTATCAGAGCCAAGTCCAATACTACTCAAAGGAACGCAACATACTCCCAACATCAAGCAACGCGAGATTCACAATGTCTGGCGTCTAATCAAACTAGAGACCAAGATCCCTCAACGTAGACACACGCACACACAATTTTTTAAGTGCGTTCCATGCCCAGCATGGGGCTCAAACTCACCGCCCTGAGATTAAGAGTTGCAGGCTGTTTGGACTGAGCCAGTCAGGTGTCCCAGACGCAAAAATTCTAAACAAATTTTAGTAAATCAAATCTAACAATATTTTAAAATTATTTTTATTTTTATATTTTGAGAGAGAGTGTGTGTAAGCAAGGGAGAGGGGCAGAGGGAGGAGGGAGAGAGAGAGAGAATCTTAAGCACACTCCATGCTCAGCTCTGAGCCTGACATGGGGCTCAATCCCACGACCCTGGGATTATGACCTGAGCCCAAATCAAGAGCCAGACGCTTAACCGACTGAGCCACCCAGGTGCCCCTAACAATATATTAAAAAGATAATACATCATGACAAAGTGAGGATTATCTTAGGAATGCAGAGTTGGTTTCATATTTTAAAACCGATCAATTTAATTCACCATATTCAACAAACTAAAAAGAGGAAGCAATATGATCATGTTAATAGATATAGAAAAACATTTGACAAAATTCAACATTCATTTACTTTCAGAAAACTAGGAATAGAAAGAAATGTCCTCAACCTGATAAAGAGCAAACAAACAAATAAACAAACAAACAACAAAAGGTATGCAAAGAAGTAGAAAGGATGGGTTGCCTGGCTGGCTCAGTCAGTAGGGCATGGGACTCTTGACCTTGGGGCTGTGAGTTTGAGCCCCACATTGGGGCTTAAGCTTAATCTTAATCTTAATTAGAGATTACCTAAAAATAGAATCTTATTTAAAAAAAGTAGAAAGTATAATCCACAATCAGGAGAAAAGTCATTCTGTAGAAAGACCCTGAAATGAAGAGATGTGAAGGAATTAGTCTTAGAGAAGGACATTGAAAGAGATAATATAATATTCCTCATATGTCTCACATGTTCAAGAAGATAAACACATGAACATTACGAGGAGAAAAACAGAAGTTATTAAAAAGATCCAAAAGTGATTTCCATATATGAAAAATACATATTTTAAATTTAAAAATGTACTGGATGTGATTTAAAGCAGATTTAGATACTCTAGAAGAAATGGTCAGTGAATCTGAAGATACAGCAACATAAAACAGCCACAATAAAGCCCAGAGAGAAAGTAAGAATGGGAAAAAGTAAATAGAACATCAGTGACATTTGAGATAATATCAAGAAATCAAACATATGAGTAATCAGACACCCAGATTGGGGCAGGGAGATAACAAATATATTTGAAGAAATAATAGACAAATATTTTCCAAATTTAAGTGAAATAAGTCAGTCAGAGAAAGACAAATACCATATGATCTCACTTATCTGTGGAATTTAAGAAACAAAACAAACAAGCAAAGGAAGAAAAGAGAGAGAGACAGAAACCTAGAATCTTAACTATAGAGAACAAACTGTTGGTTACCAGAGGGGAGGGGGGTAGGGTGATGGGAGAAATTGATGATGGGGATTAAAGAGTACACTCATCATGATGAAAAAAGAAAATAAAATAATTCATTCCCCCCCTGCCCAAATTTCTAAATTTGGTGAAAGAGAGAAACAACAGATTCCAGAGGTACAATGAACCCAGGAAGAAGAAACATAAAAAAAAAAACACATGAAGACACATCATAATTCAACTGCTGGAAACCAGTGATAAAGGGCAAACTGTATAAACAGCCAGAGAAACAAGGGCACATTTTATACAGAGGAGCAAAGGAAAAGAATGACAGTATATTTCTCATGAGAAACTATGCAAGTCATAGGACTATGGACAGGCATCTTTAAAGTACTACAAGAAACAAAAGGAAGAAAGAAATTGTCAACCCAGAATTCTATACTTAGTGAAAATATCTTTCAGAAATGAAGGCAACCTACAGACAGAAAACTCAGGATCTAGAATTGCCAAAGAAAATTTGAAAAGAAGTAAACTAGAAAGAATTACACTAACTTGATTTCAAAGCTTGTCATAAAATTATAGTGTGGTATTCATGTACAGACAAATCATCAGTTGGTGTTCATCAATTATAATTTGCATTTCCCCTTTTTAATTATAATAGATAATGTTGAATATTTTAAAATAAAAATAAGTAAACTTAGAATCCAAATAATTTCAAACTTTTTACATCTACTTTAAAATGCATTTATGGGGGCACCTGGGTGGCTCAGTTGGGTAAGTGTCCGACTTTGGCTCAGGTCATGATCTCGTCGTGGTTTGTGAGTTTGAGCCCCGTGTCGGGCTCTGTGCTGACAGCTCAGATCCGGGAGCCTGCTTTGGATTCTGTGTCTTCCTCTCTCTCTGCCCCTCCCCTGCTCAGGCTCTGTCTCTCTTGTTCTCTCTCTCAAAAGTAGATATTTAAAAAATTTTAAATGCTTTTATGGTAAAATATATTAGAACATTGTCTACTTTGAGCACAATTACATTTTGTTTTTAAGCCGTCATACCATTACTGTCAATAAAACAATTACAGGGGCACCTGGGTGACTCAGTTGGTTGAGACTCTGGCTTTGGCTGAGGTCGTGATCTCACGGTTCATGAGTTCAAGTTCACATTGGGCTCGCTGCTGAGCCTGTCAGCACAGAGCCCACTTTGGATCCTCTGTCCCCCTCTCTCTGCCCCTCCCCCACTTGTGCTGTCCCCAAAATAACTAACTTTGAAAAATAATACAACAATTACATGGGAATCAATTATAAAAACATAGTTGGTGATCTTAATGAAATGAGAGCAAGAAATAGAAATGTTCTAGAATAAGTATATAATTCATGAATTATGAATATTTTTGTGGATCACTCATCCGAACATTGCCAGCCCATCAAAAGAACTCCCATACATTTACGATAGTAATTAAATTCAGGCATTTTTATATTTTTCTGTCTTTCATCATAAAAAAAACCATACCTCTGTATGTGTGTGCATTTCTTTTAGTTATAAAGAAAATATAGTTGTCAGCGTGGGAGGCTGGAGCTCATTTTGTGTAATGGTTTGTTGGCTTTATTTATAACTTTTAAGTTTGTCGAATTTGGGGGCCTCCTTTGCTCTCTTGCCCTGGGCTGCAAACATGAAGGGTTGGGCAATGTCTGTCAGGTGGCAGATCCAGGACGTCCCCAAGGTGGTCTGGCCCCAGACCAAGCACTTCTCACTGTACTACACTGCCTGGTTGTAGACAATGGGCAGGGTGTTTGGGAAGAGGAAGGCACAGAGAAGTTTCTGGAAGAGGCCTGTAAAGAGGTCGAGGAACCTCTGTAGGGAGTGGAATTTATGTTGAGGGGGGAAAGGTTTGATGGGTGAGGGAGGTAAGGAGTACAGATTAAGGGTGGGGAGTCCCGGAGGTACTGAGTTTCCCTCTGGGGACAACGGACTCACTGAAAGGGGGCTATCAGGAGAGAGCCTGTAGTCTAGACTAGGAAGTCCCTGGGTTCTGACCCCTCTGGCTCTCTCCATCAGCCAACTATTATCCTCAGGCATGGAAAGCCAGTATTGCTTGGCCATTTTAATGTTTATTTATTTTTGAGAGACAGAGAGACAGAGTGTGAGCAGGGGAGAGGCAGAGAGAGGGAGACAGAGAATCTGAAGCAGGCTCCCGGATCCAAACTGTCAGCACAGAGCCCAGCGCGGGGCTTGGACCCACGAACTGTGAGATCACGACCTGAGCCGAAGTCACGTGCTTAATCGACTGAGCCACCCAGGCGCCCCTCACTTGGCAATTATAAAAATATATACAGGGGGGAAAAGTAGCATATTATAGTCTAGCTAAATATTGTTGCCTTCTAGATACTGGGAGTGCCGGCCACAGATGGCCAGGGCCAGAGAGGTGTTACTGACAAGCGAGCTAGGCTGAGATCTTTCTCTTTGGTGGCACCCAAAGATTGCAAAAAGAATTCAAAATGCAAACTTACTTTTTGCCATGCCCAGGTCCACTGCGTCATCTCTAGGACACCGGTGATACAGAGCCCGTTGTCCGGGAAACCCTGCTCTGGGCCGGACTCCATGGGGGTGCTGATCTGCACGGCCATGCCAAACTCCCGCCTTTCCCATCTGCCATTGCTCTAATGTTATGTGCTGGGTACACTGTCTCCCAAGACACCCCCCAACCATCTCTCCCACCCCCGTGCCATGTTGTTCCTCCTAGCAGGGAACAAGAGCTGTTTCCCCTCCCCTGGATTCTTGGGCTGGCCTCGGGATTTGCTTTGACCTTTACAATGCACCGGAAGTGATATCATGCAAGTTCTAGCCTAGGCGTTAACTGACCGCTTCTGCCTGAGCTCTTGTGGCCCTGGGCCACCGTGCAAGAAACGCACCCTGTCAGAGAAAGAGGTCCAGCCAGGAGGTCCAAGAGGTCCGCCTGCTCCAGCCACCCCAGCTGAACTGCCCGCCGAATGCAGCCAAATGGGTGACCGCAGCCACCAGGGCCCGGCTGAGCCCCCAGAATCGTGAGAAATCATAAGTAGCTATTGCTTGAAGTCACTTACGTTTCGAGAGTGGGTTATACACAGCAACAGATAATGCACTGCAGGCCAATCACTGCTGGAAGCCTGACTCATGTTATCTACTCAATCCTCACGACATCCCTGGGAGAATGTTACCTTTGGCGGATGAGAAAAGCCACACTTAGAAGTGTGGCGCCACCTGGCTCCCGGTCTCACAGCTACAGAGTGGCGGACCGTGATTTGGGACCTAAGTCTGTCTGACTCCGAGAGGGGCAGGACGAGGGGATGGCCAGGGGTCCAGGGCAGGGCCCGTGCTCTCGCGACAGGAGGCAGGGAGAATCGGTGCCTCCCGCCTCACTCCCTGCGGGATGGTCCTCGTGCCAGGGCAGGTGCGCAGCAGGTGAGGGAGGAAAGTGCTGGATGGAATGTGGTGGGGAGATTGGGCTCTGCATCAGGGGGTTAACTCCAAGGGCTCATGGGGTGGGGGGTCCTCATGGCCAGGAGCTCTTTGACCCAGGCAGACCTTACCCTGTCCCCTGCCTGACACGCCACCCACCTTCACACCGTCCCAAACGGATATTGTCTCTGAAAAGGTCTCCTGGCTCGTTCAGCTCACCAACCTGGGGACCCATGCAGCCAGCCTCCTGTAGGCCAGCACCCACACTGTGACAGTGACAGGCTGCCTGCACCGCACATATCTCTGGCACAGAGCTGGAGTCATGAGCACGAGGATCACATCAGAGTCCCGTTGGGGAGAACATCAGCTGCTTCCTTTCTCTTGAACCCACTCTCCCTCCTGCCTCTTTATATCACACTCCGGTGTGCTGGCGAACATTCTCCTCGGGTCACAAGTTAAAGCTAGCATCCCCCTCTCCTCTGGGTGCTGCATGCTGTCCTTGATGGATGAGAGAGGAAGGACAAGGTGACCATTAATGACACTAATATTTCCTCGGGCGTGGGGAGCAGGGTGTCCTTGCTAAGCCCACGCCGGGTCAGGCTAAGGGGCAGAACTGGGTGTCCGGGTGCCCCACCCCCACCCCCGGGCATGATTGTATGAATTTACAAATGCCCAGGTGGGCATTTCTTCAGAGGCCTGGGAAGGAAGGGCCATTTCTGGTGCGGTTGCCCAGGCTGGAGGGAGAGACGAGACAGACGGAGTGACAACAGAGGAGGCTGTGGAATGTCGCTCTCGATCTCTGGTCCAACCTTCTCTGGAGGCTGCAGACAGCGACGGCCACGTCCCTCAAAAGCTCACAGGCAACAGTGATGCAGGTGCAAATTCCTGTGTCGATGCACTTAGTGCTGTTGGAAAGGCCGCACTGAGCACCCTTTGCGGCTGCTTTCGCTCACAGATGAGGTGGTAGAAATGTGCAGTTTTTCGGCGACACTGTTCCAGGCGCCTTTCTTGAGCTTCCTGCCCGTTGACAAGCAGGTTTGGCTGCAGCGGTGGCCTCTTCCTGATCCCTGGATGGCAGCCGTGGGGAGTGGGCTTGAACTCTGAGAGCCAGTGGGGCCTCAGCGGGGAGGAGCGCCCCGGGGGGTCCCCAGCGGCCACCTCCTCTTCTGGGAGATGCTCTTCTCCCTGCTTGGCAACATTACACAATGCCGGTGGGAGCCGTGCCTACTGTCTAACCTCTCCTCCTGGATGGCTTGTCTCCCCTCTGCACATTGCCGCTCCTCTCTCTTTAAAGCCTCTCCCCTAGAGAGCTGTCAGCTCCCAGAACGGTGGCCTCTATGCAGATGAGAAGGCAGTCGCTGGCGTTGCCGGAGCAGTGGACAGAGCCTCCGGAGGTTGACAGCATCGCCCTGGAGCTGCCACTCACCCCCGGAACAATTGGGAACATATCATTTCTTCTTTGTGGGCCTCCGTTTTCTAACCTGTAAAATGATAGACGCGAAATGAGAGGTCCCTCCCAGCTTGAACCTACCATGATTCATTCCACAAACCTGTAATTGAGGGCTTGCTGTCGGACAGGTACTGGGCTAGGTGCTGGGGCAACAAGATGAGTGGGGCCTGTCCCTGTCCCTACAGAAGTCACCTTCTAGAAGACAGGCAGACGGAGAGGCACGGAATGCAACACAGAGGGCTATGGGCTGCAGTTGAAAGAATCAGAGTGTTGTAGCAAACTTGTTAAGAAAAGCGGCAGTCTCCTGGCCTCTCGGCCTTCCCTTCCCACTCCCCAGGCATGGCCGCTCTGAATTTTCTAGAGGATTCCTTTGAGTCATCATATCTGTAGAAAAGAGACGTGCATGGCTACTTCTGGGTTTTTCAGTGTTAAGTACCAGTTAAGTTCTTCTCACTCTATAAGGTGTAGATTAAATTCTCTTTCAGCTGCGTTTCCCCAGTGGGAGAGCAGTGCGGAAGCAGGGAGGTGGGGAGGGACGCAGAATCCGAAGCAGGCTCCAGGCTCTGAGCTGTCAGCACGGAGCCCGACATGGGGCTCGAACCCATGAACTGCGAGATCATGACCTGAGCTGAAGTTGGATGCTTAACCAACTGAGCCACCCAGGCGCCCCAGGTTTGCTTAGTTTTCTTTATACATGTGAGTGATTCACCCCCCCCCCCAAAATCTTTCCCAGTAGCATAGATTTTATCACGATATGCTTAAATTTCAGGCATCCTGTGCATTTAATCTTCTTGAAGAAATCTCTGCCTGAGAGAGACCTTTGACTCTTCTTGGCAGACCCGGCTGTCCTCTGCTCCTGGGATGGGTCCCTAACCGCTCTCTGCTGCTGAACTTCTGTTCCTTTTCCTTGCTTTTGGTGGAACACACCCTCTCCCCTCCCACCGTGTCACCGGTAAACCGGAGTTGCTGCTTTTGGATAATTTGCATGTCTTGACACATTTTTATCCTACACTTAATTAATAGTCTGGCAGGGTATGGAATTTTAGGTTGGAAATAATTTTCTCTTAGAACTTCAAAGGCAACAGATGCTCCATTGGCTTCTACTGCTGAACAACCAATGCCATTTTGAGTCCTGGTCCTTTAACGTGGCTCGGTTTTCTCTCTAAAAGTTTGTAAGATCTTCCCTTTGTCTCCTGCGTTCTGACATTCCACGGCCATGTGCTTTGGTGAGGGCACATTTTTACGCACTGTTGGGCCTATTCAGCTTGAAACTCATGCCATTCAATCCTGGGAAATGCTCTTCACTTACCTGTTGAGGGATTTTCTCTCCTCTGCTTTCTCAGTTTCTCTCTTTCCAGATTTCCTTTTGGTTAGACGATGGTCCATCTGAACCGGTCTTCTAATTTCATCCTCTTCTCTGTTTTCCTTTGTTGTTTTGTTTGTTGTAGTTTGGAGAGGATATCTTTAACTTCCAGCTTTCCTGTTTGTTTCCATTTCTGTTATATATATAATTCCTTCCTTCCTTCCTTCCTTCCTTCCTCTTTCTTTCTTTCTTTCTTTCTTTCTTTCTTTCTTTCTAGAGATAGCATGAGTGGGGTTGGGGGCAGAGAGAGAGGGGGACAGAGGATCCGAAGCAGGCTCCATGATGACAGCAGCAAGCCCAAGGTGGGGCTTGAACTCATGAAACTTGAGATCATGACCTGAGCTGAAGTCAGTCACTCAACCAACTGAGCCACCCAGGTGCCCCTCTGTTATATTTTAATTTATAAGACCTCATTTTGTTCTCTGAACATTTACTTTTATAGCATTTCTTAAAAAAGTTTCATGGGTGTATTATCATTTCTCTTAGAATAAATGACTTTAAAATTTTTTCCTTCTCTCTGCATAGCAGAGTCCTCCAAGTTGCTTTTGTCTGTTTTTTTTAAATGTATATTTATTTATTTTTGAGAGAGAGAGTGCTTGAGTGCACAAGCAGGGGAGGGACAGAGAGAAAGGGGAAGAGAATTCCAGGCAGGCTCTACACTCTCAGTGCAGAGCCCAACGCAGGGCTCGATCTCACAGATCATGAAATCATGACCTGAGCCAAAATCAAGAGTCTGACACTTAACCGCCTGAACCACCCACGTACCCCTGTCTGCTTGTTTTGATCTCCCCCACTCCCCCCGTCTCTTTTTCCTATTAGATACTTTCCTCGTAGGTCTATTGATCCTTGGATTTCTACTGAAGAATGGGACTCTCAAAGCTCTGTGCAGGGGGTGGGCCTCTCCTGCCCTGTTCTTTAGAAATCTTGATGTCAGAGTCTTATACTTAATCCACCTGTGGTGTCCCTGCCTCAACTACATCAGTGTCCCCCGGTGCAAAGACCCCCCTGCCCTCCAACACACACAACCTCCCCACCATCAACATCTGGGTGCGTCTCAGCTCTCCTGGCTGCTGGCTCAGGACTCAGATTCCTGTGCCACCCTCTCCCCAACCTCCAAAAGTTGTTGCTGTCCTCTTCTGCTTGTTCTATTTGTTTCTGCAAGTCCACACCTTAAAAAAAAAAAAAAAAAAAAAAAAAAAAAGGCCCCCTACTAGAGTTTAGCCGGGCTTCGGGCTGACTTGAAGGGAAATGCATGAGCCCAATCTACCAACTTGCATTACAAGTTGCTCCCACTGGATTTTCCGTTGTTATGTCAAAGCCAGCGTAACCGGGACCCATCCGTCACCTTTCCGCCCCGGATAAACTCCTCTTCCGTCTCTCCTGATTTCCGCTGGTGCCTCTGCTACCCTCTCTCGCCTGAGGGGGACCCCGCAGGGCCTCTTTCACACCTTTGTCTCCTGCCTCCAGCTTGAGGAGCATCCCACCTTCTTCCTACTTCCTTTCCGGAGGAAGCCAGCCACCCCCCAGATCGTCTGTCTCACACCCAGGCCTGAAGGAACAAAACAAAACAAACAACCTGCCATGCCTTGTCACTCTCTGCCCCAACAGATTTTGTCTAGAGCCGAAAGTCCATGCTTCTGAGTTGCGCAGGCAAGTTTCCGCAATATGACTCCAGTCCACCTCTCTGGGCTTAATACTCCGGCCACTTCTGCTGGGCGTGGTCACTCGGAACACACTGGCCCCGCTTTGACTCTGTTCACTTGGTCTGTGCACCTCTCAAGACCCAGCTTAAACCCTGCCGCCGACACACCGCTCCCCAAGGAAGCGCACCCACCCTTTCTGGGTCCCCAGACTCAAAACAGAATGTTGTGTTTGCTTACATGTCTGTCTCTCTCTTGGGGGTTCTTGCAGAGGGGAGGGAATGGGTCTCGTCTTCCAGGGCCCGGCTTGGTGCCTTGTGTGCAGTAAGTTCTCAGTAAGTATTGACTGAATGATTGACTTTATAACTGGACTTCATTAGTTATCCATGCGTGTCTATGCTGCCGGCTTCACGGTCACCGTGTATTTTTAAAATATTTTGTGTTGTATAGTTTTTTTTAAGTGTATTTATTTATTTTGAGAAAGAGAGAAAGAGCAAGTCGGGGAGGGCCAGCGAGGGAGAGAAAGAGAGAGAGAGAGAGAATCCCAAGCACGCTCTGCACCATCAGTATGGAGCCTGACGTGAGGCTCGAACCCACAAACTATGAGATCATGGCCTGAGCTGAAGTCGGACGCTCGAACGACGGAGCCACCCAGGTGCCCCGCCACCATATTAATAATAATTTTATTAATTTCGATTTTTAGTAATTGAACTCCTTGAAAGTCTCCTAAGAAGGACTGTCTCCATATCAAGGATTGCTGACAGCAAGGGGGAGAAGAGTATGTTCTTTCACACGTTGCCTTATCTCGATTTCTTATTTTACTTCTTGATCTATTGGTGTTCTGTCAGCCTCCTGCGGGCAGGGCCTGTGCCTGGCTATTCAGCACCCAGCACTGGGCATAGAGGCACTCAGTAAAGATTTGTAGACTGACTGTGTGTGCTCCGGGTACGGGAAGAGAGAAGTGGGCCAGTTTGGGGTGAGTCTCTGGTATGGAGGCAAAATCAGGTAAGCCCTGCCAGGCCTGGGTCTGGCCCGGGGGTGGTAACGGCCTGTGGGAGAGGACGTCTGGGAACAGCCGGTCACAGCCACGCGTTCTTTGGGAAGCTGGGAGCAAGCGGAGGATGAGGAAGGTGTTAGATGGTGACAGAGAGAAAGGGGGGTGAGTGCCAGTTGGGTTGAGGGTGGCGAGTGCAATGGTGGGAGGGCTGAAGTAGGTGGGAAGGCCTCCCTCCCATGGCTGGCCGGCCCCAGCCCTCCCTCCCACCGGCCTTCCTCCAGTTCCTCAGGACCTCACACCTTATAGTGTGCGTGGGGAAGCCACCCAGTCTGCGTGTCCTCAGTCCGGACCCAGACCTCAGCTCCAGGAGGGGTGGGATGGGATTCCCACCCCCACTCCTTCCCCGGGCCGGATGTGAGCGCCATGATGGTTTCCAGACTCCCGTCTTCCTGAGCATCTGGGCCTGAGTTCTGGGAGAGCTAATGAAGACGGACAGTGAGCATCGGCTAGTCTGATGGAGGAGGGAAGGTGCACCCTCACGCATACTCATAGGAATATCCAGCTTGATCCTCTCCTGCCCTCTCCCCCACTTAAAAATACAAAACAATTGAGGCGCCTGGGTGGCTCAGTGGGTTAAGCATCTGACTTCAGCTCAGGTCATGATCTCGTGGCTTGTGAGTTTGAGCCCTGCGTCGGGCTCTGTGCTGACAGCTCGGAGCCTTGAGCCTGCTTCCGATTCCGTGTCTCCCTCCCTCTCCGTTCTTCCCTTGCTCGCACTCTGTCTCTCTGTCTCTCTGTCTCTCTCTCTCTCTCTCTCTCTCTTTCAAAAATAAATAAACATTTTTAAAAAATTTTTTAAATACAAAACAATACAGGGACCCCTGGATGGCTCAGTTGCCTGAGAGTCCAACTCTCGATTTCGGCTCGGGTCATGATCTCACAGCTTGTGAGATCAAGCCCTGTGTCGGGTTCTGCACTCACAGCACAGAGCCTCCTTGGGATTCTCTCTCTCTCTCAACCTCTCCTCTCTGCACCCCCCAAATAAAAATAAAAAACATTAAAAGATACATAACAATACACGAGATCATTACAGTTGAGAAAATCAATAAGAAAACCTTTTCCTGGCATTCCATGCTGTGTCCTCCTCCCCTCCGCCTCTGGGCGTCCCCTCTCTCCCCTGGCCACCAAACTCATCGAAAGAGAGACTTCACCTCTGCCTTCATCTCACTCCACACACTGACTACTTAGCTCATCCCTGTCCTTGGAAACTGCTGTCCGAGGGGGCCAGAGGCTTCCCGTTGCCAAGTCCATGGTGGTGGTGGGAGGGGATCTCCCAGGCCTTGTAGCCCATGAGTCCCATCATTGCCTCGGGACTGCCCTCCCTCCTGCCTCTTCTTCCTCCTCGGCCCCGACCATCTCTGCCTTCTTTCACAGCCGTGCCTCTGGCCCTAGCGCCCCCAGCTCTAGAATGAATTATCAGTATACTCGAAGCCCCCTGAGTGCCCCTCCCATCGCATTCCCCACCTTCCCCAGAGAGGCAGTGACCTGAACTTGTTATCCATCTGTCCTACAAGTTACTTAAATGTTCGCTACATGCACATACACCCTTACATGACATATGGCATTATTATGCCTGTTTTCAAACACTATGTAAATGGCAATACTCTCTCCATATCTTTCTTCCCCTTCCTTTCTTCCCCTCTCAAATGTACCCCATGGATACAGGCAGGTCTTACACATTCCCTTACTCTTCAGTTTAATATTCCACGTGAGAATGTGCCACACTTGGAATAGACCTTTAGGACATACCCAGCTGAGGCCATTCTGGACCTTTCTTTCAGGCAGCAACCCAGTCCCGTCTTCTGTTCCACTGTTGTTCAAAAAGCCTCCTGCTGGCATTCTCCAGAGCACCCTCCCTATTTGGGACTTTGCCACCTGCCTGCCACCTGCCAATACGGGTGGCCACCCGGTTGGCCCCCGAGCCCCAACATTTCACCCAGCCTATCCTCCCCACACCTACTTTCTCTCCAAACGGGACACGGATCCGTCACTACTTTGCTCTAAGCTCCTCCTGGGCACGCTGCCCCACGCCCCTGGCTTGGACCCCCAGCTTGGCCTGTGGGACCCCCTCACTGCCTGGCTCTCCCACCTTTCCAGTGTCATCTTCCAGTACCGCAGCCCCTGGGGTTTTCCGGCCTTTCCCTGAACATCCGAACCGGTCCCACCCCTGCCTTGACTCACGTATTGGCCTGCATGGCAAGCTCTCCCGTTGTCTTTCCTTCCAGGCTCCTTGTAAGCCTAATCTCCTCCAAGAGCCCTTTCCTGAACGCCCTTCGAAGACCAAGCACGTAGTGCTGGAACCACTTGGAAGCCTAGCCCGCTATGTGTTTATTTAAATACGAGACTGTCCCCCTCTGATGGGAGCTCCTCAGTGACGCGGGCCACCCCTGGAAGCTTCTTCGGCAACCTCAGCAGCGTCAGCACTTGCGGGATACGAACAGGTGCAAGCTTGGTGCGGTGCTTCGTATCCGCTGTTCCTCTTAATTCTCTCCTTAACCTTCTGCGAGGTCAGGGCTCCTCACCACGTTAGAGATAAGGAAATCCGGCTGCAATTCACCTGCCCGCGGCCTCGCCCACTGCCGCAGGATGTGGATGTGCCTCGGCAATGATAGTGGCGGGCTGGGCTGCTGGCGGCCCCCTGGACTCCCTGCCCCTGCCTCTCCCGCCCCGATTGAACCCTTTGCCTCCTGCCACGAGAACCTTCCCCGAGCTCCAGCAAAGCTCCGCCGCAGACCTAAAACGTCGCTCCTCTCCCCTACATTTCGTCTCCCTACATCCCAGCCTTTCTGCCAGGGCCTCCTCCAGGAGCACTCTGGTCCCCCTCACCCCCCATGGTGATTGGCATCCCAGACTACATTTTATTAACAGCTATTATGTGTTGTGGGCCTAATATGTGCCACTTTTCCTACACAGGAACAGCAAGCCAGAGATGATTATCCGGCTCCAGTCTTACAGATGAGGAAACGGAAGCCCGGCGAGGTCACGAAGTTTCCCAAAGCCACAGAGCTAGCAAGTAGCGGACGCAGGATTTAGACCCTCGTTGGGCTGACCCCCGCAGGACCTGAGTTTTCTTCCTCGGAGCACCGGGCGCTCAGCCCATCTCCGTCAGGTTCTCAGCCAGAGAACCAGCTCTCTGAGAGCAGAGACCCCTCCTGGAGTTCTCTCGTGTCCACCCACCCTTACCCACCCCACACGCTTGGCCCGTCCTAAAGCCCAGGCAGTGGCCTGAGGTAGACAGTCCGAGCTCCCGGTTCAAGAGCGGGAGGGGCACTGACCCCTAGTGCGGCTACACGCCTTCTAGTCCGGGCCGGAAGCTCCCGAATGCCCATCCCACCTCTGCACTACCTGCCCCCACCCCCAACGGCCCCCACCCCCCTGGCCCCGGCCCCTCCTGGCTAGGACACAGGGCCTTTCAGCCCTGGCTGCCGCCATGACCACCTTCTCGGGAGGGGCTGTTTTTCTAAACTTTTGATCCCAGGAGGGAGGCAGACTGCAGGTGTGGAGAGGTCCTGGGCCTGTGTGATGGGACGTCTCTGTGACTACCGTGTGGTATGTGTCCCTGCCCTGGGTGTCCACAGGCTTAATTGCAGGCTTTCGGGGTGGAAGGGACCTCTCGGTGTAAACATAGCTCGAGTAGCGAGGGGCACGTGTGTGTGCCCGTGTGCATCTGCACACGTGCTCAGGTGTATGCTTGTGTGTGGTCGTCGTGAATCCCCCACCTCAGACAAGGGCCTCTTTGTGTTCCCTGCTCAGACTCTCTGCTCCTTCAGAAGGCCCCCGGTTGCTTATTTTTATAGGGCGTTCCAGTCCTTCTCTCTCCCGTTCCCTCTGTCCCACAGTGGCTATTCCAACAAGCCCCGACTTACCTCATTCTGCCGAGAGAAGAACGGCAGCTGAGGGGCTCTTACCTCAGTTTCCCCCTTGGGAGTCTCCAAGAAGGTGGCGGGGGGGGGGGGCGGGGGGGAGAAGGCAAAGCAAATAGTGTCACTAAAACGCTGAGACTAAGCCAGCGAGCCTCCCACCACAGTATTCCTCATTCTCAATGCTTTGTCTGTTAATCTCTTTGATTCCTGGGTCTCAATGTCCTCATCTGTAAAATGGGGGTAATCATGGCATGTAAGTCAGAGGTGTTGCGGGGGGATTACAGGAAACATAAAGTGTCTAGAATTGTGTCTGGCACACGAGAGCCCATTAAATGTTAGCAATTACCATTAAACATCTTTATTGAGCCTGTCTGCCCAGTATACTACTAGTCTTTAGAGACGACTTCCTTCTAGATCACTCAGTATTTCTCTTGCCTTCTCCCATTTCTGTTCAGGAGACTGCATAGGTCACCAAGTTGGAGAGGTCCGCGAAGTCCCCACTCAACGGACGGAACCCTTTTCTGCCCTGGGCCAGAGGGGTGAAGGGTTGTTGTTCTCACCCTAGACAGAGCCCGTCCTCCCCACCTCCTCAGTCCCGCAAGTTTGCCCAAAGGAGGAGCCCAAGGTCGGCTTTGGCTAAAGCGCCCTCTGCTGGCCGCTGGCAAAAGACCTTGAGCAGGGGTGGACACTTCATGGTAGAGGCAGGGAAGAGCTTTCTGAATGCGAGGGGAGACTTCTGTCCGGTGCAGAGCCCAGAGCCCTACCTTCTCATCTCCAAAATATCTGGCTTGGGGTAGCCCTTTTTTGTTTGTTTGCCAGCCTGAGAACGGGCTCAGCAGATAGCCCTCCCTCTCCCCACCAGGGCAGAAATGCTAAGACCAGGATAAGCTGCCAGCCAGCTCTGACCACCTGCCCCCAACTCCCTGAACAGGAGGAAGGAGAGACAAGACCACACACACAGGGCATCCTGACAGCAAAGCACAATGAAGGGCTTAGGGGGTTGGTTCTTCTTTTGAAGAAGGTAATGGGAGAGCGCCCCACGTGGAACCTGGGAGACTAGAGAGAAAATGGGTTATTGGGTTGTAAGCCCAGTGCACTCAGAAAGTGGTGGTCCACAGCTGTCTCCTGTTGCTCATATTGTAAGCCCCTCTCCTCCTCAAAGCCCGAGATAGGTCCTCCCTCCACGTCCAAGGGCACTGGCCAGACATTTGCTGTACCTCTGGGGGGGGGGGGGGGGCGCGGCGGGAGGGAGGAATTAAAAACAAAAACAAAAAACAAAACTCTAGTTGAAGCAGAAGAACACAAGTTAGACTGCGGGAAGGACTGTCCTGAGAGCAAGGCTGGGTGTAGTCTTGTCGCTTTAGTCTCTGGGGCTAGTTTGGAGGACAGAGACCTTGGTCTCCCAGGGTGGACTAAGGGAGCTGGGAGGTTGGCGCAGACACCCCAGGATTCTCTGGGGCTTTGTAGGGGGTTGGTGGGTCCCTGAGGGGAAGTGGCCGCAGTGAAATCATGGGGGATTGTTTTATTACATTGCAGGGGATGCTGCTGTCCCCAGACTACACACGCAGCCACTTCTCCTGGGCTGGCAGCCTCCACAGAGGGCAGGGAGGGCCACACGACAGCACATCGCACTGCTGCTTCTTGATACGGTGCTGGTGGGCGAGTCTGTGGGTGGAGGGTTCGGGGCGAGGGGGGGGGGGGGCAGATTCAGACTCCAGGCCGAGCTCCCCTGGCCTGACCCGCCCAGGCCATCGTGAGATGCCGGGAGGAGGTACTGGGAATTCACCCCAGGCTCTATGCAAGTGTCCAGGGGATTAGGGCAGGGGGAGGAGGTGGCCTGGACAGCAGTGAGAGAGAGAAAACAGGGGGAGAAAGAGGCAGAAGGTGACAGACAGTGGTCAAAAGCACTAGGAAAGGACAAGGCAGTCCTGAGACAGAGAAGTCAGTGAAGACTCCCATTTCCAGATCCTGTATCCTTTCCCGCCCCACTTGCTCCCCCACCCCCAGCTTTGTTTTTGGAAAGTTCCAGCAGCTTGGTGGCAAGGGCAACAGATTCCAACAGGGTTGCTTTCTCCACACCTACTCCTCTACCTCCCAGCGCCCGCCCCCCCGCCCCGCCCAGGTACACACATTCTGGGGGCTCCTGCCCCAGGACAGAGGTCTGGGGGCCTTGCCCTCAAGAAGGAAGTGTTTGGAAGGTGCTCGAGGTGCTGGAAGAAGGGAACTGGTAGAGGACCCCGGTGGGTGCTGGGCACTGAGAAGGCCAGAGGGGGTCCCCCGTTGGGGAAGGACCAGGAAGTGCTGCGGGATGGAAGGCCGAGGGAGGTGTCAGGACACACGTTCGGGTTCACAGCTTCGATTTCCTTCCCTCCCTCCTCTAACCATCGAGGGCACCCCTGCCTGTGGGTCAGGCTAACCCCCTTTCCTAGCAGAGCCAACCAGCACTACGACACGGACAGGACACACAGCGGCAGGCCTGCACCCACTAACAGCCACCCCCCCCCCCCATGCATGTGCACACCCAGCCCCTATCCAGGCTCCCACGGAGGCCGAGTGATGGGCCCAGAAGGGCACCTGAGCCTGCAAGCACAGGTCTCCAGGGGTGGTGGTCCTGCAGCAAGGATCGTCTCCATCCCCGGAAGAAATCTCCCTGCTGAACCTACCCTTGAAGGAAGGGGTGGGGGTGGGCAGGAAGGAACAGTGACTTTGGGAGAAAAAATGGAGAGACCTGGTTTGAAAGAAAATACCAGAGAACACCACCAGGGTGACAGTGGAAGAGGCAGGTGGGAGCTGCTGACAGGTTCCCCGCCCCCCCCCCCCCCCCACCGCATCCCCCCCACCCCCATGTCCTGGTCTGCTCATGCACTTCCAGAAAGCACCCCTAAGGAGCCCCCGCTGTCCACAGGGCCTCCTTCCCCCAGAGCAATCTTTCCACTTCAGTGCCTTTCCCCCCTCACCCTGGTGACACACACAGGGCCCGGTGAATAGAGGACGTTTAATATTTCTGTGCTGGTCAAACAGAACACAGGTGGGGAGTACATAGGGGAGGGGGCGGAGGGCCCCCTGCCTCTCAGGAGGGGTGGCTTGTGAAGGGGTGTATGTGGGGGGTTCTTGGGAAATAGTCCAAGGAGGTCTTCTCAGCAAAGGGGCCTGGCCTGGGGTATCACGAGCATCCAACACACCCAGTCCATGGCCTAAGTCGGGGTCCCCCATAGGGGGTCTGTGGAGTCTCACTTCTTTTCCAGCTCCTTTGCTGGAATCCACACTCCCAGTGTGATGGGGGACTTGGTCCTAGCGAGGGGTCTGTAGAGCCCCCAGGAAGCAGCCCAGGGTTGGGACTGGGGCTCAAGGCCCACTGCCCGAGGAGAGGAGAGCCCCTCGGGATGCTGAGGGCAGCACACCTCCTTCCCTCTGCCCTCGGACCTTCCTCCTGGCTGGCCAAGAGCAGAAGTGGGGGTGAGCAGGGCCCCCAGCCTCTACTGAGTCCCAGGGTCCTCAGGGTGGGGTGGAGGAAGGGTGGAGAGAGGGTCTGGGCCACCAACAGACACTGTAAACTTTGGTTTAAAACAATAACTTAAGTGGAGGGAGGGCTTCCAGCCTGGGGCTAGGGGCGGGGAGCAAAGAGGGTGGGGGTGGGGGTGGGAGGCCACAAAGGAAAAAGCCAACAAAAAGTTTTGGTTTTTGCTTCCGGCATAAGAAAGGTCTTTGGTCATCGGTTTAACTGGGGGTGGGGAGGGGGGCTGAGGAGGGGTGAGGGAGGACTACCATGAGGGGACCTGTAGGCTGGGGGTGACCTGTTGGGTCACGGCAGTCACCTGCCCCTCAAGCCTGGTCTCTGCCTGGCCTCTCCCGTGACAGAGGCAGGATGCTTCCTGGGTGGCACTGGCAGCTTCAGCCTCGAGGGCCTCGCGGCTCCCCCTCCATCGGCCCACCCTGCACAGACCTCTGCGAGGAAGCCAGCACTGGGCCTCTTCCTCTGCTCCCTGGTGTGTGGGGGGCAGCCGAGGGGCACCCAGTGAATGGGGTGGAGGCCCAGTTCGGCCTGGGTTCCTGTCCGGGAGCGAGGCAGCCTTGCTCTCACAGACCCCGCAGGGCAGCAACACCCCAGCTGTGGCTCTTGAGTGGGCACAGCTCAGGGGGCCCGTTTCTTCTGGGGATGGTCTGGAACATCAGCTCCCCCCCTGGGCCCAGGCCGGGGCAGGGGGAGGAGGTGGGGGCTGGGGAGATTTCTTCACAGTACGGAAAAGAAGGTGAAAGAGGGCACAAATTAGGAAAAAGGGGGGGGGCTCTGGCCAGAAAACACTGCCAGAGCCAGGTGCGAGGGGCCCTGGGTTTGAGAGGGGTGGCTTAGCCCCGCCTGCGGGTCTCCATGGCGCTGAGGGGCCCTGTAGGGGAGAGCTGGTGGGGGAGGAGGGCCCTGCTGCTGGTGGTTGGGGGGAGGCTGTATTCAGATGTAGGGGAGGGTCTGAGGAAGGGTCTGGGCCCTCCGATTCCTCTGCCGGTCCCAGACCAGGGGTTCGGTGTCCCCTCAGGGGCAGGACCGTCGCTGCCCCCCGAGCGTCTGTCAGTCAGGTCACGTTGGGAGTTGCTGGCCCAGCCTCCCCTACCCCCCCATCTGAGTCCTGGAAGTGCCTTGAGGTTTGGGCGGGGCTGAGGAGTGGGGGTAGGTGGGGCCTGGGTTCCGGAGGGAGGGGTCTCACCCCTGCCCTGCCTGCCCCTAGAGGCCCTTAGGACAGTTCCTCTCCTGGCAGCTCCTCCTCCAGGTCCCTGTCTTCTGGAGGCCCCGCGGTGCTGGGGTTGGGGGGGCCCAGGGCGGGGCCTGGCCGCCGGTCTTCCTCTGCCTCAGCCGGCTCCTCTTTCACCTGCACCTGGTGGCTGTGACAGAAGGGATCGTGTGGGCACCTGGGGGGGGGGGAGGGCTGTTCCCCGGCCTCCACAAACACCCAGAATTTGGGGGTGCAGTGGGGTGCCCGCAGCTCACTCCCCTAGGACCGCATCATCCCTGAGCCACTGGCGCCTGACGTCTTAGGTCTGATCTCCCCCAGAGCTCTCCTCCCAGGAAGGGGGATGTTGGGCTGGGCAGCGGTTGCCTCTGATTGGGGAGAAGACAGAGAACAGGGGGAGAGGAGGAAGAAAGCAGGAAGGAGGGAAGTAAAAAGGAAGCGGAGAGAGGAGAATGAGAAGGGAGAGGGGAGGAGAGGCACCATGGGAAGGGAGAAAGAGAAGTCACTCATCTGGGAAGACAGGTGTGTGTGGGGGGTGGTGTAAGAAGATAGACCCCACCTGCAGTGGTGTCTGAGGGGCCCCGGGGGTGGGGGATCCGTGCTGTGTGCTCACCTGTACTGGGGTGGGGAGAGGCGAGGGGGGCTGCTGCTACCATTGCTGGGCAGCGGCTCCACGGAGGCGCCCACGTCGTCGTGGCTGAGTGGAAGGAGGCTGCTGGCGGAGCCCGGGTTCAGCATGCCAGGGCTGTTGAGGAGGGGGAAGCTGCTCTCGGCCAGGGCGGCCTGGAGGGCACAGGGTTGACCCCATCAGCCAGCCCTATCCAGGCAGGTGCTGTCCCTTCCGTGTCCCTAGAAAGCCTCCAGGGCGTCCTGTGCTGGCAGATCTATCTTGGCAAGTCCCCAGTCCAGGCTCGGCCTTTCTCACACATCACCCCTCCCCTCCCAAGGCCAGACTGTGACCCTGACCCACTGCCTCACAACATTCCTGGGAACCTGGGAACGTGAGCCTGACCTATCCCTTCCCAGGAGGCAGAGGGCCCCGAGCCTGACTAGCCAGAGAAGGGGACACGGCTGATTATGCCAACCTCCCTCCCTGCTTTGGTGCCCCGAGTTGGGGTGGGGCAGAGGGCTGGGGTTTGGGCCCCTCGGAGTGGTCTTCCCCCTCCCAAGCCAGATCGGAGCTCTGCAGGGGAGAGTGGACGAAGGGCAGTGTGTGTGGGCAGGACAGCAAGGGGGCAAGAGGGAAAAGGGCTCCCATCAGGGCGCACTCACCTGGTAGCTGGCGTTAAGTGCTCCGTAACTGAGGCCCGAGATCATGTTCTTCACCAGGGTGGGGCTCCTGGAAGACAGAGAAGGCAGTGCTCCGTTCGTTCCTTCAGGCCTTGACCCTGACTAGGTCCTGCCTTGTGCTCGGCGATATTCCATTCCTGATGCTAGGAGGCTACGGCACGGTCAGCAGCGTCTGCCGAGCCCTGGGTGGGCTCCATCGCCCTCAACCCTCAAGCTGACCCGGCATGGCGCGTCACATGCTGACAGCCCCCTTCCCGGGCCCGGGGCTCTGGAACCTGGGCAGTGTCTCAGAGCTGGCAAGTGGGAACGGGGGTCCCTCCCGATGCCTGTCTTCACATCATGCCACCCCAGCAGTTCTTCTCTGCTGTCTCCATTTCCCAGTGCTTGGCGGACCCAAGCTAGAGCCCTGACCTCCCCAGTCTGTAATATCCACGCTATCTTGCCATACGGAATCGTGCGACATCTAATAACCCAGGGGCTTGGCTTGGCCTGTCCCCAGGTGCTCCACGCCAAAGGCTTGTCTGCCCAGGAAGGGGTTCAGGAGTTGGGTCAGGAAAAACCATGGCTCAAGGCTGTCCCTCTTCCATAGCAATTAATCCCCTACCCCCCATTTACAGAGCATCTAAGGGAGGTTAAGGAACTGACCCAAGCTCACCCAGCCAGTGAGACGCAGAGGTGCATCTGAATCCAGGTCTTCTGACCAAGTGGGTAAAGAGACGTAAAAATAATCCCCCCAAGTTTGGAGGGGGGCACTCAGAAGGGGATGGCTCTCCTTCCCTTTTCCAGGCCCCAACCCTGCCCAGCCCCCACAGCTGAGTGGGGTGGAGAGGCTCTTTTCCCAGGAGAAAGATCTTCGAGGGCAAAAGGCATTCACACAAATAGATATACACCTACTTGCCTCACTTCTCTCCCCCTCCCAACAGGCCTCTGGCCCAAGAAGCACGGGCAAAGGGTGGCCCGCGTGAGGGACATCTGGGGTGGAAAGGCCACTGGGTGTTGGAACGGAAGCCAAGGGGAGGTTTCGACCCGCCCCCAGGTTCCTCAGTTTCCAATGAAAATGCTGCATGCTAGAGCGAACGCAAAAGGTGGGAGTTCGGAGACCCAGCTCTGCTGTGAATCTGCAGTACGGTGTGACCTTCCCCCAGCCCCTTGCCCTCTCTCGGTCTCCTCTCCCTATAAAACACGGAGGTGGGGCCTGGGGTCCTCAGAGGTCAGCTCATCCTGTGATGAGATAGGGGAGTACGACTCTGAGGCTGGCAGCCCCCTCACCAATGGCCACCTAGCTGGCATCTCCCCATGTCCCAGCTCCAGACATGGCTACTTTGGGTCTCTGTCTCTGGTTCCAGGTCCCCCTAGGCTCCTTCCCCTCAGCCAGAAATAGGGACAGAATAAGACATACATGTCCTCTTTCTGATCACCTGTCACTTCCAGATTCTAGGCTCCCCACCCCCAAAGTGGGAAGGACCGGGTTCACATGGGTGTCCTGGAGAAAAATGGGGGGTGACCCGGTCCACGCCCCAGGCAGATGCCTCTGCTTGGGGCTGGGCCAACATACCCCGTCATCTTTGGCGGCCTCCGTTTCTGATACTCGCGCTCATCCACGGTCCACACGGCGCCCTTGACGTTCTCCACGCGCACGAAGCACTTGTGCAGGCTGAGGTTGTGCCGCACAGCATTCTGGGGGTGCGGAGACAGGGCGGGTGCTCAGAGGCCCCTTCCCCACTCAGGCAAGCACACACAGCAAAGTCCCTGTCCCACCATGTCCCACCTCCCCTGGCCCAAGGACAAGCAGGCTGCCCCAGGGAGGAGTCCCAGCCAGGGGCGAAGGCAGGCCTCTCTCCCGCCCTTGACCCAGGGACTGCCAGGGTCCTCAGAGCCCACAACCCATTTTACGATCTGCTCCCTTCTCCCTGCCATCTTTTGGAAAACCCTGTCTACCAACTAAATGCTATCTAGGTAGTAATAATTTGTTTTCCCGGCAGCATTGATCAGACACACGTAGCTGTTACTTGGGGCTCCTGATCACCAGGAGATCACACTCGGGCCCTGGCACATCAGTGACCTGTCATCTCAGGTGCATGCAGAATTTCCACTAGGCTTTAGAAGTTCTGGACATAAATCAGGAACCCTCGCTGCAACCTTCCTCAATCTCTAGGAGTGTGGGAACCATGACTTTGAGAACAGACAGCTTATTAAGAGCATGAGGTAAACAGCAGGCCTAATGCATACTTGTTGAAATACACGGGGAGAAAGGAGAGCACGGGTTTAGTAGCTGGGAGGCAGGAAGAGGAGAGAGAAAAGAGGAAAAGTCACCTTGTCGCTCCCACCTCCTCCTGGCAGGGTAACTTCAGGAATTGAGGCCATCTGAATTGTAGGACACTTGGGTGAGGGCGGGGGTGCTTGGCCCAATTTCCCCCGGGGCGGGGGGGGGGGGGGGGGGCTAGACGAGGGCCCTAGCCCACCCACTCCCCGCATGGCCCTCAGTCCCGTCTCTGTGCTCTCCTCTCTCGGCTTCGCCCCCCCACCCCCAGCCATCCCTGTCCCTGTTACCTGTCCTCCCTCTGCTTCCCCCGCCTTGTCCCCATCCTTGTCTCCTCTTTACATTTCTAAACGGGGAAGAAAGCCGGCAGGGCGGGCAGCCCATGCCCCTGGAGATCCCCTCTCCCTCTCTCCCTTCCAACTCTTGCCACTTGCAACTGGCCCGATTTCATTACCAATTTTAATTTGCCTCTAATTAAATCCTGTGTATTTTTCCGACTCGCTTGCTAATCCACGAGGGAGGCGGGCGGCTGGAGTGGAATCTCTTGGAGCGATAATTACAAAGGGCCTAATCACGCCGGGGCTCCTGCCTCGGAATAAATTTGCCCGCATTACGGGGCTCCGATCCTCCGCTTTGCAAATGAGAATGACCCCAATTTCCGAGGATGGCCTCACCGGGGCTTTTTTCCCTCATTTCGAAGCCTGATTCGTGATGAGAGACTAATTCGTTACGCTGAAACATTAACGGCAATTTAAGGGGTCTGGCGGGGGGCTGCGTAAACAAAAGGACGGGCCCACAACACGGGCCCTGAGAGGGAATGGACACAGGGGGCGGGCTGGTGAGGACCACTGGCTTGGCAGATGGCAGCTCTGTCCCCGGATGAACGGCAGCTGGCCTGGCCCACGCTGGTGCCCGACCCTTCTGCCCTGGTCTGAAGTGGACAGCAACTCAGGGTGTGGGCCAGAAAGGGTGAAGAGGGAGGAGGGGACGAGATACAGTTGGGAAGAGGCGGGGCCTCAAGGGGCAGACGAATGGGTGGAAAGTGGAAGGGGAACAGTTGGGTGTAGACAGGGTATGTTTCCTGAGGAACAGGGATGAAGCCTGGCTGCAAAAATCCTGAGGGTGAAAGTGGATCTCGAGCAGGGACAGATTCTACTGTGCCACAGGTAGGGAGGGCACAGGTAGTGCCCTAAGTGGCAGAAACAGCAGCAGGGCACTAACTAGGAAGATCAACTGCTCCCCCAGCTCCTGGTGTCGCACTGGGACCTACACTAGGTGAGGGGGGTGGAGGTGAAGACCTGGGAGTGAGAGACACACGACTGGGATGACCCTGGCTGGGTGACGACTGAAGGTGGCATGGGAGGCCAAAGGCACTGGGCTAAAGGGGAGGGGCTTCAAGACGGTCATTGAGGGGTTTCAGGAAGTCCCCCAAACCAGCTCCTTCTGATCTCAAGAAAGGACAATGGGGTGATACAGTTAAGAGAACAGGAAAGGAGGGTAGGTGGCTGAGTGACACTCTGCCCCCAGAAGGAGGTTGTCTTATGAAGTGAGGCTCTATAGTCTCACCCCCAAAGACAGAAGATTAATCTGCATCATTAACATAAATGTTAGATAAAAACTGTAGTGATCCTTTATGTTTGCATAGAACTCTTATCATTTATAAGACCAGGCATCCAAACTGGCCTAGAGGTTGGAGACCGGGCTAGGTGGTCCCCACAAGGCCCTGCTGGCTCAGGGAGAGGGCAGGACTGTGGTTGGCAGGAAATGACATCATTCACAGCCAATCAGAGCAGCTGTCCCAGCCCAACAGCCTCTTTCCCAAGCTTTGGGAACTGGGCACAGGGATACGGAAGGTCATAGAGCAGTGTCTCCTGCTGCAGTTAGCACATTTCGGGGCAGAGGAGACCGGGCCTTGTGCAGACCCCACCCAATCCGGCACTGGTGGGGAGGGGGCCTCAATGACACTTGTTGAAACCTAGAGGGGTGGTGGGGAGATAGCCTGTTTTGCTGCACTTTCCAAGCTGGCCAGCAGGGGGACTCAAGAGCCAGGGATCCAATTAAGGTTCTGAGACCCAGGGACTCTTTCCCGGGTGTCTAACTTTCCCTGCAGGGTGCCAACAATCCCTTCTCCTCTCCCCTCCCCCTTCCCAGTTTAGATATCACCTCCCCACTCTGCTGCACAGACCCTCATACTCTCACCCATCTCTCTCTCTCTCTCTCTCTCTCTCTCACACACACACACACACACACACACACACACACACACACATACACACACACACACATCCCCTCCTGGCTATGGAAAAACAAATAGCTGAGTGCCCCAGTCCACATCTCAGTGTCCCATTTTTCTAGGGTCCCTCCCTTCCCTGCCTCTGGTCCCCTAAGAACACTCTATGGCTGAAGGTGTTGAAATGACTAATTGGATCGAGACAATTATCTTCCTGCCGCCATGGCAGAGCTGGGGAGAGGGTGTGAGAGCCTGTGTTTGTGCCCCAGCACAGTCTACGGGTCTTGCTTGGTCTATCCACGTGTCCGGGTCTGCACACTGCCCACCCCACCCTACGCTTCAGAACATGTACCTTTAGCCAAGGTACCCAGACCCTTAGGGTCTCTTGAGGGTGTAACCTGGCTCTTCCTAACAGGCTTGGGCATTACGGACTCCTGGAGGCCCTATTTCATGGGGCTGGAGTCTCTGGGGCCTGTCTGGGAGCACTCCAGAGAAAGGAAACTTTCTTCCCAGAAGGAAGGCAGCACAAGGCTGGAAAGGAGGGAGTATTAAGAAGCAGTTTGAGAACATACTATATAGCCCATGCTGAAGTGGGGGTGGAGGGGCCCATGGTGCAGCCTGGGCCCTGCTGGGGCCATTTCTGTAGAATGCCCCTCCGAGGGGACTAAATGTTATGTACCCTTGGTCTCAAAGGGAGGTGGACATGTCCAAGGGTGACTGGGGCCCTTGGGAAGGAGGAAGGAGCATGCCTCACCTTCCAGGTGGCAGTGTTTCTCCGGAAATAGGCGAACATCCTGGTGAACCAGTTATAGATCTCATTCAGGGTCAGCTGCCTGTCGGGGGTTTCCAGAATGGCCTATGGGCAAGAGAGAAGCAAAGAGACTTAGTCTGGGCCTCGAGGGGTCACAGGCCTGTGTTCTCTCCCTTTTGCCTGGCCCAACTCTCACCCCGAGGAGAGAGGACACCCACTACAGAAGCCCGTGGGACAAGAGAACTGGTGGGTGCCTGTCGGTCCCTTGATGGGAGCAGGCTGGTTACGGCCCAGCCAGGGGCCAAAGAAAACACGAGCCTCAGGGCTACGCACTTGTGCAAGCAGCACATGACTTCCTTCTGGAGGGAAACTGGTTTCAAGCACCCCTGCCCTGGAGTGGGAATGAAGCAGCGTTCTCAGGAAAGAGATGTCCTCGGGGTGGGGGCCATTTGGAATTTATCCTAATTTTGGCAGAGGGCACCCAAAGCATGAGATGGGGTATGTATGCAGCACATATGAGAATAAGTGTGAGGATGTGTGTGCCTGCGTGTGGAGATCAGAGCAAGCGGACGTACGTGTAAACGTCCGTTAAGCATTAAGGACATGAGGGAGGGAACACAGGGGTGTGTGTGTGTGTAAGAGGGCTGGGGGGGAGGGGGAGAGGGGGCAGGCAGACAAAGGGCAAGCCTATGAGAAAATAATCTCCTAGAAGTGTACGTACATGGGAGTGACAGAACGACTGACAGTGGGTATGAGCAACAAAAAATGCGTGTGCCCCCAGAGACATGTCTGCACCAGTAGGTGCTGAGGCAAAGCCTGTGCCAGAGGCCGTACGGCTGAGAAGGAAAACCCACGTGCCAGGACAGGACAGGTGTGGGAGGGGAAGTCTCTCCTCTGGCCCTAGGACCCTCCTGGAGGCTGGGGCACTGAGGGTGGGTGGCTGTGTGTGTGTGTGTGTGTGTGTGTGCAGCCTGTGTGAGGGTGTGTGTGTGTGTGTGTGTGTGTGTGCAGCCTGTGTGCCCTTCCCACCCCCTGTACCATCCATACTCACCTGGCGGATGAGGGAGGCGTAGGTGAAGGGGGGCCTGACGTCGGCGTTCTTGTAGAACTCGTGATTCTGGGCCAGCTCTGGGGGAGACAGGCAGAGGGTGAGGTAGCCAGCTGGGGAGTCCGGCTTGCGGGGGAAAATGACCCTCCCGGCAGTCCTTACCTGAGGAGATGGGGGAGCAGAACTTGTCGCTGCTCCTCCGCCGGGCGGGGCCCCCGCTGTGCAGGGAGGCAGAGCTGAGGCCGGGGGGCCGTAGGGGGGTGACAGGGGCAGCGGCCGAGGTGGGGGGGTGCACGAGACCATCTGGGAAGGAGTCTGCTGCAGACACGGTCACCTTGGAGAATGAGGAGGAGCCAGGGACCGGGTTCAGCTGTGAGCAATGGGGCGGGTGCTGAGACCAGCGCCAAGGGTGGTGGTCCCGGGAGGGCCGCAGGGAGGGGTGAGTCACTCACCGGCTGGCTGAAGGGCTTGGGCTCGGAGGGCCGCATGTGCAGGTGCGCCATCATGGCCTGCAGCCTCTCACTCTCCTTGGCGAGCTGTTTAGAGGCGGGAGGTGGGCAGGGGCTGAGCCCCAGGGGCCTCCAATCCTCTTCCCCCTCCACCAGACACCCATGAAAACCCCTATTCCCACCACCCCTCTCCTCCACACCTCAGGGGTCCCCTACTGCTGGAAAGCCTCAGCTCCGCCCTGCCCCTTCACACCCTCAAGGCCAGGGCCTGGGGCCGCCACCCACTGCATAAAGCCCCCCCTCCTTCTCCCCCACACTGTGTGTCCCAGGCTAAAGCTCAGCAAGCTGCTACAAGTCAGGGGCCTCCTTCCTCATGGCACAGGCCTTTCTCCCCATCGAAGGCAGAGGCTGTGGTTGAACAACACCCAAGTTCAGTGGCACTTGTGTGTGAGAGGGTCCTCGCGCAATGAATGGAGACGTGGGAATGGATGAATGATTCATTCACCCCCATTCATAAATTCAATAGATCTTTCACAACTGCCCTCTCATGGCAGGGCGCTCTGCTAGGTGCCGGAGGGAAATGGGTTTATGCTGACTGGCTGCCTGACGGACTGCCCTGACCGGGCTTCAGAGTGCACGCTCGGGAGACAGACTGCCTAGGTTCTAATCCCACTTGGCCACCCACTGGGTGAGTGACCAGAGGCAAATTTCTTCACCTCTCTGGGCCTTAATTTTCCGTATCCGTAGAGTGGGGATGGTAATAGTACCTGCCACATGAGGTTGTTTAGAAGATTCCTCGAGTTATACAGGTAAAGTATTTAAACCAGCCCAAAGGGCGTGCTCAACGTGTTAGCTGTTAATGTTTTTATTGTTTTTATAAGGATGGCACTCTTCTGGCCACCCCCCCCCCGCCCCCCACCCTGGATTTGCTCAGAATCAGACTGCGATCACCTCATGATCTTGGCTATCAGGAACTAGAAAGCAGAAGATGACCCTTCCAAGAGACCCTCTAAGCCCCTCCTGGAATGTCAGTGCTGTAGGTGGGGCAGAGCCCGGAGGTCCCCAGGTCCCTGCAGCGCACACCTGGATCTCCAGCTGTTGTACCACCTGCATCTGCACCCGGCACTGGGCTGTGCTCCGGTCATCCAGGGCGTGCTCTGTGTTGAGGTGTCTTGGGGGAGGGGGAGGGGGCAGAGAAGGGAAAGTTGGGCCTGGCTTTCCAGCTGCTACTACCCCCGCCTGCCACCCCCCCCCCCACCCCGCCCCACCATCCCATGCTCTAATCCCACCCACGGCCTGGAAAGTAGACAGACCGAGGGATACAACGGGAAAGAGGTGGGAAAGAAAAAAACACCAAACAAAACAAAACAAAACAAAAAACGGGGCAACGGGGCAACGAAGGAAGCCGCCTTCTCGTCAGCCTCCTTTGATGTCTTTGCTAAAATCGCAGCTACAGAGAGATCTAATTGCAAATGAACTAATTAAGTAAACCTCTGACGAAGCGTGAAAACAATTTGTTTGACCCTGATGCTGCAAGGGTCTGGGAGACAGCGGAGTTAATCAGTCAGTGACAGAGCCTGGCACGGCTGTGGCAGCTGGCCGCCTGCTGCCAGCCGCCTGTCCGCCTCCCTCCCTGCCTGTCCACCGGCCTTCCGGCCTGTCACCAGGCCATCAGTCTCCGGGGCTGAGTCTGTGGGGAAGCTGGGGAGGGTGGCGGGGGGCGTCCTCTCCTGCTCCTCACACCCCCACCCTGCTGAGCTCTTGACAGCCTGAGGATGGGGTACACAGAGGCTGCAGGCCCTGCGACATATTGGAGGGGGGAGTGATCAGGGAGCTGTTGGGGGCAGGGAAGGAGCTAGGTACCCCAGGCGTGAGGACAGCAGGACAGCTGGCAGCTGGAGGCCCAAAAAGGGGCAAGCTAGGTGGCCGGCTGGGGAGTCAGGGGCCCCACGGAAAGGCTGCTGGGGGTGACACCTACTTGATGAACTGGCCGAGGTCTTCACACAGGGTCTCGCAGCCTGGCCACTTACACTCTCCGTGTCCGTAGAGGGGGTGGGAGCCTGGTGTCTCCTCATGGGAGGAGCTAGGAGAGCAGGACGGAGGCAGTGGTCAGGGACCCTAAAGACTCCAACAGCCCTGGCTCCCCCCCCACCCCCGGCCGTTGATGTTTCTGTCCCTACTATGGGTTTCCCAGAAGCCGGGGAATAATTTCGTGTGCCCTGGGAGAGGGGTGAACATCCAGAACCCAGCTCCACCTCCCCCCCAATCCCTGGGGCTCCAGGGGCACCCCGGGGGCAGGGGCAGGTGTGCAGCACCCTCTCCCAACCTGGGCCCCGCACCTGTCTCTCCGAGGTGTGAGCACAGTGGGCTGTCCGTTGGGCAGGGTGTGGTGGGAGAGGGGGGGTGAAACTTTGGGGGGGGCGGCAAACGAGGTAGCGGTGGTGGCTGAGCCAGTGAGGTCCAGCCCCTCCTGCTTGACGCTGTCCTCGGCGGGCTGCCCGGGGGCACCCTCGCCCTTCCACAGCTGGGGCAAGTCCGTCGGGCACACGGCTGCTGCGGGAGAGAGGAAGGCGGGAGGCTGGCAGGGCCCCCGAGAATCCACGGGGCTTCCCACCTCACCCCAGGGGAGCGGGGGTGGGCCAGGTCAGGCGGGGGTGGGGGGGCGCACTCACCTTGCGGGAGGGTCTGGAGGGGCCCTGAGGCTTGGCTGGGCTGCAGGCTGACCAGCCCCTGTCTCTGCAGGTTGAGCAAGTGCTGCTGCTGCAACTGTTGCATTTGCAGGAGCTGCTGCTGGAAGGCCAGCTGCTTGTTCCCCAGTGCCTGGTGGGGGGCCCGAGGGGGCGTGCAGAGAGGGGTGCCATCGGCCGAGGGCGAGCCGTCTGGCCCCCACCCTGCGGCCACCCCCTCCCAGGGCCTGTCAGCCCCCGGAGCTGTGGGAGCGGCGTCCGCGGCTGCCGCCTCTCTGCTCCCGGCCCAGCTTCCATAGGGCTGCATGCCTCCTCGCAGTAAACACACGCACGCACGCACGCACGCACGCGCGCAAACACACACAGCGGACCCAGACACGCAGCACGACGCCCTCCCTGCTCCCGCCCCCCTCCTTCCGCTGCCTCAGCTCCCCGCACCGCAGCTGTGCTCGCCTGGAAAGGGGGGGGGGGGGGGGCTCTCATCACAATGATCGATGAGCCTGTCAGACTCCGGGGGCCACTCCCGCCTGGCGGGCACCCTTCCCACATGCCCGGGTGCCCCCCTTCTGCGCTGAGGAGGGGGCCTACCCCCTCCAGCTCCTCTCCTCTCCTGCTTCTTAGATACAAGGAATCAAAGAGTCTGACGAGACTTTCAAAGATCGGCATCAGCTGGTCATTGGGACCCAGGCCCAGGGAAGAGCCACATCGCTACTGCTCAGTGGCACGCTTGCTCGCTGTACGGGAGCTCGGCTCTCTCCCTCTCTCTCTGCCCGCCTCCCCCCCCCCCCCCCCCTTAGTTCTTCACACAGGCACTGACAAGTCGGGCCGTCAGCAAGTCTTTTCTGAGTCCCAGGAGCCAAGCAAGTCCCGGGTGCTTGGGAGGCAGGGACGGCTCTGCCTGCCTGCCTGCCCTGGGGGTGGGGTGGGGGGCTGGCTATTCAATAAACCCAGCCTAGAGATAATGCAGAGAATGCAACAATTACAAAACTGTTGAGGGGGAGGCTGCTGGGCTTTGGGAAATGACTAGGCATCACCAGGGCAGCCTTCTGGGAAGAGGCAGCTCAGGACTTGGCTGTGGTTTGGCCAGCTGAAGGGGAGGCTCATGTCTAGGGCATGGAGGGAGAGCCAAGGGGCCTGGTATATGGAAGCTCAGGAGATGCGGTGGCCCAGATGAGGCGAGGGGATGCAGGCTAGGGAGTTCTCTGGAGGGGAAGGGCAGGATATGACAAGTGGTCGAGGCTGGGGCAGGGCTGGGGGGGGGGGGGGTGCAAGTGGGTAGGAAAGGGGCTGACAACAAAGCAACCGGTCATGAGCAAGGACCGTCGGACGCTCATACACACATCTACACGCCTGTGTGCGAGGAACACAGCAGGGCTTAGCCTTCTGCTCTCATTAATCCAACAACACAAGGGCACAGCCAGCCCTGCCCAAGCCCCTTACCTCTTTGGGTTGCTGCTTCCCAGCCTGCTGTTGGGTGAGGAGCTGTAAGTGGAGCTGCTCTTGCTGCTTCTTGTAATATTCCTGCAGCTGGGTGGAGGGTTGGGGTGGGAGCGGGGGGAGGGGGGAAGGGGGTGGCAGGGGTGGGAGTGGGTTACCACGGGTAGGGGACTGATGACCCTACAGCAACCCCAGCCTGCTGTTAACTGGGCTCCTGGAGGCAGAAGGAGGGAGTCTCACTGGGGCGGTGACACAGACACCCCGCAGGGAGATGTCTGCTCTCCCTAGTGGGCTCTGAGGGTCCCCAGCAGGGCCTGGATGGAGAGGCGGTGGAGAAGGGAGAGGGGGCTTCACCCCACAGCTGTGAGCCCTCCCTGCCTCTTGGTGGGTCTCCTGAACAGGTCACAACAAGGTGCCAGGAGGTTCCAGTACTCTGCCCTTCCCTGGGGTTCTGGATATAGAGGTGGGGTCCGTACGAGGAGGAGTCTGGGGGTGCTGCTGTGGGATAGGCCTGACCTCTAACCTGTCCCCAGCGGCCCTGGAGGAATGCAGACCAGTCCAGCCTGAGCAGTCTCTCTGGTTCCTGCCACTGCTTTGGCCAGCAGTGATGTTGGCAGTAAACAGGGTGGGAGATGGGAAGCCAGCACCTACCCTGCCCCCCACTCCTCTCTTAGACTTCCCAGCTGCCCCAGGGCCAGACTCACCTGCTGGAGCATGAGCGCTTGTTGCTGCTGGAGCAAGGCCTGCAGCTGTGGGGGTGACAGGATCTGCTGCATCTGTTGGGGGGTAAGCATCTGCGGCGACATCATGGCCACCGACACGGGCACCTGTGGGATTTGGCCCCATTAGCCTGCTCACCTCGATCCCACCCACAGTATGGCAGCATGGACTGGAGTGAGACTGCCTGGGTTCGAAACCTGGCTCTGCCACCTGCCAGCTGTGTGTCTTGCGACAAGTGACTTACCTCCCTGTTCTCTGTTTTCTGGTGGCTGAACAGGAAGGAGCGGTCAGTAGAACCCATAATGCTTCTCCCCCAGGGGACAGGCCACACCGGGCCCTTCCCAGTTCTTGCTCAGTCTAATCTGACAGCACTGTCTACAAGCTGGGCCTGGCCAGGAGGGCGGTCTGCAGCTATGGGAAAAACTCAGAAAGTGGCCCGCATGGCATGGGGACTCTGGCTCTGATCCCATACACGTCACAGACTCTCACATACCTGTCTAGACGGCACACACAGGTGTAGTTAAGTCGGGGGGGGGGGGGGGGCGCGGGTGGAAAGAATACCAGGCAGGGAGTTTGGAGGCACACTGCTGCTGCTAGCCCTGGAATGAATTTGCTGTGTGACCTCTAGGCAAGTCACTTGCCGTCTCTGGGGCGTCAGTTTCCTCAAACGTGAACCAGGGATTGAACTACAAGAGAGGACTCCCAGTAGGAACGTGCAGGAGTCTCAAAGTAGAGCAGCTTTCTATCCCCTGCCCTGGGTTAGGCCTCTGTGGGAGGCCTGCAGGACCTAGCTACCAGCAAGAGGTTCCTGGAAAAGCAATAACATCATTCTTTTCTCGGCCCCACCTCCCTGAAATCCCCAGGCTGGGGCAGTCATCGCCAGGGAGGCCCAAGTTGCAAAGTTGTCTTCTCCCGTTGTTTTGGCAGGGCAGGTGCCCTGATGGGGCTCTATGCCAACCCCACCGCTCTGAGCCCGGCTTGTCTAATCTCCCCTCCCACGGCCAAGCCCTAGAAGCGCCCCCACAACCCCCCCCTTTCCCACACACAGCAGGCACTCACTGAGTGTTTGCACCCCTGAGCTGAAATACCTTCCCCAGCAGATCAGAGGCCCCTCTGCCAGCCCAGGGGTGGGGAGGGGTTCGGGCAGCCCAGTCAGGGAGGGGTATCCTGCAGGGACTTGTCCTGGGCAGGATGTGACAGGTTATATCCTCAGGGGACTTGTGGCCCTGTCACCTCCCCCTCGCCTCATGGGTGGGGCAAGGGAGAGGAGTTGGTTCCCTTCTGGATCCCTGGCAGGGGCACGACTCAGCCTCAAGCCACCAATTAGGGGCTTCCCTGATAGAGGAGCAGCAGGGGAAGTGTGGTGGATCCAGGGACATCGGGGAAGTCCCAGTGCCCCCGATTCTTCTCCCCCACCCCCCACCCTCCACCAACAACTAGTGGCTGAGCCCCCGCCCTGGGCTTTTCTCCTTTATCCCAGTCATCTCTGTGCCAACAGCCTAGGGTGGGGCACACCCTAGCTCTTTAGCTGTGATGCTCTGTGTGAATGAAGGCTCCCAGGGGCCTCTAAAGAGGAGCCTTAAATGGCAGGGTTGGGATTCACACCCAGGTCTGTGAACTCCATGGCTCCTGGTGTTTCTATGTCCCACACTGCCTTCTCCAGCCCAGAGCAGGTCTTGAGGAAGGTCTGGAAGAGTATGTGGAAACTGAACTTATCCAGGGAGCTGAGGGGTCAATGAGGCTGGAGATCCAAAGGCCAGCCTCCCTTTTTACAAGCATATTTGGAGGGGACTCTAGAAAGCCAGGGTGTAGGGGTCTTCTGGTCCTCGCCCTCGGAGGGGCCGGGGCCGAGGGGGCAGACAATGGCACAGACCCATGCCTCTTGCAGGCTGTCCCCAAAGCTGGGAGGTGGCTCAGCTGTCCTTTTTTTCCTCCTTCCATGGGGGTGCCCACCATGGTGGTATTGAGCTCAGTCCTGGATTCCTGAGGCAGGTGACCTAAGTTCCTGTCCCTGACACTGACCATCCTTTGTACCCCATCTCATCTCCTACCAGACCTCCAATTGCTAACTACATGCCTTTAGGCACCCAGACCCTAAGTTCTACAAACTTTTGAAGCTGGCTCCTTTGTGCATATTGTCTCACAAATCTTTACAGAACCCCGAGGAAGGAGGGTCTAATCCTCACACTATTTTACAGATGAGGAAACTGAGGCCCAGCGGAGTCAAATCACCTGCCCTTTCCTCAAAGGCACAATGGGAGAAGGGGTAAGTGAAAGTGATTTGTAGGCCATCAAATTCCATACAAATGCAGGGAAAACTACTTTTAAAAACATTCTGGGTTTTCCTCTTCTCTTTTCTCTTCTCCCCCTTTCCCTCTCTCTTCCCCATGACTGCCCCTTAGGCCCGCCTGGAGCCCCGGAGGGTACTGCATGGCGAGGGTCCCCAAGGACCAGAGTTTGGGGCCTGTCATTCCCAGGGAGGACTCGATTTAGAGCCGGACATGGCCCAGGCAGGGAGGCAGACCAGACACCAGGGGATCTTTCCAGCCACTAGGGTTGTGAGTCACCGTGAGTGGCATGCAAGAAAGGATGTGGCATTTCCTTCCTTGGGGCTTTCCTACTTGGACGCAGGGGAATGGAAGAGATGACCTTGGAAGGCCTCCCTGGCCTCTGCCATTCCTGCCAAGTGGCCGAATAGCTGGCCGGAGAGGCGGCTGCAGAGATGTGGACGGATCACCTTGTGTGTACTTGTCCAGTGGGGCCAAGGGGGTCAAGAAAGGTCAGCGAAGTGGCTGCCGCATGCTGAGCTTCTGAACTGCCTGACCCCATCCGCTTCCTCCCATGCCCCTTAGGGTTCTGAGAACTGAGTTAGAGCTCCCCTGGTGTCCCCACTGACCCCTCACCAGGCTCGGATGTGTCAGGATAGGCACTGTCAGCCTGTCAGCTCAGCAAGGCCCGTGAGTCACTATCTGGAGAGTGGCCAGGACAGCTAAATGCTTACTAAAGCCCTGGCAGTGCGAGCCCTGGGCTAAATGCCGACAGCTGCCTCCAGCCCCTCCCTCAGGGACCCTGCCCAGGCCCCTGAGTCCTCCACCCACCATGACTACAGTGTGCTGGGCTGGGTGGCCTGACATAGAGGCAGCTTATCTGGGACCTGAGGGTTGGGAGGCTGTGCACCCCATGGATGCGATTTGGTGCCAGAATCAAGGACCCAAATTCAACCTCTTAAGTGGGGTCTAAGGTCCTTGGCTTGGTGGAGAGACCAGGCCAGACAGGCCAGACGGGCCAGAGCTTGGTCTAGGTTAAACTCCCTTGCAAATGACCAGAAGGAAGTCCGCAGGCTAGTTCTGGGCTGGAGCTGCAGCAAGGAAGAAGTAAAGAAGTGGTGGGGCACCAAGATGAACTTCCAGAAATTCTGGAGAAGATGATACAGAGGCTGGACAGAGCTAAGGGGCCTGGCCCTAGCCTACCATCATCCCCTCCACCCCCCAAAACTCCCAGCTACCTTTGCTGCCTTCTATAATTGACCCCTCCCTGCCTGGGGGCCCAGACAATGGTTCTAGAAACTTCTGAAGCTGGCTGCAGGAGAGGGGTCCTGAACATGGTAGGGAGGTGAGTGGGCAGCCAATCCTGTCTTGAGATGGGGAACAGAGCAGTGTCATGTGGGGGACACTGTTAAAGGGCCGCCACCTATCTCTTTCTTTGAACCATTTCACTCACAGAAAAGCTATTTCTAGGCCCTGTGACCCAGTCAGACCCATCTCCTTAGAGATGATGAACCTAAGGGTAGAGAGAAGAGGCAAGGAAGGTATCCAGGGTTGGGGGAGAAGGAGGACCAAAGTCAGAGCTCCAGGCTCCTGGAGAAGTACAGACGTGGCCCCATGAACCCCATCTCCCTGAGCCCAGAGAATCATCCCTGGGGACTACTGGTGTTCACTACTGTGCAAAGCACGCACAATGTCACAGTGTTGACATTTAAGTTTAAATTCTGGAGCTAAGTTGTTTGGGATCAAATCCTGGCTCTGTCCCTCATTAGCTGTGTGACTTTGGACACATTACTTAACTATCTGGGCCAAAGTTTCCTCATCTGCAAGACGGCTAATAATAATAGCATCTATAGACCCCACAGGGTTGTGAGGATAGAGGGAGACAGAGGACACTCGTAAAGCACGTAGCGTCTGCCCCATGGTAAGCACTCTGTAAATGTTAGTTTCGTCAGCACTGAGTAAGTATTTGATGAATGGATGACTCAGTCAGTGATTAGGACGAGGAGGCAAGGAGAGAGGAGGCCTGAGAAAAGGATCATTTGATCTGTCCCTCTGACCAAAATGTCTGCCATCCAGGGTCGCCCTTATTTGGCGGAAGGGGCCCTTCTCAGGAAGATTCCATGGTCTCCCTTCCCCTCTTAATGATTTCAGATCTCCTACGCCTCACGGCCAACGGTAAAGTCCTTTTTGATGCCTGACCTCGGTCTCTCCAACTACCATCTAGCTCCTTCCTTCTTGCCTTTGGGTCAGCAGGTCTCCTCTAGCTGGGGGAGCATTCCTGCTCCCCAGTCCACCCTTCCCTGTTCTTAGAAGGAGGTGGGAGTCTGGGCCCAGGGTGAGGACAACCCAGAGCAGTAGCCTGAAGACCACTTCAGACCCAGGGAATATGTGGGGGGTCGAGGGATCCCTAATTCAAAGAGACCCAGTCCGGACACCACACGAGCATGAGAACCTTCTACATCATTGCAGCGTGAGAACTTTCTCCTCTGCCCATTACTGACCTTCCAGATTTTGTTCTCACCTCCCCACCCAGACCACTACCCATCTTGACCCAACTCCTCCCCCTTGAGGGCTGTCTCATTAGGTTCAATACTTTAAAAGAGGGCCCCTGCTCAGGCCCCACATCTGTCAGTCACCTTGAACTTCTTCAAAGCATTTTCCGGAACATAAGCTTGTTTGACATAAAGCTCAGATGCTCCTCAGAGCACCAGAATCTTCCCCCCGCCCCCCACCCCCACAAAGTCTAGTCCTGGGTCCTCCAAGCACCCCACCCCTGCTTACCTCCTCACTTTCCTCCTTCCTTCAGCACCCCCTCCCCAAACTCCAGAGCGATCCGTGCTCACCCTTCCTCCCCTGGATAAACTTCCTTTCAAAGCCCTGCTTAATCCTCTCCCCAATTCCAAGCCTCCCCTGCTGCTGTGGGGAGGGGTAGGGGAGCCGGGAAACAAGGCTGCAGGGCCCGGGGGAGGGGAGCTGGCTGCCCGAATCATGACCCACCCGACTCAGACCGCAATTCTCCCAAGTTCTTTGTGACACAAAAGGTAAACAGAAGGCCCGGCTTCCCTCCCCACCCCCCCACCCCCCCCACCTCCCCACCTCCCACAGATCTCCCCTCCCCCAGCCAGCCAGATGGGCCGGCAAGCTGGGGGAAGGGAGGGGGGGGAAAAAAGGGCAGATTGTGCAAAGGAAAACAAAAGAGACAGAGAGACACCAAGAGACAGGAAACTGGGGGAGACAGAGTTGGTGGGTGAGAGATGGGGAGCAGCCTCTGAGAGAGAGCTGGGGAGAAAGGGACAGGCTGAGTGATTCACAAGGATGGGGAAGCAGAAAGCTGAGAAGGGATGGGGACCCTGAGGGCAGAGCCAGGGAAGGGAAGCCAGGGGAGAGAGAGCTGCAGCTCTCGCCACAAACTCCGAGCCACAGACACAAAGAGGCTGAGCTGAGGAAGGCCTGGCTGATCAGGTGAAGCCAGAGAAAGAGAAGTTCTTCCACCCCACGCCTGCACTGCTGCATTTGCTTCTGGAAAGCTGTGCACTTTGTGGCACTGGGGACTGGCAAGAGCAATCCTCCTGCTGGCCCTACCCCTCCCTCCGGGCCCAGTCACCCCCTCCCGACCTGCCCGGCCCCAGCCCACACCCTTCTCCTCACCTGCACCGCAGACTGCTTGCTGTCATTGCTGCCCGGGGAGCTCAGGCCCGAGGCCTGCTGCAGCAGGAACTGCCTGGCCACCTGGAGAGCCTGCAAGATAGGGGCCTGTCAGGGCAAGGTTTCCCTGCTCTAACAAAGGCCTGAAGGGCCCAGAGGGGGTGGTCAGGGGTCAGTGCAGGACCTGGGAGAGTCGGGGGGGGGGGGCAGCAAAGGGGACGAGGGCATGCTAAGGTGGAAGGTCCTGGGGGTGAGTGACCAGGTCCCAGGGCCCACTTAGGCTTGGAGGTAAGGCCCAAAGTAGGAGTCCCTGAGAGAAGCCGCCAGGGCATGGGGATCAGAGCCTTTAGGTCCTGACTCTAGGACCTGAGAGGTTTTACTGGGACTCAGTGGGGGCAGCAAATGGAAGGGACAGCGGCCACGAAAGGACTCCAGGGGAAATGCAGCACTTGGACCCCAGGTACTAACAATAGGTACTACTCGCTGAACATCCATTACGAGTCAGGCCCTTCACACACAAGATCTCGTTGAATCCTTCCTGTGAGGCTGGGAGCCAGGGATTGATTATCTGTTCCATTCTACAGCTGAGGAAATGGAGTCTCCAGGAGGTAAAGGGACGTGCCCAGGATCACACAGCCAGGTGTCAGAGACAGGATCTGAGCCCAGGAAGCCTTGGCTGGGTGGACGGTCTGGAGGCTATGGGAGGGGCATTGACTCGGAGTCACTCGGCCATGAGGGCGGAATCTCAGGGTCCGAGCACTGTGTGGCTTTCTGAGTCGGGGGATCTGGGTGCAGGCCCTCGTGGTATGGGGGAATTCGGTCAAATCCTCAAGGGTGTGTCTGAACTACCAGCGAGTAGCTCCGACCTCACTGTGGCAGTCCGGGCTCAGAGGCCCTGGTGGCTTGGACAGGACTGTGGGCCGGCAGGGTGTGGAGGCTGCAGGTGGAGCAGGTCCGGCCCATCCGTGAGCCTGGAAGGTGAGCAGCGAGAGGTCTGGTGGGAGAGTGGGGGGTCAGGGAGGTAGCCGTAGGAAGTTCTCCATCCATAAGGACGGCCAGGCCCTCCATTGCCAGACTCTGAGTCACTATGCGTGTGGGGGGGGGGGGGGGGGGAGGGGGTAGAGGCAGGGGATGTGGGGACCTGTCCTGAATCCACATTCCAGGAGCACAACACCTGTCTCCCCCCACATTCCACAAAGATCTCCTTCGACACCCCAGGCAGTTGTGTCCCGGCCTTTGATAGGGGGCTCTGGCACCAGACAGACCTGGGTTTGAACCCCAGTTGTGCTGCTTCCCAGCAGTATGACCTCGGGCAAATTACTTTCTCCCTGGGCTTCGGTCTCTTCTGCGAAACCAGGACACTACCCATTTCTGAAACACCAGGGGGATGAAAGGACCCCTGCCTGGCATCGGGTGGCATCACGAAGCGTCTGCCCCCTTCCCTTCTCGGGAATCTCAGTTCTCTTCCTGGGCTCTCTCCCTTGGCTCCTTCGGCCAGTCCCCAGCACAGCCTCCTGCCCAGCGCACTTATGTAACGAAGCATGCTCACCGCAGCTCCCTCACCTCTATCCACACACACACTTGTTTGTCCCCGTGTGGACTTCTGCTCTCTGACCTCACCACCACCACCAAGGCAAACCTTACACAGTGCAATATGGACACGCTCATACACACTCCCCACCCAGCGAATGCTCACGGGGGGCCCACTGCACATATATACGCGTCCTTCGCGGCCCCTTCTTAACTGCCATTGAACAGCTGAGCCACCCCCAGGCTTAAGCCAGGCTCCCCTTGGCACAGTTTCCAAATACTCACTTGTGTACCTTGGGGCACATGCCCCCCAGCAAACCTGGAGTTCAGATGCCTTCCCCAGTCCCCCAGGTCCTAGACCTTCCCCAGCACCCCCTCCATTCCCCTAGGGAGGTGGCCTGGGCTTTCTTCTCCCAGATTGACTTCAGAAAGTAGAAATCTGACCTGAGTCAAAAGTCTCTGAGGGGCTTTGAAACGAGGGAGATGGGGTGAGGGAAGGAAGGGAGGTGGCCACGTGGTCATCAGGAAGGAGCCCCTGCCTCTATCTGCCTTAGTGACCTCCTCCAGGTCTACGGGAGTCAGACAGATGCTCTTTGTCCCAAAAGTGGAGGTGGGATAGAGAGGTAGGAGGTCAGAGGTCAGGGGGCAAGCTGGGGGAAGAGGAAGGCTTGGAGAAGCTGGCCAGCCCAAGGCAACCCAGAGTGGGGAGAGGGGAGCTGCAAGGGAGGGACTTCCAGGGGAAGTTGGGGGAAGTTAGATTCACTCCCCACAGACTCTCTTGCTTTGTGGTCCCCTGGAGCACGAAATTACAAGATTTGTAGGAAAAAACGACAGGCCTTATAGTCTCAATCGGTGACAGGCCCTTCACTCGCCTTCGTGCCCTCCTCCCACTCGGGGCCTCCCCTGCAGGCCAGGTGACAGGGAGCCTGGCTACAGCCCCACTCACTTCTTCCTTCATGTTACTGAGCGCCTGCTGTGTGCCAGGTGCTGAGACACACAGAAGCCAATGCCAGCCTGCCCCAGGACCCGTGGCTGTGGGGCTGTGACGACGGCCACCCCTCAGAGCCTGAGTAGAGGCGAGCACAGGGCACCACAGCCCGGAGAAGGCAGCGGCACTGGCTACACTGCCTGGATTCCCAAAGGGCGGGCTCCTCAGGAGGACGGGAGGCTGGCATAGCGACCCCCGCCGTACAGAGGAGTGAAATGGCCCAGCAAGTCCCGGGACCTTGAAATCACTCCTGGGCTGGCAGCAGGAAAGGCTGGAGGAGCCCACAGGGGCCCTCAGGTCATTAGGGTCAGAGCGCCTGCAGGCACTCCATTCATTCATTCATTCATTCATTCATTCGTTCATTCAGTCTCTCACATTCGTGGCCACCCACCTTGCACAGGCCCTGTGCTCAGAGGAGACAGGGAGGTACACAGGGCTGTCTCGTGCAATTTGCTTACAGAGCTCATCCCTGACCCAACTGAGAGTGGCATGGGTACCATCTAAAAGTCACGCTGTGCGTACCCAGGGTTAAGGGTGATGGGCAGACCCTGGACTTGGGGCCCAAGCTCCCCTCCCCAGATGGCCTGGACAAGGAAGGCCCTGACTGCTGCGTCCTCCAGTGTTGCTCCACTCCCCACTCCCCGCCACCGTCCACACATCCAGAGCCCCAGCTGGAGACAGCACTCTGGAAACTAGGGGGTCCCTCTGGCCCAGGATTCCCTCCTCCAGGGCAGTCACCCAAGGGATCAGGTAGAGCTGAGACTTTCTAAAGCCCCGCCTGACTCCTAGCCACCACTCTGACGTGCCAGGCATCCTCAACACTGGCTGCTGGCCCTGAGGCCTGATGACATTGCCACTGCCTGCTGCTGAGAGCCGGGGGCAATGATGGCCCCCAACCCTGGACAGATCCAGCCCCACCTTCTCTGCTGATGCCGACCAGGTCATAGCCCCCCTGAAGACACCGATGTTATGAAATGTACCTGTGAGCCCCTCCCCAGCAGCAGGCACCCCTGCGAAATTCACTTTGGTCTAGGCTGAACAGGGTTGGCAGGGCAGGTGGACAAAGAGCTAGCTAGCATCGGTATAGGGCCTTCTAGATCTTGCTGAAGCACGGGTCACTGTCTCCATCTTACAGACAAGGAAACTGAGACCCAAGGTCCTGTGGCCAGGAAATGGAGTCCACACACCTCTGATGTCCCAGCTCCCTTCACCCACTGGAGGGCCTTCACGATGCTGTGCATGGTCTCTCAGGGCCTGTGAATCTCTCCCCTAAGCCTGTGTGCTTTCCGATGTCTACGTGTGAAAGGGAGGTAAAACTGGTTCAGGCCGGTAGACACGACCAAGGCAGGACTCTTCAGAAAGCCAGGCTCAATGTCCCTTCCCTGAGGGCCAGAGATATCCGAAGATGGCCTTGGGTGGCAAAAGGCATTCAGAATCCCACACCAAGGAGGAGCCATCATGGCAAACCTAGGAGGGAGGGAAGGAGAGGGAGAGGGGGCTCAGGGGCAGAATAGAAAACTGGGAGTCATCTGGCCTCTTAAATCCCCTCTCTCCACCCCTTGGACCTAAAACCTAATCTTCAACTCTGGGGGACTTGGGCGGATAAGGTCTAGTTTTCCTCAAAAGGAGGCAGTGGTGGGCCATTCAGTTCATGGACGCTGGTGGACATCTGGATGCACATCCCGGCTCCACCATACACTGGGTGACCTTGGGTAAGTCACCTCACCTCGCTGAGCTTCAGCTTCTGTCTCTGCAAAGTAGGAAGAACCCTGTCCTTAACCCCCAGGGTTGTTGTGAAGCGTACACGAGGCACATGTAGCACTTACCACAGTGCCTGGTGCCCAGCGGGCCCTGAGCGGACATCAACTTTTGTCATTACTATTAATCTGCCACCTTCCCAGGCAGCTCCCGGTCACTTGTCCAGTGCCACCCAGCAGGACTTGCTAACCAAACCCTCCTCCGGGCTACACCGCCCCCCTTTCCCCCTCAAGCCTAAGAACGGTCTTGCTAATGAAGGCGAACTCTCCTCCCCCCACCGCCCATTCAGAAGTCATTAGCAGGATCTCCACAATTAGGAACAAATGGCTTATAACGGACAGGCATCCAGGGAGGGCGGCTGGGATGGAGGGGAATGAAGCCAGAGCTCTGAGGGCCACGGGGGCCCGCTCTGAAAAGAAAAACAAGTCTCGGAGCAGTAGGGTCTCCGCTCCGCAGGATGAGACCACACCCTCATTTCTGTCTCTGGGAATTCAGCGGGGAGGGACAGGCATCTTCTCCATGGGAGCCAGGTGCAGGGCTGTTCACTGGCCCCTTCCCCAGGCTGAGGATTAGGAAGGCGGGGATGGGGTGCTCAGAGACAAGCCTGAAGGGCTGAACTTTGAGAATGGAGCGGCAGAATCACCCAGACCTGGCAGGCTGGAAGCGTTAGAGCCATCTGGTCTCGTGTTTTCTAAACTGCTGGTCATGAGCTAATGGTGGGTCATAATATCAATGTAGGGGGTCCAAAAAATAGGGACACATACACCCGTATATAAGAAAGCATCAGAGTTATCAGGGTAAGCAGAAGTATTGTTTCATGGAATGGTGTGTGCTAGGGCTCCACGTAAAATGTATCTCTTACGGTAGCTCTTAAGCTAAATGGTTTGTGAAGCATAGCTGTGGTTCGCTTCACAGAGGTGGCGACGGAGATACAGAGAGGGGCAGCGACATGCCCGAAGCCACACCGGAGCGGAAGCAGAGCCTGAATGGGCTCTGTGCAGGGAAGAGGAACCAGGAGCGGCCAGGCAAGATGGAGGACCTTCTAGCAAATTCTGGTTCCGTTTGGATCGTGGTGAGTGGCGGCCAAAATAAAATCCAAACTTCTTTTGTCTGCAGATAGCTAATTTGGGCAAAACCGAGAGAGAAATTATCTTGATATAGTTACTTTCAGCTGGGGCTGGCTAGATTTAGGGGAAGGGGCATGAGGAGGTGATGGGGGGGTGGGTTAGCCTATCCCAAACCCAAAGAGAGCCCCAGGAAAGTGCATCACCTGTCCCCCCCGCATGGCCACAGTAGGGCTCTCTATTCACTTATCGATAATTTAGCAAGTATGTGTGAAGCCCCACGGGGCACTCGCACTGTCCTAGACACCGGGGACACGGGGCATTTGCTTTAACGGGGATTACATTCTAATGGGATGAAGCATATACTAAAGCAAAGCCAAGCGGGTGAAGACATGGTGGTTAGCGTCACACAGGGAGGCTGGCTGGCTGGCTGGCTACTTAGGTCGTGTGGCCAGGGAAGGCCGCTGTGAGGGTGGGGAGGGAACCCTTTCAGGAGACAGTCTTGGCGGTGAACAAAAGAGCCCTGATGTGGGACTCAGCTGGGAGCATTATAAACTATGAAGGCCAGTTCAGCCGTGCTGAGTGACCTAAGAGGAAGTCCCAGAGGTGAGCAGGAGCCAGATCATGGAGGGACCATGGTTTTCCTTCTCTCTTTGAAAACATTTTTTTTAACATTTATTTATTTATTTTTGAGAGCGAGAGAGAGCACGAGCACAAGCAGTGGAGGGGCAGAGAGAGAGAGAGAGAGAGAGAGAGAGAGAGAGAGAGAGGAAGACACAGGATCCAAAGCAGGCTGCAGGTTCTGAGCTGTCAGCACAGAGCCTGATGTGGGGCTCAAACCCATGAACCATGAGGTCATGACCTGAGCTGAAGTTGGACACTCAACTAACTGAGCCACCCAGGTGCCCCATCTTTCTTTCTTTTTTTTTTTTTTAATTAAAAAAAAAATACATATATATATATATATACATACATATATATATATATATATATATATATATATATATATTTTAGAGAGAGTGTGTGTGAGTGGGGAAGAGGGGCAGAGAGAGAGAGGGAGAGAGAGAGAATCCCAAGCAGGTTCCACGATCAGTGTGGAGCCCTACATGGGGACTCGATCCCATAACCCTGGGATCATGACCTGGGCCGAAATCAAGGGTCAGATACTCACTGCATCTGGGCAATACTTTATGCTTGAGAAAAAAATGCCAGGGGATTTTAAGGAGGGAGTGATATAATCTCTGAGGGTAGATACATAACCCACTCCTAGTAAACAGTAGGTGCTTAATAAGAACTTGTTGATTTGAATTAAATAGGAAGCATTTTTTGGTCTACTGCTTGAAATGCAAGTCCTCTGAGGCCAGAGAGTGGAGGAAAGGGGCCCAGGGAGAAGGGTCAGAGGTCAGTGGTCCCAACCACTAAAGGTACTGACCTAGAGAGATCCAGGTTCTCTACCAGCCCTGCTTTGTCCTCCAGCAGAGACATAAAAATGAAATGACACAGAGAAGGGGGGCAAGGAGGATGGGGAAGAGGAGACCATAAAACCCCCGAAGTGATTCTACACCTTTTTCCCTTGGAAAAAAAAAAAAAAAAAAAGCTTTTTGGAAAGGCTGTAAATTTTTTTTACACCAACCTCGTAAAAATGACATCGGCGCATTCTCAAATTAGAACCATTAAAATGAAAACCAGCAACGCACTGATACAAGCAGGCCCAGCCCACGTGGGTGGGAGACTCGGAGCCTGGGTGCACAGCCGGGTTTCAGGCCCCCTTTCTCACCAACGCCAGGAATGGCCGGCCTCCCACCTCCGGGAGATGAGAATTAACAAGTGACCCCAACTGCTCTGAAGCGGTTAAGGGGCTCCTCTGTGGCTCCCTCATTCCCTCCTGGCTCTGCGGGGGGGGGCTTGATTGCTTGGGACGCCTCCCAGTCCCACAGCAGCTGTGGGGTCTCCGGAAGTGGGTGTCTCTCCAGGTCTGGGATCAGAGCCACTGTGCGCCCAGCTGCTACCCTCACACTAGTGCTTCTATAGGGAGCTCAAGTGTGGGGCACAGAGCGGGACATGTAGGGGCATGTGAGTCCCTTCCCAAGGACTCTCACCGGGCTTCTCAGAATAAAGGGGCTCCCCTGGTGCAAAACTAGCTGGCCCGCCAAGGGGTGGCCCTGGGATGTGACCCTCTCCACTTTAATCTTTCACACTCAGAAGAGGAAACATTCAGCCACCCCTCCACATTCAGCCACCCCTCCCCCAAATTCTCCCTTCTGTCTCCAAATTCCCAATGAGTAAGGACAAGAACCCTGGCATAAAAGGGGGTTGGCCTGGAAAAGAGGAAGTCTCAGAATTCCATACCAGAAGGGAAGGCTAGCTAGCGGTAGAGTGGGCTGGTTCCCTCCCAGTCCCAGCAAAGCAAGGACCTGGGCCCCTTTTCCTGGGCCCGGGGCCTCTCCTCTGCCTTTTCCACCCTTCTTGCCCTAGCACCCTCCTGGGAATTGGAGGCAGACACATAAAACAGGGTGGCCTTTGGCTGAGTAACCCAGGAAGGATATAAGAAGGGGGTTAAGGCCTTCTCCCTGCACAACCCCAAAGAATGCCTTCCTGCTGGGCCCTACTCACCGGCCCTCTGTTCCAGCAGCGGTGGGAAAGTAGTTTCCACATGCTATGCTACAGCTGTTGGAGAGTCAAGGGCTTCACTAACAAGTTCCTAAGTCTCCTCTCTGGGGCGCTGGGGCCCCAACTCTCCCTTCAGCCCCCCCCCCCCCCATCCCGCGCCTCCTGGGGAAGAACTCATTCTACCAAAAGAAGAGTCCAAAAGGTGTGGGACCAGAGAGGAAGAGTAAATCTGAGGCATGAGTCCCAGGGAGAAATGGGCCCCAGACCTGAAGACTGAAGACCACTGAGGACTGTGTGAGATGGGGGGGGGGGGGGGGGGTGTCTGTGCTAATTCACCCTAGAAGGCTCCCCTTTCCACCCCATCCCCCTAAGTAGCCTGGGCAGAGGATAGCCAGATGGGGGAAGGAAACAAAAATGTCTTCCATTCTTCTTTTCCTCCTCGCCCTGACGTCCCCCCACCCCGACCATCTCTTAGGAGGGGGTGAGTTAAAAGCCCATTAATGTGCAGAGCCCCCCAACGTCTTTGAATCTCCTCACAGGATGTGAACAGGGTGGGATTTGGCCTCGGTTGCCACAGCAACTGCGGTGGGAGTTCCCAGACGCTAGGCAACCCTCCTGTGACCCTCGCTGACCTGTCACCCCCGAAACCCGAGGACAATGGAAGTGCAGGCTCCAGAGGCCCAGGACGCCTTTCAGCGCAGCCGCCAGCAGCCCTGCCAGCCCCCACCCTGCCTGGCCCAGCCCTCCGGGCCCCAGGTCCAGCTCTCCTGGGCCAGAGCGGCCTGGCCCATCCCCAAGGCCTCTGTAGGCCCTCCACCTCCCACACTCGTCCCAGCCCTCACTGCCCCCCATCACAGAGCTCAAAGGGTATCCGTGCAGTCCCTGGGGAAAGCCCCCACACACTGGGAACATTTCATACAGGTGAAACCAGAATAGGAGGAAATGCAAGGGCAACCTTCAAAGAAAAAAGCCATCAGAGGGAAATAAGGGAGGAAGGAGCCATGAGGAAGGAGACTCTGCCTTGGTGAAGGAAGGGGACGGCAACAGGAGGTGGCTGGCAGGTCTGCTGGGTCCAGAGTATTCTTTAATAGCTGCTGGGGATCATCACCTCCAGCTGGCTGGCCAGCAGGGTGCTGGTACAAATAAGGTTCGATGCTTGTTTGCTGAATGAATGCACACTCCAAGGCCTTCTTCTCAGGGAACGTTCTCCATAAGGGGGTGAGATTGGAGACCCCACGAAAGCCCCAAGGACAGAGTGGAGGTGGTGTGGCTCTATCACTCATCCGTAAGCGGGTTGACAGGAGGGAGCCGGAAGCTGGGGCCTTGATGGCTGAAACGGGGCAGCCAGCCACGGACCCTCTCTCTAGTCAGATGGGGCCTGGCAGCCACGCCATGTCACCCCCTTACTCCCACCCCCCAGCCTCTGTTTAAACAAGCTCCCGGCCTGCTGTTGCATGGAAACGAGTGCCTGATCTTGTTCCAAAGTGATGCGGCCACCGTCTCTAGTACTGTTTGTTTCAGCCTGAAGTCCTGTCACTGGCCTGACTTCTGACTTGCCCTGTTTATCTCTCTCTCCTCTGTCAACTCATTACTCCCAAAGGCTAAGACTGCACTTCCAGGGCTTGTTTACCTAGAGTGGAGGGACAGAGACCAACAGGCAGATGGGGCTTGGCGGCCCAAGGAGGCGGGATGGGACTAATGCAGACTGTACACCCAGCCCCAACCTCCCTCTACAGTGGCTCCTTAGGGCCGGCAGTGTTGCTTTTGTTTGTTTATTTTAAGAGCTTTTAGGGTTGGGAATAGAGTCCTCTCATACACTCACCAGCAGACGTTTAGTTTAGCACCTACTATGCTCCAGGCCTTACTCCCTCCACTTCCTACAAGGGACTGTGTGAGGTGGCAGCAGCCAAAAGGAGGCTGTGTTGAGCCCTGAACTAGGAATTGGGAGACCTGAGGTCTAGCTGCAGCTGTTTCTGTGTCACCTGGACCAGCCAGTGCCCCCCTCACCTGTGAAATGGGAATAATAGTAACACCCACTTCCCAGGGCTGGGGAGGCAGTTAAATGACACCATGTAGGAGAAAGACCCAAAGCACCAAACAGAGGCAAGATATTTGTTGGTTTGTCCTCAAAGGACTTCCTGGATGGGATGGAGGAGAGGGAGGAGGAACCCGTTGGGCCAGGCTTTCTTCCCTACAGTTATTCTACTCCACAATCAGGAACATTTGTTGTTGGGGGTACCAGAGAGTGTTACCCCTGAAGCTTTCCTCAAAGCCTTGCTCGTACGGGGGTAGAAGGACCGTCCACAGACTTTCCCTTTAATTGAAACATTTATAATTGTAATTTTGCAGGGTTCTCTCATAGTCTGGAGCCAATAGAACCTTTTTAAAGTCTCAAATATTTTCCTTGGCCCCAGGCCCCAGGCCCATAGTGAGCCCAAATGGATAAAACAGCCGTCCGCCTGCCTGCAAAGCTCCACCCCAGTTTATTTGTGAAACAGATATAGGATTTTCCAGGACTTTGGGATAGTCCCCAAAACAAACAGGAATAACTAGAACGTGGAATATAGATGACAAAACATGGCTTGTGTGCAATGCAGAATGAAGAAACCTGATCAGTACAGACAGTTCTGTCTCTCCCTGCCCTACACATCTCCCCAGTTATAGAGATATCTGTGTTTACTCTGCAGTTTTAAGTAATTGTTTTAAAAGACACTTTCCAGTTTCAGTATTCCCCCACAGCCCATCCCCCACCACATTCAAATCTTTCCTAGCTCTGTGTGCATAGAGGTGAGGGAGGGGAAGAGGTGGCTGTATAAAATGGGTGGCCTTGGAGACTTCCGGTGGGGTGTGTTTGTTATTCTCCTAAGGGGTAGGTTTTGCCCTTTGACCTTCTGTCCCCGGTAGGTGGCACAGACTCTGAGGGTCTCTTCCGCAGAGATCCTGCTTAGGAAGTCTTGGGAGATGCCAGCAAACTCCCCACTGCTATCTCCCCAGGGAAAGGTGACAGGTCCTTCCTGTTCCCCTGTCCATAGTTTGCAAGAGGAAGTGATTTCTAAAGTCCTCAGTTCGGTTAGTATCCACATCAACCACGAACTGTGTGCAGGGATCTCACACTCAAATTGCACCCGATCCTAAAAACCCTGTACTTTAGGGTGTCAAGGAGGCCAAGGCTCAGGGAGGGCCCATGACTAGGTCAAGGTCACACTGCTGTAAGAGGCTGGCTGGGACTTAACCTGGGTTTGTTCAGTTTGTGTTAGTGATAGCTGAGCAACTCAGTACAGGGTGCTGGGCTTCCAGTCTGACCTTGGGTTCCACAAGTGTGGTGGGAAAGGGCCCCTTAGGGGCTATGCAGTTGAGGGAGGAGCCCCAGCGTGAGCCTGGGAGACAGCGTGAGGGCAATATGGGTACACACATCTGTGCACGCTTGAGGCATGGGCGGGGACTACATGTAGACCCGACTTTTCCACATTCCCAGCAGAGCCCCCAAGGGGCTGTGCTGCCAGTGTGCCTGGCTGAGCAGTCAAATGACAGAAGGAGAATCCCAAGGCTGAGGCTGGCTGGGCCGGTTCTCCTGAACTTGTCAAGCATGATTCTCCATTTTTCCAGGGGTGGGGCCATGGGGCCAGGGCCTGGGGCCCCTGCTCTGTCATCATCCAACCAGGCTCCCCACCCCAGAGCCTCTGGAACGTCAGCAGCTGGTCTTGAACTCCTGAACTCTGCATTTGAGGGTGGGAATGACGAAGGGGAGAAATGGGAAGGGGGATGCAGATAGGGATCCCCAGTCTGAGCCCTAAAAATGGAGGCCTGACTTTGCCTGTTGCTCTTGGCCTTTTCCTAGCTGCTTTGGACTCTGGTGCCTGGAAGTTTAATTTCTTCACAGCTTGGGTCAGGGGCCCAGGCAGACATGGAGGTGGGGAATGTTTTACAATACAAATAAAGTGAAGACGGTGTATACACAGCCCCCTTCCTCCAAGGGGCATGCACCTAAAGCGGGGTCTCCCTCTCCCAACGCTGTTCACTTAGCCAGTGTGCAGGAGGAGAGCCCAGGCGCCCAGCCATCCCAGATGCACACTCTCCAGCCTACTGCCCAGGCATCTGTCTTCGTGGGTCTTTCTGAGACTGCCCTAAGCTCCCTGATCTTGGGGCCTCCTGGGTCCCGCTTCTCCTGGGAGCCCCCGCCCTCCCTCTGCCTGCCCCAAGGTGGCCACTAGAATTCGAGGGAGCAGGAGTCCTTGCAGGGCTGGCTCTTTTCAAGAAGGTTGAAAGTGAGGCTGCTGGGCAGGAAGCCTGGGGCCCACGTCGTCGTCAGGAGGGAGAGGGAAGAGGCCAGGCGAGCCCCCTCTCCTCCCAGTGGCCGGGAAGGGGCGGCTGCTCCTACCTGTTGCTGCTGGAAGTGCAGCAGCTCCGCGGGGCTCATCTCGCCGTTGCTGTCGGCGCCCGCAGCCGTGTCCCTGCCCGCGCCGCCTCCGCCGGTGCCCGAAGCCCCGGCCCCGCCGCCGCCGCCGCCATCCGCCTGCCCGGAGATGCTGCCCACGCCGTTCTGACCAGACGGAGCCGACCTGATTGTCTCCGAGGCGGATTCCACCATCATGTCGCTCTAGCGGGACCTAGTGGGGGAGGAGAGACGTGGGGGAGGGGCTGAGACTCCAGGCTGGACAGGGTTCTACCCCAGGGGCGGCCACCGAAACCCCTCAACACCAACAAAAAGCCCCTTAACCACCACCCCCCCCCCCCCAACATCACACTACCACCATCCTCCCCAGTCCTAGGGCATCGCCTCCTCCTCAACTTCCTGGAAGCAGCTCCTGGGAACCCTCTTGGGGGCCGGCCCCCCCTCCCAATGTCACCCTCTCCCCTCGGCCCCAGGGAGGGGGCAGCTTCAGGCTGAGGCTGCCCCACTGCCCTCCTCCCCCACATTTTCTAGACTTCCAGGAGACCTTGGCAGGAAAGGGGAGGTGATGCCTTCACCCCTGCCCCTGGGGAGGGTGGTCAGAAACCTGTTTTGGCCTCTCCCTCCAGGCCAGGGCCTTGGGGAAGCTAGGGTCCAGCTAGGATAGCAAAGGGATAGGTTGCACCCCAGCCCCACCAACATGAATGACCTCTCTGTATGTTCCCCATAGATAGAGACCAACCAGGGCAGGGCCTCCTTATAGGGTCTCCTTCCCCAGGACCCAGAAAGGCTCTAATCTATGTTTGTTCCATAGTAAAAATGGTTGCCCTTTTGCCCAGCACCTACTGGGAGCCACTCAGGTGGGCCTGGAGGTGCGCAGGGAAGGCAGCCAGTGGTCCCACGTCTCTGACCTTCCATTCTAAAGCCCTCAGCCCAGCACCTGGCCAAAAGTAGACACCCAATAACCTTCACTGTTTCTACAAGCACCATGGTTCCTTCTTTTACAGATGGGAAAACTGAGAGTCCAGAGAGTTCGGGGCAAAGAGTCAAGGCCTGAATCCTGTGCCCTCCCTCCCTCCCTTCCCTAGCTGCTTTTCTTTCTTTTTTTTTTTTTTTTTAAACGTTTATTTATTTTTGGGACAGAGAGAGACAGAGCATGAACAGGGGAGGGGCAGAGAGAGAGGGAGACACAGAATCGGAAGCAGGCTCCAGGCTCTGAGCCGTCAGCCCAGAGCCTGACGCGGGGCTCGAACTCACGGACCACGAGATCGTGACCTGAGCTGAAGTCGGACGCTTAACCGCTTAACCGACTGAGCCACCCAGGCGCCCCATCCCTAGCTGCTTTTCAACGAGTGGTGGAAACATTCCCAGAAAGAGAGGGAATGTTTGGAGCGGTCAAAGGTAGCCAGGCAAAGGAGGAGGTCCGAGCTTCCTTCTACCACTCAAGGAGGTTCCCACATCTTTGGGGCAGGGGCAGGGGGCATGTAGGAGCACACTGTGATGCAGATAGGGGGCTTTAGCATCCAGGGCTGCTTTCAAAGTCTGCAGTGTCCCCAGTCCCCGGCTATCCCCAAAGCCATAGCCCCTTGAGAGGAACGAGGATTGCAGTTAAAAGGGACCTGGTTGGTATCCGTCACTGATCTTTGACTCAGGTCTTAAACTCCCTTAAACCTCGGGCGCCTGGCTGGCTCAGTTGGAAGAGCATGTGACTTCTGATCTCAACGGGCCCCATGGTGGGTATAGAGATTACTTAAAAAAAAAAAAACAGGGGCGCCTGGGTGGCGCAGTCGGTTAAGCGTCCGACTTCAGCCAGGTCACGATCTCACGGTTCGTGAGTTCGAGCCCCACGTCAGGCTCTGGGCTAATGGCTCAGAGCCTGGAGCCTGTTTCCGATTCTGTGTCTCCCTCTCTCTCTGCCCCTCCCCCATTCATGCTGTGTCTCTCCCTGTCCCAAAAATAAATAAACGTTGAAAAAAAAAAATTTAAAAAAAAAAAAACAAAAAAAAACCCAAACAACAAAAAACTCAGCCCTAACCCTCAGTTTCTTTGTCTGTAAAAGTTATTAATTTCAGCCTCTTAAGAGTTCTGTGAGGAGGAAATACAACAGCACACGTAAACCACTCAGGGGTGTCCACTCCAATCCACCCCTTCTCCACCTGCCCTATTTGTAAGGCTGAAGACTCTCAGGCTTAGAGAGGCCAAGACCACATAGAGCTTGAGGAGGCTATGGAAGCCAGCCAGTGTTCTTTCTTCCCTTCTTGATCCCTTTTTGGCCTAGGCAGACCCACAACCACATGGGACTCCCCACAGGTAAGTGGATGAGGGCCTTTGCAGGAAACAGACCAGAAAGCTGCTGGGAGAGACTGGATTATTTCTCTGGATCTCTCTTGGCACGAAAATTCTCTCCCTTCACTCCAGAAGAACTCTTTTCCCTCGCTCTGCTGGGCCACTTGCTGTTTTTGTCCCTGCTGGAAGCAGAGTTGGGAGCCGTGTGAGGGTATTGGAGGGATTGGTGGGGGCGGGGGGACTGAGAGGTGCTAAGGGGTCCACGGGGAGCCCACCGGTCACGTGTGCCACATCGCTGCTCTTGTGGCCCCTCTCCATCTGTGACTCTGGGTTTCTTTGTCCTAGTGGATGGATCTGTGTGGCTTCCTGGGTGACCCTGTGCTGTTAGTGTGTCCCATGTTTGTGCATTTCTGTGTGTTTCCAAGGGCTTGTCTCCCCAGCGCCCACCCCCAGTGGCCGCTCCCACTCCTGAGTTCCGAGAGGAGGTGGGCCAGGGGCGAGGGTGAGGTTGGGGGCGATGGTTCGGAAGAGATTGAGCACTTGGTCCCAGGCCTTAATGGCCATGTCAGCCCGAGGGCCAGTGGCTGCCAAATGATGGATGGGGTGGGCGCCATCCTCCACCCGTCAGAGCACAGGGCCCCAGCCCCCTCCTCCGAGCCACCCACCCTGATCCCTGCCATCGGCCTACAGAGCACCTTCCCCCACTCAGGCCTGGGCCCCAGCTACACATAAGGGGGATGGGGAGACAGCAGAGGCCCACTCTGCTTCCACTCCCCCAATCCTGGCCCTGCTCAGGGTGGAGAGCAGCTGCCTGCCTTGATTCCAAGTCTAGCTTCTCTGAGATCTGAGAACTCCTGGGCCCCAGGGGACAAAGACTAGAGCCTCAGGGGTGTGTGTGTGTGTGTGTGTGCAAAGGAGAAAGGAAAGAGAATCCAGCACTTTCCCTGGGGTAAAGGAGAGTGCCCCCCCTTCCAGCACTCACGCACACACACAGTATAAAGTTGTAGATCAGACAGCAAGTTTGGAAAAAGGGAGGAAAAAAGGAAGGAGGCTCCTAACAGAGGTGTCCCTTTCTTTTCCGTCTTTTTATGGGGGGGGGGGTAACAGAGCGACACCCAGTGAACAACATAATTGCTGCAATGTGGCGTGTAATAATAGCTATTCAGGGGCCGATCATTCATATTAAACAGGGTGAAGCAAGCCTCTCATTTGCATGCTTGAGATTATATGCATTTGAAAAGTCATTTCCGCAGGGTGTATGAATGGCATTAATTCCCATGTGGCACGCTCTGCCCTCTCCCGGGGCTTTCACCTCCTTCCATGCTCCCACCCGCCCACCAACATACACCCAAACCTGCACGTGTTCCCTGTATCTCCACAACCTCACCTCCTCTACCCTGGGACACCCTGCCCTCTGAAGATGAGCACACCAGCAGCCTCATGCCTCCTGCCCATCTCTCCGCTGGGCATTGCAACAGCACTGGGGTGTTCCCTGCATGGTGGGTGAGCAGGCTCAGAGGGCCAGACAGCCAGGCACGGGGTGCAGATGCAGGCCTTTACAGCAATGCCCAGAGAGCCCGGACTCTGGCTAAGGCAGGGGCCTGGCCCCAGCCACAACCAGCTGTGAATCCTTTGCCTTCCTCCTCCTTTGGTGCTCAATTTCCCCCTCTCTGCATGGAGAGGTGGTCTTGAAGGTCTTATCTAACTTTGAAGCTCCAGGAGTAAAACTCCCTCTTCCAGCAGGTGCACCTGAAGCCACAGTGTTCTAGGGCCGGTGGGAGCCACCAAGGGTCCATTTGAATTACAGCTGTGGTCCCTCTCCCAAAGAAGGGCTCCACCCAACGTCGACCTGGGCTTCCTCCTCTGGTAATGGGGTGGGGGGCCCCCTCCAAGGGCCCCCTCTTTTTTTCACTCTGGCCCTTCCCTCTCTCTCCACACACTCCTCCCCCAGTCACCCGTTTCCTCAGCAAAGAGCAGCAGACACCTGCAGATGAGGAGAGAAGCTCTGGGAAGGAGACCATCTGGTTTCAAGGGCCAGCTCTGTGACCTTGGGCAAGTCACTGCCCCTTGCCCAAGTCACTGGGTTGGTCTTTCTTCCTTCGCACAGCAAGTAAGGGGGAAATTAGATCTTTCTAGGATTCGATAAACATGGGGCCCTCATCCCCCACCCTCCGCCTTCCCTGACCCCTCTTCTACCACGTGTTGGGGGCAGGGAAAAGCGACTCAGGCCGGGTTGTTTTATGTGGCCTAGGATTTCTCTCTGGTTCTCTAGTCCCGCCCTTAGGCAGCTCCCTGTGTCCTCTCAGGGAACCCCTTGGGGAACCCGGGCACCTCAGCCTGGGGCCAAGCCCCGAAGCTCCCCCAGACATTGTTGGAAGGAAGGAAGGAAGCTGGGTCAAAGCCGCAGCCTTCTCTTCCTCTCTGGGGGAGGCAGCGGGCCCCTGGGGGCTCCCACTTCCCCTGAGGCTCCTGGCCCTTCGAAGAACCCCAGGGGGCACTTAACAAGGGAGGCCTCCTTGTAACTTTCCTGGCCCGCCTTGTCCCCTCCCAGGCCGGAAGTGACTAGTTCTACCCACCTTGCGGCTAAAAGGAGAACCCAAGGACTAGGGTGTTTTGGGGTGAGACGAAGAGGGCCGGGGAGCCCCACACGCGGAGAAACCTTTATGCCTTTCCCGCGGGCACATATGGTGAAGGGAGTATTAATTACCGTAGCTTTTTAATTAACAATCGCTTAATCTGAGCGGTAACATTTGCCACGACACCCTGTGCCTCGCCGTGAACCCGCGCCGCCCGCCCTGCCAACTCATCAATTAATTTTTATTGACGTTTTCTTCCCCAAACAGGCACAATACCAGGGTTTTCCAATTAACACCTCCGCGATCTCTAATTAGTGCAATTAACAGACTGATGGATGCCCGGAGTTTACCCGCGAGGGAGGGAGGGAGGGAAGGGGGCGGGGCAGACCCCAGCGCACACGTGCATGCGCGCAGCTGGACAGCCGGAGGAGGCACTCCTAGCTTTAATCGGAGCAAAGCCGGTGGGGGCGTGACCACAGGTAACCTGTACCCACAGCTATGGTGGCGGTTTGAGATGAAATAAGTACACACGGTTTCCAGCGCTCCGCAAACCCATAACCTAGGCGGAGAGACAGCTGAAAGCCTGAGACTGGAAGTTGGGAAACCCGGCATCTTAGCCCCAGGTCTGTATCACTAACTTGCTGTGTGACTTGGGCCAAGTTCATTCCCCTCTTTTCTCCTCTGTATAACGGGGAAAACTAGACTAGATGCAGCTATCTATTTACAATGTACACCCCTATCAGCTTCCAAGGAAGGTCAGGAAGCAGACTGCAATAAAAGGCGGATGAAGCTTCTTAAAATACAATGTCACTGGGTAGTAGAAAGGGAGAACGAATGGACCAAAACCTTAAGCCAGAGGATCTCAAACTTGAATACATCAGAATTACCTAGGTGGACTTGTTAGAACACAGATTACTGGGCCACAGGCCCAGAGTTTCTGATTCAGTAGGTTGGGACCCAGCCTGAGACTTTTCATTTCTAAAAAGTTTCCACTTGGGGCGCCTGGGTGGCGCAGTCGGTTAAGCGCCCGACTTCACGATCTCACGGTCTGTGAGTTCGAGCCCCGCGTCGGGCTCTGGGCTGATGGCTCAGAGCCTGGAGCCTGTTTCTGATTCTGTGTCTTCCTCTCTCTCTGCCCCTCCCCCGTTCATGCTCTGTCTCTCTCTGTCCCAAAAATAAATAAACGTTGAAAAAAAAATAAAAAAAAAAAAAAGTTTCCACTTAAATGTTTAGGCCGCTCATCCAAGACGACGGGTGTCCCCGATGATGGCCACTGACTTTAGTTTATGAGCTGCCTGGTGGCCAAAATGAGATGATCGTCTCCAAGGCCATTTATTCATTCAATAGGGATTTAGTGCCTGCTTAAGACAGACACTGAGGGCAGCACCTGGCTGGCTCAGTTGGTGGAGCATGTGACTCTTGATCTCAGGGTGGTGAGTTCGAGCCCCACAATGGGTAAAGAGCTTACTTTAAAAAAAATAAATAAAAAGACAAACAGTGAGGATCTATTTTTCAGGAAGGAACTTGGAATTTGGTCCCTGCCCTTTGCAGATTTAAAAATCTTGAACAAGGGGTGCCTGGGTGGCTCAGTCGCCCGACTTCGGCTCAGGTCATGATCTCATGGTTCGTGGGTTCGAGCCCCACGTCAGGCTCTGTGCTGACAGCTCAGAGCCTGGAGCTTGCTTCAGATTCTGTGTCTCCCTCTCTCTCTTCCCCTCCCCTGCTCACTCTCTCTCAAAAATAAATAAATGTTAAAAAACAGTTTTTAAAAAATAAAAAATAAAAATCTTGAACAAGCCGGTACAGTAGTGGCCAGCATAGTGTCCTAGATGCTCCGAGGGCAACTTGTAATAACGGGGGTCCTACTCTCCGCACCCCTTTTTACTAGGTAAATCTAGCATTTGTCTTTTTTTTTCCAGAATTTCCCCTTGTTTTTTTAATTTTTAAATTTATTTTGAGAGAGAGCATGAGATCATGACCTGAGCCAAAATCAAGAGTCGGACCCTTAACCAACTGGGCCACCCAGGGGCCCCAGGCATTTGTCATTTTGAACATTTAGCCACTAGTAGAGTTTTGGCCATGAACGGAGTTCTTCTCTCTCTTCCGGAGGATGGCCTGGGGCGTATTTCACCAGCAATGACCCTCCATCCGTTCACTGGTTCCACATATAGGTAAACGCCTACAGCGTGCCATGCTCTGAGTATGCAGACCTTCTATGCTGGGGCTTATGGTTTCCTTGAGGGGAGGCAGATGATAAATAAGGACGCAAATAAATAGATAGGCTCAAATAAAGTAGGTTCTATCGAATGCTGAGTACAGGGAATAAACGGGAATCTAATTTAAACGGGGCGGGGGCGGCGCAAGGAAGGCCTTCTTTTTAAGGAAATGGCATTTATGCTCAGAAATGAGAGATGAGTAGGTGTTGGCCAGGCGAAGTGTACACTGAATGCAGGGGAAACAGCATATGCAAAGGCCCTTATTTTATAAGAGAGGTTGCCAGTTTCAGACTTCTCCAGAGCTACAAGTCCTTGAAATGGACATACTGCTAGATTACATAAAAAGACGTGGGTACCACAGGGAACAGAGCATGAAGACAGCTTATATTTCCTTCTTTCTTTTCCTTTTTTTCTAGCTGTCCTACTATCAGATCTTACTTGTGTCAGGGACATAAAGCAGAGGGTTTTCAGAGCAATAAGCACTGACCTTACAAGTAACTGAAGGATGCTTCCCAATTTGTCATCCAAAGGCCCTGGGATCCCCCTCCCTCATTCAGCTCAGGCCCCCAAGGCCTACTGGCTCAGGTTACTGGAAGAGCTGAGGGTTCGTTCAGGCAGCAGCCACCTTTGGCCTTGGCCCTCCTTTGCTAGCCACTCATTTGCCATCCTACCTGCTGGCCCTTTTCTGGTCTCTTATTATCTTTGTAATGAGAGCACTGAGCAGTGAGGTCACCAGTCTGAGCCTTGGTTTCCTGATTTGGGGCTAATACCAATAAGCCTTCCTTTCAGGGTTGCTGTGATATCAAATAAAATACACTGCAGGAAGAAGGCATTCAGAGAAGGGTAGTTAGTATAATTACGGGGGCCCAGAAGGACCTGCTACAACTCAACTCGGAGTGGGCTATGGATTATGAGCCCATCCCCTTACCACAGCTCTTGGTTCAGCATTTGAGGAAAGTGAGGTAGGGCCCATGGGTGAGAATGTCTCTATAGTTCCAAAATGGGTCCCCAAACCAGAGAAGGATGATGTGAGTCTCGTCACTACCTGGCTTTCTAAGCCAATTCCCCCCAAGAAGATGGGGGCTCTCCTGGGTTCCAGAAAAAGCTTAATCCCTCTCCAAGCCCATGTCCTGCCTGTACTTCGCGACTCTCCCTAAATGACACACTAGCAGCCACCTGCCCCAATGTTGCCGACCATTCAAGACCTCTCAGCACAAAACTTCAGGGCCCGAGGAGCTTCGTGCAGGTGGCAGGGTGAGGACATGCCTCTCTAAAAGGCGGCAACGAGCCTCTGTGATTTGGAAGGTGAGCCGCCATCCTGGGCTGTTCCAAGTTCTCTGAGTTTCAAATAACTTTATTTCCCAATCGTAAAAGTAACAGACACTTTGGTAGAAAAATTTTGAAGAGGGGGAAAAAAAAAGTACAAAGAAAAAAAAGTCGTACCCATAATTCTGCCACCCAGGGAGCTGGCCTGTTGGGATCTACCCCTTCTCTTCGTGTTCACCCTCTTTGGCATATAAACATTTAAAAAGTGAAATTGGGGTCATAATCTGTACATGGTTTGAATTTTCCTATTTTTCCACTCACCACTTACTATCATAACCATTTCCACATGACATCAAATATTTTAAGCAACAGTTTTTAGTGGCCACATAGTTGCTCGAATGGGCTGCGTGTTCCAGAACTTAGTTAGCCAATCGCCCAGAGTTGGATATCTAGACCGTTACCAATTTTTTTTTTTTTTTTTTTACTATGACTCTGCAATAAACACCCTTCTGTGAACGGAATATTCTACATTTCTAACTATTTGTTTACGATACATGTTTAGGTAGAACTGCCTCTTTTTAAGGCTGTTAATGCATTTGTTCCCCACTTGATGTCCAAAAACTTGGTACCAATTTTATCCTCCCTTCAGCAATGCACCCATATCCTGGAGGACTTATAAACCCCTCACCTTTTCAGCATTTTCCCTCCATTTTCCTCAGGTCTGTCTCCAGAAGACTCTCAGATCCTGTATAAAGTTCTCAAAACGCAACACTGTCAAGTCTGGGTGAGTTGACAGGGTACAGCTGGCTGGTGGCCCTCTGAACACAGGGGGGTCTGGGCATATGGAGGGAAGAAAGCACAGCCCTTGCTTTTGGGGGGCTTACCAGTTGGTGGAGGAGAAAGGGAGACATGCAGGCAAACAGGGTGTTAAAACAACAACAACAAAACAAAAACAGTACCTAGGCTCCACCCTGGATCAATTAAATTGGACTCTGGGGTGTGGGACCCAGGCGTGGATAATTTTAAAATCTTTTCCAAGTATTCTAAACTTCAACTGCAGCCAGGGTTGAGAACCTCTGCTCTATACAACACACAACTTTACAAATGTTATGTTAAATTGACACGGGGGCGGGGGGGGGGGGGGGGGGGGGGGGGGGGCCTGGCTATGGGTGCCTGGAGGGAATGCTCCAGGGAAGCCTACTCTGGGAAGGCTCCTCCGGTGGGAGGTGACTTCTAAGCTGAGTCACAAGGAAGTGAAGACTGGGCACACAATTTGTGACTCTATTTTATTTTAATAACAACCATTCCACTCGCAGAGTCCTTGGAAGCCCTTTCCCACACCCCTGTCATCTCCCGTCTTCATAGAATCTGGCATGCGTTTGACAGACGAAGGAACCATTCTTTGAAGATGCCTAGTGACTTGACGAGGTCACCTGGCTGCTAGAAGTCTGAGCCAAACTGAAACCCTACAGCTCTTCTGACTCCCAAACCAGTGCTCTTCTCCTGACTCCCACCTCAGAAGCCGCAAGCCTCGCTTGGGGCAGTCACTCTGCAATCTCCCTGGGATCTGAACCTTTCCTCACCATTGCCACCCACCCACCCCTGCACAGTGGACTTTCTCCCCTGGCTCTGGCCCTAAAATGCTTCCACCAGGCCCTAGCAAGGTGGCCTCCCTCAACACTCCTTTCTACAACCAGACCAAGAGGAAGAATTAACAATGGAAAAAAAAAAAAAAAAAAAAAAGGAAGAAAGAAAGAAAAAAGAAAGAGAACCAAAGATCCCACTCCATCTCATTAAGAAAGTAAACATAAGAGCCATCTAAGTGTCTAATTAAGCTTCTAATTAGTCCCTGCTTGTTACTAATGCAAATTAGATTACTCCGCTTAACTACAGCATGTCCACAACACCCTTGTTAATTGCGGCCTTTTGAAATTAAATTACTCCCTAATTAGCATATCAAAGCCATTGATTCGGAGCTGGGAAAGATGAGGGCAAGAGAAGCCGAATGCCAAGTTTGGTTAATCAGAGATGGCTAATTAAATAGTGACGTCTTACGTGGGGGGGCCTGCTGGTTAAGGGCTGGGGGCGACTCATCCAGGGCCTGAGTGGCCATCTGGAGCCTGGTTCTGGTAGTGCCCTTGGCACCAGGGGGCTCCCGTGAGCAAAGGAGGGGCTCTGGCCAGCCTGGGACAGATCACTGGTCTGGCCCTTCCTGGGGCCTTGACTGCTTTAGGCCTAACCTGTCCCTGACAGGCCCTGGGCCCTCTCTCTGTCTCCCCTCACGATATTTAGGTGTGGCATTTACAGGGATCTTGGGTACCAACTCAAGGGGCATCTAAAACACAGCCACATCCGAATACATAAGATTCAGCATCCTTCCTCACCTCTTTCCCTGTTCCAAATGAGTTCCAGAAAGGTGACTTGTGCCTAGTTCTTCTCTAGTCCCCACCTGAGATTCCATTCTTGGAAGAGAGTCTCCCCTCTCCCCAACAAAAAGTAAAGTTTGGGGGACAGGGAAGAGGGTGATGATAACTTTCACAGACAGGCTCACCTGGGCAGGGATGGGCTGGTTTTAGCTTCAAACAGGCTCCTGGAGACACAAGACCCTATAATTCCCGCCATGGTAGAAAACAGGACAATTGTCCCCCACCATCCGTTTTTAACAGGTGTGTGGGAATTCGATTGGGGTCAGGGTGTCCTTAAAGGTCTTCTCTGAGCTCTAGTAGAGAGCTTGCAGAGTCTCGGAGACCACCCCCCTTCCCCCAGCTCTTCCTCGAAGAATACTGAAGACAGGTGAAATCTCCAAGACAGAACTACTAACCAAAATGCCCTCAGGGGCAAGGCTGGTCACCTAGGAGGGCAGGTGAGAAGTGCAGGGCACTCAATCCCAGTCTGTCTTTACCACACCCAGAAATGCAGGCTGACTGTTGACAGGGTTCCGGTTTTTCAAAAGAGGCTAAAGTGGGGATATTTACGTGAAACGTGCCATTGTAATAAACTTTGTGTGGGCCAACAAAAACTCATAGGGGGTAAAGTTAGTCAATTTGTGACCTCGGCCCTTGTGGCCAGCATTCCAGAGAGGCAGGTTCCAGGTAACCACGTGGCCCCGGGCAAGTTACATTTCCACTCTACCCCCGGGTCCCTCGCTCGCCAATTCAGAGTAATGCGTATCACTGCCTAGAGGATCTCTCAGGGGTGTTATGAGGATCAGAACAAGAAAGTATGTGAAATGGCAAGGCCCGGCTCCTCAGTCAGGGTCTGGTGACCACTTAGTTGTACCCTGTACCTGCCACAGCCCCCTCCCAGATCGGGATGTCTTCTAGAACCTTCCTCTTTCATCTTCCATTTACCTTCTTGTTCCTTCAGATGCCTGCCTCAGCTCTTGGGCAGCCAGGAGGTAGCACACATCTGTGCCCTCGCCCCCTACAGTGATCGGCTCTAGCAGGGGCAATGGCTCCTAACTGCCTCTTCTAAAAAAAGATCAATGAACAAAATCCTGATGGCTGACATGTCCCTAGCCTGGTCCTCCAGTGTCCCCTCCCCCATCTAGGGTGTGGGTGTCTAGTGGGAGAAGCTCCTTGGAGTCTGTCCCCAGTTCTCCCTCCCCCAGTCCTCCTCTCCAAGTTTCTCACCAGCAGCCCCGGGAGTGCACAGGGTCAGGGTCAGGGTCAGGGCCAAATTCCCAAAGGGTGAGGTTTTGTTGATTTAAGGAGGGGTGGAACAGGGCCCAGGAGAGAGGACCTATCCCCCTCCCCAGCTCAGAAAGGGTGAAGCCCAGGGAGTGTCCAGTCCATGGGTACCATCCAAGCCAAACTGGGCAAAAGGGTTCCCAGCGGTGGTTTTAGAAAATAAGTGGAATAAAAGCAAGGCAGAAACAGAGAAATGGGGGGGGGGGGGGGGAGAGGCTGTCCTGATGTGAGGGGGAGGGCAGAACGGCGGCATACAAGGGCCAAGCTGCAGCCTGCCTTGCTGAGCTCTCTCTCCCAACGAGATTCAATTAATTGATAACAAGAGGCATCAAATTAATTTCTGGAGGATGTGAGATTCTGATGAAGGGAAATCTCGTCGATGGAGATCGGGCAGGAGTGGGGGCGGGCAGCACCCCCTTTTAATCAGGCTCCGCTGCCTAATTGGGAAGGAGGAGACCTGACTGGGCCTCGGGTCGCCTGCCCCATGTTCCACAGCGCCCCTTTTGGGAAAGAGTGGCAGAGGCAGTAGGCTCTGGGCGCGGGAACAAAGGGGGAGTGCACTGAGACCTTCCAGTCTCTTCTCTGCCCGATGCCCAACCCGCAGTTTCGGCCTGCAGAGGCCCGGGAGAGGAGCCCATGGGTGATCCCTCGTCCTCTGTGCAGTTAGGAAAGCCGAGGCCCAGAGAGAAGTTGGCCATGCCTAAGGTCTTAGAGGGAATTAGGAAGCTGGTAGCAGTGTGACGACTGGTGAATCCAGACCTTGTTTACCACCCAGACCTGCGAAGTCATCGCCAAGAGAGTACAGTGCAGCACGCAGGCACAGGCCGCCCTCCCAGTGGCTAAAAGACAGGCAGCCCCCCTTCCAAGGTTCCCTAGACCCCCAGGCCCTGGGCGGAGTGGGCCCCGTGCCCCAGGCTCTTTCTCCGTGCTGCATCCCCGAGCTCAGGTCTAAGAGATTAAGGAGCTTCCTGCAACTTGCACTGATGCGCTCACAGAAGCTCAGGAAAAGGCTGGGGAGGCAAGCAACGCAAAGGAAGCGTGCTGAGCTGGGGAGGAGAGACCAGTAGCCCTGGCTCTCAGGGGTTGTGGGGGGTGGCGCGGATATCCCGGAGGCTTCCTAAAGGAGGGATTCTCCCAAGAGGACCAACTCTACATCCTTAACAAGACCTGACCTTCCCAAGCGCCTCCTGCTCCGATCCAGTGGTGTGGAAGCCTTGAGAAGATAGGGAGCTTCTCCAGCGCTCCGGCTTTGCTCCCTAAGTGCTTACAGCTGCAGCCACTCCCTGGGTGTCCCACAAATCCTGCCATTCAATCTCTCCCCCAAATCTCTCCCCAGATTTGCGCACGCCCTTCCTTGCAGGGTGCGGATGCACATCTGCCCAGGGCACTTTTGAAGGAAAGGAGGAAGTACACTGCTACCCTTTTTTTGGACCACTTTCTTTCAGCCTCGGTCTCCCGGAAGGGTGGGCTCCAGAGCTGGGGGACCCAATCGGAGGGAGCTCACTGGGTTGAGGAAATAAGAATGGGAGCCCCCCTCTCCCACCCACCCCCACTCCAGTTCCCCTTCACACAGTGCAGCCCTCCTGAGGGCTCTCCCAGGCCAATGCAGGCAGCTGGCTGCCCCTGGGGGGCATCAGGACCAGAGCACAACAGTCCCTATCTGCAAGATCAGCCCTGGGGCACCTGCTCCATTTCTGATTTTCCAAGTTGCCACGGACCGAGTCACCTCTTCCCCTCGACCCTCTTGCTTGCCACTGCACACAGTAAGTGCTCCACAATGTGGAGTGGAGACCAGGACTCCCTGAGTCACCTGCCTTCTAGTCACCATCATTTGTCCCTCCTTTGCTGTCAGTGAGAATTCTAGGTAACTTCCACCTACCTTGAACAAATGCCAGAGGGTCGCTATTCTACCCAGTCCACTCTTACTGTCTGAGGAAAACCCACCGTCTCGCCCCCATTTGCCCAGCAGCCCAGGTCAGGTGCCATCAGAATCAGTTCTGAGTGGGAGAGAAAACATTATTTACCTCTGTCCAGTACCACCAGTGAGCCCAATGGCCCTCAGGTCCCAGCTCTAGAGGCTCCAGCTGGGCAGAGGATGGGCACAGGATGACCGGTGAGGTCAGCAGAGCTACTGAGATTCTGGGCCCAGGCTGCATGGTTCTGGTCAGGGTGGGGAGAAGGTGCTGGGAGGCCCTGGACCGAGGGACAGCCTGGCAAAGGCCCGGAAAGGAGGAGATTTGGGACAAGGATCGAGGGAAGGAAGGCCTCCACGAGACCCAGGCCTGGATGGCCCCCTCAAGGCACAGGACGCTTGGTCTCACAGCCCAACATCCCATGGCCCTGTCTACATGTGCACTTTCTGTGCCGGGAGCTCTAGATTTCTAGCTCAGGCAGGCATGCCCCGAGCTCAGACTCCTGAGGGACCTGCCCAGACCACTGCATCGGCAGCCACAAGGTTTGGAGTCACAGGGTTCCTTCCTGCTGTGATCCTGGCAAGGTGGGGGCAATGGGTAAAGAAGGTATGCGTTCCCATGGACAATCCAGTAAGGCAGTGCAAAAAGCCAGAAGCTTTAAGTTGAAGTTTCTTTTTGCTTCTTTGAGATGATCCATCCATAGTAGGTCCCAAATTGATCTCAGATGGGTGGCCAAACTTCCAGAAGACTGTGTAGGCTAGGGTTCCAAGCCCCAGAAGTCTCCCTTTTTGGAGAGAGATGGTGCCAGCCATTTTTTCCTCCTCTACACCCCGGGGGAATTCTCCCTCCCGTTTCTTATTTGTCTCTATGAGCACCTTAAAAGGGCATGGTGGGGGGTGGGGGGTAATGTATGACTGGACTGTTCCAGGGTTGTGTGTGGGTGGGAAATGCCAGATTCTGAACCTAGACCCTCCCCGCTTAAAGGGAAGGCAGGAGAAGAGAACATAGCCTTGTCACCGGAGGGGAGAGGGACGGCCCAGGCCTGAGTTTGTAAAGGGGTGAGGGGGGAGTTGACAGGCCCTCCGCATCCCCTCCTTTCTCCCTTCCCCATGGCAGAGCCCCAAGCCGTACTGGCTGCACCAGGAGTTGGGAGCCCCATATTTTATTGCCAGCTTCACCACTAACTCGCTGTGGAACATCAGACAAGTTGCTTCTTCTCTCTGGGCTTCATTTTCCCAGCCCATGAGATGGAGGTTAAAACTCAAGCATTTCCAACATGCTGTCCACTGTGCAGGCTGGCGGTGCTGGGAATCTAATGATAAAAGTCACCGTTGGTCAGCGCTACCATGTGCCAGGCACCGTGGTACAGATTTTACATACACTCTCCCGTTCGACTCCCAAAAGGATCCTCTAAGGTGGATATTATTGACCCACTTTACACATAAGCAAACTGAGGTTCCAAGAGCTTAATTGAGTTCCCCAGAGTCCCGTTACTGCTGGCCAGTTCCAAAGCCTTTTCCACTCTGACCCATGGTCTGCCCTGGGCAGGCCCTGAGTTCCTTGCCCTGGGATCCAGAGTTCTGGAACCAAGTCCAAGGAAACCATTTCAGCCAATGGAATCCTGTCAAAAGTGGCATCTGCCTGGCCTTGGTCTAGGGAAGCTGGGAGAGTTCTAAGATCATGAAGGGACATGGCGTGGAGCTCCTTGGGTAGAAGAAATTAGTATTTTGCACAGTTTAGGCTAGTAGGAAAATAAAGACGCTGTGCTCAGGATAGGCGAGGAGGGGCCTGGATTTCAGCTGGAGAGACAAGCAAACCACCAAGGCGGTGGGGTGGTGTAGTGAAGGGTTAGGATATAGGAAAGGCGGGTGCAGCCATTGCCAGACCCGGGGCCGGCGGAGCAGGGAAGTCTTCTTGAGGAAATGACCCCTCCTTCCCCTCACGTCTCACACCTCTCCTCTGAAACAGACACCCTGCTCCCACTCTCCTCTCCCTGATGTGATACCTTACCTGTCTCTCCTACCCTGACAATATGAGGATCAGAGAGCAGACCCCAGCCTTCACGGCTTGGGCACTCTAGTGCCCAGCCTGGGACCTGCCGGACAGAGTAGGGGGGCTCAGCAAACACTTAAGGTATTACTGCATCGAAGGAAGCCCCCCACCCCCACGTCCTCCGGCTTTCTTCCCCCTAAGGAAGAGGTGTGTTTGGAGTAGGGGCCCAGCAGGATATGCACATTCCTGGCAAGAAGGGACCTACCTGCCGGCAGCCAGAAAGGAAGTTTCTGGCCAAAGGCGGAGGAAAGGGGGCGGGGGTGTTGGTGTGTAGGTGTGAGAAGGGCACCCCCACAAAGGGACAGGGGCTGTCACAAGTTGAGCCCAACCTGCCCCTACCCCTGGCATACCCCAGCACTGGTGTCAGACCTTTCTCTCCCCAGGACTCAGTGGTTCCCCAATTCTATAAGTCCTGGGAAACCTGCCCAGGATTGGAAGAAGGATAGAAAACCCCACCCAGAGACCCAACGGCTTAGTGCCAAAGGAGAAGGTTCCTGTGGTCTCCCCTAACTTAGTGCTAAGGCTGGGACCAGGGTAAGGTAGTGGCCGGAGGGTCTGGGAGGAGATTCAGATCCTATTGGGGTCCTGAGTATGTCTGGGGGACAGGACACCCACAACATCGCTTCCTCCCCATGCTACCTTGCCCCGTTGACAAGAGTGGCTAACACCCCATAGGGAATCCAACCCCCCCTCCCCCCGCCAGGGCACATCCCTGCTTTTGAGAGGCTCAGATCTAAGGTAGCCAGAGCAAGCAAGCTGTCCAGGTGCCTACAACAGTCTCGGGACCCTCCCTCCAGCCTGCCAGGTGACAAAGAGCCCCAGAACCCCCGGCAAGACAAAGTTTCTTAAGTTTAAAACAAAACAAAGCCAGCCTGCAGACTTCCCCCATCCCCAAAGCAATTTTCTCCAGGGTAGCATGCGAGGCTTGTCTGGGATAGGGGCTGTCTGAAGCCAGTGTCTCTCTCTGGGGGGCATTGGAGACACTGCCATCCCTGCCTTCCGGCCCCTGCGACCACCCGCTAGCTCACCAGGAGACTCAGGGGCTTGAAATGCTCAGCATGGAAGCGTTCAGTCCCAGTTCTCTGCTGAAAGTGAGTTTCTGGGTTCAAGCCTGGGTTACCCACTCCGTTTGCCCGGTGGGACTGGTCAAACCCTCTAGCAGCTACACGCCATATAGACTGCCGGCTGCCCCTTCTTCCTGCGTGGGAGATGGCGCACCCTGGCCAGTCTCTGGCTCCAACCCCAAGCTGCCCCTCAAGCTTCACTCCTGGGGCCTTAATCCCAGACCCAACACAGCTCACCCTGGGACAATCCAGGTGGTGCTTTAAGCCGGGGGATAAAGATGTTGAAGTTCAAGTAAAAACCCGCATTGGCCAAAACGCTCCTGGGCTTTCTCAGGAACACCCCCCCCCACCCCCCCACTGCGTGACAGCTTCATACTCCGGTTTGCTCTTTCAGGTCCCCACCTGAACCCCTGCTCCAGCCTCCGCCGGCCAATCCGCAGGGAGACCCGGTGCTAGGGTGCGAGGCACGAGGTGATCTCCAGACGCCTTAAACCCCAGGCGCCCAGGGAGGGAGGAAATCACCAGGCGAGGTTGGCAAGAGAAGCGGGGGTGCAGAAGGGATGAGCCGGTCGCTCTGCAGGCTCAGGGGGGCCGCATGCCCATATCATCTTCCCCCAACCTAGATAGTCTGGGTGAGACGCGGACGTGTTCACGAGGTGTCCCAATTGTAGAGAAGGAATCCGCAGCTGTTAGGGCCTCTGTCTCAGAATCCGCGTCCCGCGAAATCACACCGTTCTTTGCCGGGGAGGCCGGGACCCCGGGTCGCTCAGGGAGCCCCGCATTCTAGCGCCACAGGCTTTGCCCGGGCTCAGCTCCAAGTTAGTTTGTTTGGCGTTGATGGGGAGCGCGAGGCCAGAGCGCCACGGGGTGACCGCCGGTCAAAGAGAGGCGTCCGTGGGGGGGGGGGGGTCGTCCCGCTTGGGCTTGGTCACTTGGGAACCCTCTTCCCTGGAAAGAACCCTGTTGCCATCCTCCCTTTCTCCCCACCATGGTGAGGTGGAGGGGGGGTGGGGGTGGTTCTCCCTAAATGCGGTGAATAAAGGTATCTGCCGGGTCCGTCCCCAGCCCTCCAGCACAGGCGCACAAAATCACGGGGGCCGTTTCCAGACGTTCTCAAGTCCCCAAGAAGTTTTCCGCTCAATCTCCGAGCTGACCGAGCGATGGAGGAAAGGGGTTGACTGGCCCCGGAGCCTCCAAGGTGCGACCCCAAGAAAAACAAGTCTGCCTCTCACTCGAGGCGACGCGGCGGGTGCCACCGAGGTCCCCCCCCCCCCATCTGCCTGCGGCGCGTCTCGGGGAGTGCTGGACAGACTGGGGTTGGGAGAGCTGGCGCTACCACTTCCCTCCCCAGCTCTGGAAAGTCCGGGCCGGGAAGTACTCTTTGTTTGACTCGGGCGGGGGACCGGGGGGGGGGGGTCGCGCCCCCTTACACCCCACTCCCAGCGGCCAGGCCGGGAGGGGGCGGGGCCCAGATTCTGGGGGGGAAGGGCGGGCCTCAGTAGCCTTTCCAGCCAGCACTCCCGCCCCAGCCGACCTCCGGCTGCCCCCACCTCCCGCCGCCGCGCAGCAGCCCCCACCTGTTCCCAAGGCGGCTCTGGGCCGCGGGGGCCCGGGCCGGGGGCGGGGTGTGGTGGCGGCGCGGGGTCAGGGCGCCGCAGCCGGCCCCGGCTGGAACAAAGTGCGCCGGCCTGGGCCCGGCTCCTCCCGGCGCCCGGCGCGTCTCCGGCGGGCAGTTTGCAAACACAAAGTGAGCCAGTGAGCGGGGAGAGAGTGCGCGAGCTAGGGAGTTGGTCTGGTCGCCGGCCCAGCCCCCACCCGCGTCCCCGGGCTCGGCCCGCCACCTACCTGTCCGGCCCGGCCGCTCCGTGCGGGCTCCGGCCCGTCAGCCCGCGCGGGGCATGGGGCTCGCTCGGGTCGCAGCCCGGGCCCGCCGCCGCCCGCTGGGGCTGCCCCTCCGCGCCGCCCGGCGCCGCGCAGCTCCCGGGCGTCCTCCCTCCGCGCCGCGCCGGCCGCCGCGCGCCTTAGCCCCGCCGGGGCATCGCACTTTGTGGGCAGCTCGGCTCGCTCCGGCGGTGCTCCTCCTTCCCGGTCCTCCCGCGACGCTCGTTCGCTCGCTCCGGCTCCGGGGCTCCGGGACCCCGGCGTCCCCGCCCCCGGCCCAGCCCTGGTTCCGGCCCGGGCTCCTCCCCGCCGCGCCGCCGCCGCCTGCGCCGCGCCCTCCTCGCGGGCTGGGGGCTCCGTCCCGGCCGCCGGCCGCGCTGTCCGGTCCGCAGGGGCGGCCGGCTCTGGACTCCGAGGGGCTGCGACTGAGCCCGGGCTGCGAGTGGCTGCGAGCGGGCGGCGCGCGGGCGGGGCGGGAGGGGGCGGGGGACGCGGGGTGGAGGGGGAAGGAGGGAGCGCGCGGAGAGCCGAGGAGGAGGGAGCGAGCGAGAGGCGGAGGGAGGGGAGACCAACTTCTAGCGCTACCATAATTCGCCTAAAGCAGGTGCAGCCGCTTTCACCCGGCCAGGCCGCCGCGGCGGGCGAGAGAACACCACGTGGAGCGAACTTTAGGGGAAGGAAAGTGGGGACTTGGGGAGAAGACACGGGACTGCGGACTTGAGAAAGCCGGGAGGTGGAGAGACCCCAGGGATCCTCTCTGCCCTGGCGAATCCTGTGGCGCGCTTGGCAAACCCCAGCTTTTCCCTGGAGTCTGGAGGTACGGCCGAGCCCTGCTCCCACACGGTTCATTGGTTCCCAGCGGGCTGCGCTCGGCGCGGGGAGTGGCCGGGGGCTCGGAGCCCGGGGCCGGTGTCGGCCCGGGTTCTTCCTGGCCTCCCTCCTGCTCGCCACTGCGTGGGGGCTGGAGGTGAGCTTTCTGACCCTGGGGTGGGGGAGGCGGGGAGGCTCCTTCTGGGCTTAGTGAACGCTCACCCCCGGCCAGCGCTGACTCCCTTTCCGGAAGGGGAATTTCCCAGAAAGTGCTCTGCGAACCGGTGAAGAAGGGGCCCAAAGCCGGATACACGCGGGAGAAGCGAGGTGCAAAGTCGAGGCAGTTATCCGGGCAAATTAGATTACAAACAAAGCTCAGCGCAGAGCCTTTGCCTGGGGGGCTGGAAGGGTGGGGTGGGGGGCTGGAGAGAGAGTGGTGGAGGCAGTGGCGTGTGTTGGGTTTCGGTGGGGGCAGGGATGGGGTGGGGGGAGTCCAGATGGGGAAAGGCCCGAATTCCAACGCAGAAGGGTTTGCTGGTAGCAGCCGCTCTGCTCAGAGACCCGTGGAAATCTGAATAAATCTAACACCCCCCAAACATCTCCTGTCTCCGTGTTGCGCGTGGGGAGAGGTGAAGGACGCCCCCAGAGATCTTCAAGGAGTGCCCGTGAGCAAGGGAGGGAGGGCCCTGCTGCGGGAGGAGGGCAGGAAGACGGTGGTTCTTGAAGGCTCTCCTGGTCCAAATCACAGGAGGCAGGTGGAGATAGGGCAGGCACATTGAGGCCCCTGTGGAATGTGAGCTGGGGGTCCTCAGGGTGAGTCAGTCCTGTGGCCTGGGGAGAGAAGGATTTCTCAGAGGAGAAAGTCTTTCCAATGGGGCTTGGAAGAAAAGGATGTCAGGAGAGAAGGCTCCCTTTTGGGTTGTTCATCAATTATTCCATCCCTCTTCTGTTGGGTACAAATAGTCAGAAGTAGTTGTAAGTTAGTGGTGCCTGTCCAGGTCCAGAATCCTATGTATTTGCCTTGCTGTGTGGGCGTGATGGGCATATTTAGGTCCAGCTGGAACCATCCGGGTATCTAGGTGTGAGATTGTTGGAAGGAGTGTTCTAAGGGTCATTCATGTGGGCGCCACAGTGTCCTTCCCAGCACAGCCATGGCAGTAGCAATAACCACAGCAAATGTTCGAGTCCTGCCACAGGCCAGGCAGAAGACACGTGTCATCTTCTCAATAACCTGATGAGGTGGATAGTGCCGTCATGCCCATTTTACAGAGGAGAAAGCTGAGGCACGGAAAGATGAAGTCATCTGCCCAGGCTTACAGAGCTGGTAAGTGGTGAAGCAGGATTCCAACCGGAGCTGCTTCCATGAGGACAGGGAGGAACCTCACGGAGGCTTCTAGAGCAGTACTGCTGGGGTCTTACCTGAGGAGGAGTGCGGTTGCAGAGGAAGGAAGCTCTTGATAACGTGATCCAATTTATCTTCCATGGGGAGTCAGTTCTGGTGGGAGTCAGGATGGGTGGACAGGTCTGGGCCAGGCCTCGGGTTGGCAGGCCCTCGTGTAAGCCCAGCTGGGCAGTGGCCGTGCCCCTCAGGCCTCCTTCCCATCATTTTTGCAGAGGCTTGGGGTGGGGTGACATCTCAGGACTTTCAGTGGAAAAGAAGGGATTTTTGCAGAGGGGAGGTGGGGTGGGCTTCTCCACCTCTTTTCTGGCTCTCAGCCCCAACAAGTCCTTTCCACATGGCTTTCTTGCAGCAGCCCTCCGTACCTCCCACACGGGCTCCCTTGCCCCAATAGAGTTCCCTGGGTTGTTTTGGCTTTCATTTCAGGTTACCGGTCATCTCCAGGCCAACTCAGTTTCCAGCACCCTGTGAGTCACATTAGGGACACGGGAAAGGCAAAGATCCTGTCTTATCCTCCCCTAAAGGGCATTTTGGTGAGGAAGGCGAGGCCTCACCAGAAAAAGGTACAGAATTAACACTGTGAAATCAAAGCAGCCAGTTCAAAGCTTTTCCTTCTGGTACAAGAGCTCTGAGAAAAGGTTCAAAAGAGTAGCCCTTGGGGGCTCCTGGGTGGCTCAGTCGGTTAAGCAGCTGACCTCAGCTCAGGTCATGATCTCACGGTTCGGTTCGTGGGTTCAAGCCCTGCGTCGGGCTCTGTGCTCACAGCTCAGAGCCTGGAGCTGGCTTCAGGTTGGGCTGGTGTGAGGCGGCCTTGGGTTGAACTTCAGCCTCTGTCTTTGCCAGCAGTGTAACCCGGGCAAGTTACGTGATGTCTGGGCCTTAGTTTCCTCGTCCACAACACTGAGAGAATGGCTCCTTAGATGGTTGGCAGGAGAGGGCACGGGCAAATCATCCGGCTTTCCACAAATGCTCCCTTTCCCTTTTGTAAATCCCAGTTTCCTCACCTTCAAATGCAGAATTCCGACCTCACAAAAATGCACATCATGCATACAACAGCCGTTGATCCTTACTAGCTGCTGGCTGCATGCCAGCCACTTGACTCACATGCTTTTGAGCTCTATCACCCCAGACATGGTGGCTCTTCTCATTTTATAAGTGAGGGACTTGAGGTTCAGAGAGGTCAAGCAACTTGCCCCACGCCACACAGCTGGGAGGTATTGCAGCAGGGGTGGGCTCCCAGATCTTCCTGCTCCCAAGCAGAAGCTCCTCCCCCGGGGTCCACTGCCTCCCTGTTGTGGGGATGAAGTGGGCTAGTGGCTGAGCTCATTCCTCATACCAGCCTGACGCTCCTGCGTGGTGGTGGGTGTGTGTCCAAAAATAGTATTCTCGTTAATCCCACAGTCCCAACACATCTAGGCCCAGATACTTTATGTTTCTGTTCATCTGACCGACTGGGTCTTAACTTTTTTTCCCTCAGCCTTATTGCGGAATTAAACTTTCCAGCCTAACACGGCAACTCCAGTCCTAAAATGCAGACATGTTCACCAGAAGACGTACACAAGGATGTGCCCAGCAGCACTGCAATAAGTAGACGTATCAGGGTATTCTCATACACGGGCGAGTACTTGGCAAGGAGAATGAATAAGCTGTCGCCACACACAGCACCGTGGAGGAATCTCACGCACAGGATGTTGTGCATAAGAACAAGACAAGCCGTAAGAGAAAGCAGCCAGTGTGAATCCATTTATCTGAAATTCAAAAACTGGTCGGATTGATAACATTAGAACTCAGGAGAGAGGGGACATGATTGGGAGAGGGTACAAAGGGGTTCCGGGGGGCGGGGATCTGGGCATGGGCATGTTCTGAGTTTGTTTTTTTTTTTAATGTTTATTTATTTATTTATTTAGAGAGAGAGAGCGCGCGCGAGTGGGGAGGGGCAGAGAGGGAGACACAGAATCCGAAGCAGGCTCCAGGCTCTGAGCTGTCAGCACAGAGCCCATCGCGGGGCTCAAACCCACACACCGTGAGATCATGACCTGAGCCGAAATCAAGAATCGGAGGCTCCACTGACCGAGCCACCCAGATGCCCCTGTTCGGGGTTTTTTGGATTTGGGAGTTGGTGGCACGGTTCTGCTCACTGTGTGAAAATTACTTGAGCTGATGTGTCCTTCTGATTTGCGTGCCTTTCTTCATGCTTCAACTAAAAAGCTTCAGCGTTGTTGCTGATAGAATTGAGGACCTCTCCATATCCCTTTTAGTCTTTCTCTATCCTTCCCTTGCCAGAGGTAGCCACTTCCTTGCATTTGGAGGGAGCCCTCCCAAATTAAGTTTTATACTATTCATCATTTAGTGTCGCTTGGGTATCATGAAATTTTAAATAGAAGGTATCTTTCTGCTCCTTGCTTTTACTTTTTGTTCTTGGTGTTTATTACTGAACTCCATGCGGGGGAGATTAATTTAGGTTTGCTACATGTATCTCTAGGTCAATCATTGAAAAGGCTGGTGGAGAGCATTCCACTCTAGCAGGTGCCCTGGTTTCCTTGCCCAGCCTCCCAGTGATGGACAGTTGAGTTGTTTCCAACCTTTGGCCATTGTGGTCACACTGCAGTGGGCTTCCTTCTGTGTCCACCTCCCCTCCCCCATCCCACCCCCCGGGGGCCTTCTGTTTCTCTCTCCTCCTTTGCCTCCTGCTCAATCAAGTTGTTCCCCTTTCCGCCTGTGGTTCCTCCACTCTGGAATCTTCTCCCCTCCTCATTTCCCAGCTGCTCCTCCCCACCCTGCTTCCCAGTCTTTCTGACTCAGAAAGACCCCGGGTCTGTGCTCGGTGGAGGTGGGGGAGGGATGGGAGGGGGCAGCCTTTTCCTTTGCCACAAAGGCCTCTGTTCCGCAAGATAAATGATGATTTAAACAAAGAAATATTTCATTAAGGGTTGATATCTTAATGAACTGTGCCAGGAATCCTCAAGACACTCTCTAGACACACACACACACCCCTTAAGGGAGGCTCTTAGCCGGGGGTGGGGGGGGGTGGGGGGAAGCTTTATCAGTTTACCATATTGCCCTGAGTAGAGGACCATGCACTGTGTGGGGAACCATCCCAAGGGGCTATGAGGTGGAGGGCACTTAGGACTGGGGGCGGAACCCAGTTGCCCTGCTTGGTGCTAGGCTGGCTGCATGCCTGGGCCCTGGGAGATATTTGTAGGGCCCCCTGCGGTCACTTTTAGGGACTCAGAGACTTGGGCCTTGTCCATAGGGTGGCGGGCGTGGGACTCTAGGCTAATTGGTGGAAAATCAGTCATTAAGGACCAGGAAATGAACAATAACTTGACAAGCAGTGGACAATTTTCCATCAATTAGAACACAGTGTCTTTGGGTCAAATGAGACTTCTCTGTGGAGAGATTTCCCTGGAGGGATAGAGCAGGACACACACCAGGAGCACACCCATTGCCCTTCCCCTCCCCTGTGCATGGCACCCTGCCATTCACGGAAGAAGGGGTGTGCCTGGCGACAAGGCAAGGAGCAGGCTCAGAGGACAGAACCCCTTCTCCCTTCATCCCCTTTGGGAGCTGCCCCATGATTTCCTTCCTTGTGAAGACGCTTGGATTTTAATCCCAATTCTGTCACTTTCTAGCCTGAAATCCCAAAGCTGAGGGCCCGGTGGGGGGTTACTGGGTTTTTTCAGCTGCTGAATGGAGAGACACATGATCGGGCAGAGAGGTGGGGAGGCATGGTGTAAGTCACATGGGCTTCTCAGTGTCAGCACTGGGTAGATTGGAGCTGGGTTGTTATTCCTTGATTACCTGTCCGGCTTGCATCTCCTTCCCCCTCCCCTTCGGCGCTCCTGTTACAATGCCTTGTTGGCTAACTTTTATTCAGTAAGCACCTAAGAACTTGTAACACATTCTGTTGTTTGTTAACTGTTTAATCATTTATGCCTCATCTCTCCAACTACATAACAAACTGAGGTCAGCAGCTTACAATTGTAGTCATTTTGGAATTTCCTGTTGCACCCAGCACAGTGTGTTTTGCATAGTACGTGCACAGTAAATGCTTGTTGATTGCATTTTATTATGATTAGATACTTTAGAGCAGAGCTTAAAGAAAAAAAAAAAAGCCTGATACACCGCAGAGCAAGTTGGTGCCCTGAAGGCATCGGCTGGGGGTTGGTTGTAGAACTTGGGCAGGAAATGCGTCTTCACTGATGGAGGGACAGGGCTGGGGGGCGTCAAGGGAGCTGGGGTAGGACAAGGTGGCACTCTCACACCCTCAGAGGCACCCCTCCTCCCAGAAGGCTGTGCTTCCATTCTTTTCCATACTTCTTCCTGCTCCCCTTCTGCTGGTCCATGAGGATGCCTTCAGAACTCTGCTGAGCAAGGGAAGCGTTCCTTCCCAGGAGAACCTTGAAAGCCTAGGGTTTGAGGTCTCAGCCACTGGCGCTGGAGGGTGAGATGGGATGGGATATAAAGGAGGAAAGTCAAAGCCAAGGTAGCCTCACACTGGGAATAGCTACCACCTATGAAGCGTCTATTATATACTAGGCCTTTTTTTTTTTTAATGTTTATTTGTTTTTGAGAGAGAGCGCAGGCGACAAGACAGAGTGTGAGTTGGGGGGAGGGGGGTGGGAAGAAAGAGAGAGAGGGAGACACAGTCCAAAGCAGGCTCCAGGCTCAGCACAAACCCATGAACAGCGAGATCATGACCTGAACCGAAGTTGGATGCTTAACTAACTGAGCCACCCAGGTGCCCCAATATACCAGGCATTTCTGATATGTATCTAATACGTATCTCTGATCCCCACAGTGGTCCTAATGTGTGTGGATTCTTTCTTTCTTCCCTTCCTTCCTTCCTTCCTTCCCTCCTTCCTTCCTTCCTCTCTCCTTCTCCCTATCTCTCCCTCCTCCACTCTTTCTCTCTTCCTGTCTTCCTCCCTCCCTCTCTCTCCCTCTCTTTCTCCCTCCCTTCCTTCCTTCCTTCCTTCCTTCCTTTCTTTCTTCTCTCTCTTTTTCTCTCTCTCTTAGAAGGCAGTGCCCCAAATGGCAGAGGCAATGGATGTAGCGTGGATATGAGAGGAGATAAGAGAGAGTTTGTACACATTGCTTATTGTGTGTGGTGTCCAGCTGGGCCCATGGAGTGGAGCTCACACATTTTCTTGCGGCTTTCATATTGTGTCCTGAATCACATTCCATGCCAGGTCTGGGCTGGGCCCACCTCCTTCTTGGTTCTTTTGTGCCCCTTCTTCTTTCTGGCCTTCTCTCCTCCAGTCCCTTCTTCTCTTGACCCCTGGCCCTCCAGTCTCCAAGACCTTCCTCGTGGTCACTAGGCAGCAGGAAGTCTCTGGAGCCAGGCATCGGGAGGCTGGAGTGAGGCTGGATCTCAATTAGAGATGAACCAACTGTGCATCAGGCACTGTGTTAAGCATTCTTCATGTGTGACCTCATTTCACCTCCTAACAGCCCTCAGAGATGATACAATATATTATGTTGGTGCCCCACTCCTGTGCCTTCCCCCGACCTCTTATACTCCTAAGGCTTTTAGTCACCAACACCTGCCTGTCCTTGCCTGAAGGCTCCCTCTGGGCCTTGAAATCCACTTTACCACTGTGTGGGAGGCCAGAAGTGCAGGGGCATTAACTGCTTCTGGGAGAGCCCCCCACCCTTTATCACCTTCCTTCCCTTCCTTGTCTTACTTCTTCACTTCTCTACTGGCGTTTACCTCCTGAATCAGCCCCATATACTGGAATAGTTGTCTCAGGGGCTCCTTCTGGGGGAATCCGGCCTAAGTCAGGTGGGCACTGTGATTTTTTTAAAATCTGTATTTCCAGGGGCGCCTGGGCGGTTCAGTCGGTTAAGCGTCCGACTCTGATTTCGGCTCCGGGCATGATCTCATGGTTCACGAGTTCGAGCCCTGAGTGAGGCTCCGCACTGACAGCTTGGAACCTGCGTGGGATTCTCTCTCTCTCTCTCTCTCTCTCTCTCTCTCTCTCTCTCTCTCTCTCTCCTTCTCTCTCTGCCCCTCCCCCACTCGCTTGCTCTTTCTCAAAATAAAAAAAAAAAAGCTTTAAATTTGCATTTCCTTCATTGGGAGTGGTATTGTGCATCTTTCATCCGTAAGGCCCACTCCCCCCCCCCCATTTAAAAAAAATCGAAGTATAGTTGACACAACGTTATATTAGTTTCAGGTGTAAAACACAGCGATTCCATAGTCTGTACATTATGCTGTGCTCACAAGTGTAGCTGGCACCTGTCATCATATGACACTATTACAATACCCTCGACTATCTTCCCTATGCGACATCTTTCATCCTGTGACTTATTCATTCCATACCTGGAAGTCTGTCCTTCCTACTCCCCTTCACCCCATATGGCCCATCCCCACACTCGCCTCCTCTCTGTGGCAACTATCATTTTGTTCTTTGTACAGAGGGGTCTGTTTCTGCTTTCTTTGTTTGCTCATTTGTTTTGCTTTGTTTTGTTTTCGATTCCACATGTAAGCAAAATCGTATGGTATTTGTCTTTCTCTGTCTGACTTATGTCACTAACCATAATACCCTCCAGGTCTATCCATGTTGCAAATGGCAGGATCTCATTCTTTTTTATGGCTGAGTAATACTCCAGGGGGTGCGTGTGTGTGTGTGTGTGTGTGCGTGTGTATATGCACACACACCCAACTTTTTCCTTATCCATTCATCTATTGGTGGACACAGGTTGCTTCCGTATCTCGGCTACTGTAAATAATGCTGCGATAAACATAGGGTGCATATATCTTTTCAAGTTAGTGTTTTTGTTTTCTTTGGGTAAACACCCAGTAGTGTAATTATTGGTTCCTATGGTATTTCTATTTTACTTTCTTGAGGAACCTCCATACTGTTTTCCACACTGGGCCAATTTATAGGTGGGTAGTGTTATTAACCTCGCTTTACAAGTGATAAGACCACAGCTCAGTGAAACTCATACCCAGTTCCCCGATGACATGAGCAAATGCCTGTGTCCACACCCTGGCTTGGTACACAGCATGTGTCCACTTTGTTGCTCCACCATATGGCTTCTTGAGGGCTCTTCCTCCCTGCCCCCCAGAAGTCTGGTTCAAGGCCATTCTCCTTGGTTTCGTGCCTTGAGAGATAAGAGGTGAGAGGTAGGTTGGAAGTGGGGAGTGTTTCCAGGCCACCCAGCCCTTCCTGCCTCCCTTGTGGGTCACTGCTGGCAGTCAGAGCCAGCTCCTGGATCACAGACAGAAAGAGAACCTGCCAGCCTGGACATGTGACGAATGGAAAAAAGTGCCAGAGTGCTGGAAAAGGAGAGGGCTGAGCCAGGGGTACAACGAGAGGGTGCTCAGGCCAAGGGAGTCCTTTCTGAGCCTCTGCACTATTCAAGAGAATGTGACCCCTCTTCCCTGCACACAGGAACCCTGAAACACAGGAGGGGCTGAGGTGAGGAGAGAGGAAAAGGATTTCTTTTTAACTTTGTTTATTTTGAGAGAGAGACAGAGCGAGCGGGGGAGGGCAGAAAGAGAGGGAGAGAGAGAATCCCAAGCAGGCTCTGCACTGTCAGTGCAGAGCCCAACTTGAGGCTCAAACCCATGAATCACTAAGACCATGACCTGAGCCAAAACCAAGAGTTGGATGCTCAACCAACTGAGCCACCCAGACGCCCCAGAAAGGATTTTTTGAGAGTGAGGTTTGCTCATCCTCAGAATTAGAAAGCCCCCCTGAGAACCTTGGGAGCCAGGCAATAATTGGCCTGCCTCTTTGTGAGCGTAGAGATGGGCACGGGGGCAGTGAGGACCTGATTCCCTCAAGACAGAAGTTACCTGGAGGGAACATCTTGAAAGTTTCTACTCGTTTGGTTTTCATGGCAAGTTTAGATTCTCCCAGAAGCAGGCACCGAGACAAAGATTCCAGCACAAGTAGTCTGTTTGGGAAGGGGTCCCTGGAAATACCTGTGGAGGAGCGGGAAAGTGGGAAGGGAGGCCAGGAAGCCAATGGAGGGAGTGTTCTCATGCATTGGCCGGGAACTCTGAAAGATAAATGAGATATGCTTCAAGTTGTCCATACCACAGGGCGAGAAAGCTGGGGTATTTATCTACTGGTTCTCCCCTTTGCCGTGGGTTCAGGGCTGCTTCAGGGCACGTTAACTCTCCAGCACTTTCAGCTTGCCCCGAGCTGGAGTCAAGAGTGTTTCCATGGCCAGAAAAACCCTCTGGCAAAGAGCAGGTGTTGGCAGTGAGCGGCCTTGTCCATCTAGAGGTATGTGCCCACAGATAATGGGCCGGGTGCCAGTGCCTGGCACACTCTGCCCTCTCTTCTCCTCCTTGACTTTTCCTTTCCGTGTGCCTCTGTGAATTCGTGTCATCTCCCACGGCCCCCCTCTTAAATGCTTGGTGTTCTCAAGGCTTCAGCCTTGACCCACTGCTCTCCTCAAGCTGCGTGTCCTCTTGGACAGTCCCACCCACTCGCATGGTTTTAAGGAAGTCTGGGTTGGTGGCTCCAAGTACTAACCCAATCTGGACCTCTCACCCCCACCTCCACGTCTGTGAGCCTCCAGTGATGGCATATGCAACGTATCCCAGACTCAAATCATCATCTGCGTCCCAAAACATACTCCACTTTGGCATTTTCTCCTCAGTGGTGGCATCCTGATCCACCCCGTCCCTCTAGAAACTAGGAGTCACCCCTTGATTCTCCCTATCCCTTCCTTTTCACATCCAGTCAGTCACCAAGTCCTCCGGATGTGACTTCTTGAATATTCTCAGGGTCATTCCCTCTTCTCCATCCCCACTCTTGATGGTCTGGACCTTCATCGCCTTCCCCCTGAGGTATTCCAGTAGCTTCCTAATTGCCACCCCTCCCCCCACTTCCAACCTGATCTCTTCCTATACCTCCCTGTTCCTATACCTCCTCTCTCCCTCTCTTTTGACCAAAGAGCATTGGTCAAAAGTTCAGTCTCAAGTGCCAACCGGAGCTTGTCATGCCTTGCTTAAGACCCACCTCCGTGGGGCGCCTGGGTGGCTCAGTAGGTTTAGCGGTTAATCGGTTAAGCGTTCGACTTCGGCTCAGGTCTGATCAGACTGTGGTTGTGAGTTCGAGCCCCGAGCCCCCAGGTGGGGCTTCAGTGCAGAGCCTGCTTCAGATCCCCCGGTCTCCCTCTCTCTCTGCCCCTCCCCTGCTCGTGCTCTCTCTCCCTCTCTCTCAAAAATAAATAAACATCAGAAAAAAAATTCCATCTCCACAGAGCTAAATTCGAGCACGTTGGCCTGGTGCACAGGTTTCCTCCCTTGAACCTCTGAGTCCATCCCTGGTCACGCCCGGCTCTGTCACGTGGGACCTGTGGCCTGTGCTATGCTCCTTGTCCTCCCGTCGTGCTCCCTGCTTGGCATACCTTTTCTTCTTTCTGCTTTCCTGGCCGACTCTAAGACCCAGCTTAGATGGCACCTCCTCCTGGAAGTTTTCCTTGAATGCCCTGAGCTAGCTTAGACACTCTTCTTTTATACTCTTGTATCCATGCAAGCATCAGAAAATTCACCGCAAATAGGCTCAAATAATAACGGGAACTGATTGGCTCGCGTAACCCAAAAAATCAAGGGGTAGGGTTCCCTGCAGGTGATGTGTGATCCAGGGGCTTCAACCCCTGCCATTGGGTTCTGTGCATTGCTTAACTCTGCCTTTCCCTGGGTGGGCTTTGTTCTCAGAGTCCTTGGAGGGAGTCCCATCAGCTTTAGACTCACATCCTGCCCAGTCCAGGCCGGTGAACTGTTCGAGCAAATGCTGGCTTGTTGGGACCTGTCTAGGAATTTACTTACCTCGCTCCAAACCAATCAAAATGGCCAAGGGCTTAGAGCGTTCTATTTGGGGATTGGCAAACCATGGCCAACTTGTTTCTGGAATGGCAGAGTTCAGTAGTGGAGGCAGAGACCAGCAGATGATTTCTGTAACAGGCCAGATAGTAAATATTTCAGGCTTTGTGGGCCAAGAGGCAGAATCAAGGATATTATGTAGGGACTCCTATAACAAGAAAGAAAACAAACTTTCACAAAATTTTTATTGACGGGATTACAATTACAGGGATAACGGAGTACAAAAAAAAATAACTGAGTGTAATATTTGTAGCCCATATCTGCTAATGAGAAGAATGGGATTTGGGGGGGAGGAGAGGGGTAACATTTTGTTTGATTGGAACTCAAAGGTAATGCTCCCTATCATAAAATTGATGGCAAATGTTTGTTCATCTATAAAAATCATTCTTCGTTCACAGACCGTACAGAAATAGGCAGGGTTTGGCTTAGGGGCCACAGTTTGCAGACCGCATGAATTAAATCAAACCATTAAGAAGCTAAGGGAAGAGATTGTGGAAAGCTGGAAAAGGAGACAGAAAACCACCCTGATGGTGGAGATGATTCCGGTACCATAGGTCTTCCTGTGGGGGGCTCCCTTTGTGATGTGTCATTCTCAGAGGCAGGCTGTGGGAGCATTTTATAAGGCATTTCTTTATAAGACAAGTCTATGTCCACTAGACCCCCTAAACCTGACACCATTCCTATAAAATAGGTAGGGCAAGGGTTGGTTGTACCCTTTTCACAGAGGAGAAACTGAGGCTCAGTTCCCTAAGTGGCTTGTCTGAGGTTTTGCAGAAAGGCCTCTCTGGGATACCTTAGGGGATTCTAAGACAGGCTCTAGGGACACGTGTTATGCTCAGTGAGTGATTGAACAATTGTGGTAGCCCCTGGCTGGGGGACAGAGGCTGGCCAGTGGGAGGACAGGCTGGTCTGGACATGGCCCGGGATGCTAGGTCTCCAGGTGGCTCTGTGACATTCAGTGGTCACCTGGGATGGGCCTGGTCAACAAAGGTGTTCAGGAACGCAGCTCTCTTTTAAGAATCAATGGGTTTAGGCCTGTCTTCCTTAGAAGTCCCCATGCAAGACAGCTCGATATCAGCTCAGGAGCCCCGAGCTAGAGAGGAATCAGGCTTTGGGCAAGAATGGCCAGGGCCACAAACAAGGAATCTGAACGCTCCTGGTTCTGCATGCATGGGTGGGGTTTAAACCTTGATGCCGGGTTGACCCCAAGGCGGGGCGGGGGTGGGGGCGGTGGGCAGGCTGTGGGCCTCTCTCAGCAAGACCATCTCAGCCCACCTCCAGGGCGGACCTGACCTTGACTGCCCAAGGTCAGGGAAGGGTTCTGGGGGTGTGCAGAGGCAGCCGGAAGTGAAGGATGGCTGCTGGCTTCCTTTCCGGGATGATGGTAAGCGGATACCGAGCGTGTATGTGCTGGTGCGGACAGACACACGTGCACGTTGGCACATTCCCTGGTCTTGCACACATATTTACACACCCCCATAGTCGGGCAATCACACCCACACCCATCTTCACTACCAGGATCTCGCGTACACATTCCCATGGTTTCCCACATTTATTTGCCTGCTCCCAAGTGCGCACGCATACTCCTATCCTCCAGCATCCGTTCCCTAAGAGCTGCTGTGACACGGTACCACACGCTGGGTGGCTGAAACAACAGAACCTCATTATCAATTACTATGCAATCTCCACCTCCATCTCCCCGCGGACATCTTTTTACTGGGACCCTAGTCACATCGCGCTAGGTACCACCAGTACTGTCCCGGCACGACCCCATCTTGAATCCCTCAACAACAGCCCCGTGTCCAAATAAGATCATGTTCTGAAGGGCACCTGGGGGGGGGGGGTGCTCAGTTGGCCAAGCAGCCAACTCTTGATTTCGGTTCAGGTCACGACCTCCCGGTTCATGAGTTCGAGCCCCATGTTGGGCTCCGCGCTGACAGCTTGGGGTCTGGAGCCTGCTTCGGATTCTGTGTCTCCCTCTCTCTCTGCCCCTCCCCCACTCACGCTCTTTCTCTCTCTCTCTCAAAAATAAATAAACCTAAAAAAATTTTTTTAATGTTCATTTATTTATTTATTTGGAGACAGAGAGAGAGAGAGAGAGAGAGAGAGAGCGAGCAGAGGAGGGGCAGAGAGAGAGAGAGAGGGAGACCACAGAATCCCAAGCAGGCTCCAGGCTCCCAGCTGTCAGCACAGAGCCCGACGTGGGGCTCGAACCCACGAACCGTGAGATCATGACCTGAGTCAAAGTCAGACACAACTGACTGAGCCACCCAGGCACCCCTAAATAAATAAATGAACATTTTAAAAAAGATCATATTCTGAGGTGCTGGGGGGTAGGATTTCAACATATGTTTTTTTGGGTGGGGGGCACAATTCAACCCATAACCACGTCTATGGCCATAAGATCTCACATGTAGGGATCATACTCCCATAGTGCCACACGGATGTAGACGCACTACCAAGTCACCCAGACACTCACACTCACATTGCCATAGTCACAAAATCACACATACCCATGCCTACCACACGGTCCACACTCCCAGGGCCTCCACCACCCCCGATCCCCTCTTCCTCAGTCTCTGTCTCACAAACAGCCACACACACTCTCCACAGCCCCCCGCCCCGCTCCCACACATCCCCTGGCCACACTCAGAGGCCACCCCGCCGAGGTCACGCTCTGAGACCTGGCACATTCACAGCCTCACACTCCGCTCGTATCTCTCACATCCTCCCCGACCCACACAAGCCTCTCCCTTTCTGACGCCTCCATCCAGAACACCCGGTCCCTGAACAACCAACCGTCAGGGCGGGGAGGCGGTCGACAGCCCCTTGCCTTCTGGAATCAGGTGCCCCCTACAAGCCTGCTCCTTGCAGACTCCCACTTTCTCCTCCCGGGGGCAGACAGACAGACAGACACACACACACACACACACACACACACACACACACACACTGTCACACTCGCACCCGCGCCCCTGCGGCAGCCCCATGGCTCAGTCTGTTCCTCATTATGGGCCAATGCGCCTGTTTACTCACCCAGCTGGAGATGGTTAGAGAGTGATAAATAATGAAAGAGAAAACAGGCTTTTCCCCTCTGCGGCTTCTATTTATGTAACATGTGTCACAGCTCACTCACAGACTTTGTTTCGGAGCTGGTTGCAGGAAATAGTTTATTTTTTCCGGACGGTGGCTTGGGGGGTAGGGTGGGGGGCCCCGGTTTGGGTTTCTGGTCTCACGCCCATGGGAGTTTCGGGATCTGGCTCCCAGAGTCCTCCTCCCCCGGTGCCTCCCCTCCCCGCCTGGCCCAGTACCTCCTGGGCAGACACCATGGCTCAAGGCTACCTTAGAGCGGGGTTCTCATTCTTGGAAGGAGTGGGGTGATGGGAGGCCCCTCCCAGCTGCCTCTGAAACCCCTCAAGCAGATGGGCTTGTTTTAAGAGCCAGACAGCTTGAGGCCGGGACTCCCTGAGAGGTAGCGGTGGGACAGGGGGCTTCCTAGGTGGCCTGCACCTGTTAGCGGGGAGGGCCCGAAAGGATTCATTCTATAAAATATGAATAAAAAGATCCATAGCTTGTGTTCACTTAACACTTGTAAAAGTCTGAAGGTCAGCTTTCAGGTGCTGCTCCCTGAGGGGGAGGGGAGGGCAGGGACCCAGAAGGACTCGCCATGGTCTGCTCAACTGGTTGTGAAAAGCCCGGATTTTTCACACATCCCACAGCTCCTCTTCTACCAGGGGCACCTCCCTTGGTAGGGTTCTGGTCAACTTAACTCCTGCTAAGGCAGGTGGGAGTAGTTAGAAGGGTGTGGGTCTTGGAATGTAGGGGAATGTGAGCTGTCAGAGATCTGAGACATGCCCCCTCCCAAGCCTTCCCAAACACGACGGCAGCCATCCTTTGGGGGATGATCCAGGGAGGGAAGAAGCCGCAGAAAACCGCCTTGTTCCCCAAACCCCAGGGCCAGGAGATTTGGGGGACATTTGAAGGCAACCTGCTCAGCCTGAGCCTGTCTCCTTCAATGCCAAGGCAGGGGGCTCGGGTCTTGCTTGGCATGGGGCCCCAGTGGTATCCCAGGCCATCTACTGGGGAAACCCAGAGGTACTGACCTGAGGAATAGAGCGTCCACTGGGGAAGATGGGCCGGGAAGCCCCCACCCCCACAGACTGCGGGGGGGGGGGGGCATGTATACAGGTAGCATAGGATCCGTCCCGCCCAGCGGCTTCACGGTCTCACAGGACTGTTCCACGGGCATCTCCTGGCCGGTGGAAGAAGCGGCCACATTCCCAAGCCAAGGACTTTAAACACCATGTGACAAATGTCAGACCACATGGTGCGGGCTCAGTGCAAAAGTGAACACGAGCCAAGGTGGTGGCTTTCAAATCCAGCGGGCGTCAGAATCACAAGGGAGCTTCTTAAGCACTGGTGCCCAGGCTCACCCCTGGGTGCTAGTTCAGTAGGTGGGGAGTGCCCAGGAATTGGGCAAGTTCCTGGAAATTCTGAGATTGGCGGTTTCCCCCAAAGACTTGGAGTCAACAGTGCCCTACATAAGTGGGCCCTGCAAGCAGCTTGTGCCCTCAAAGATGAGCCACGAGCCTTACGGGTTGGGTCGGGAGGGAATTTGACTTTCCCCAAAGGGCAGGAACGAATTGGTCAGAAGAACGGTAAAATTGGTTCGGTTGGAAGGAAGGGAGAGAGGAAGGAGGAAGGAAGGAAAGAAATGAGAGTTTACCCACATCTGTTAGGTGCCAGGCGTAGTTATGGGACATTTGGATCCGGCTGTTTCGACTTTTTGACATTTGTTGCCATTTCTGAAACCTGAAACATCGTGGACATCCTATTCATTATTGCGCTACAACGTCAACAAACAATAACATTCCCATTTTACTGAGGAGGACACCAAGGCTCAGAGAAGTTTAGTGACTTGTCTGAGGCCACTCAGCTAAGTCAATCCTGGCATCAGGAAGAGCCACTGCTCTTTTCACTGCTCCCGGGAGGAATCATCTCAAGGAGATAGAGTGACTGAATGCAGAACCCGGTTTGCAGCCCTCTTGCCAAGACTCCCTTCCTCCCACCTGTGAAATAAGAACCAAGGAGTTAGACTGGGAGGCATCCTGTCTGCCACTCACCAAGCCTCTTGCCTTTGGAACCCCGTGGACTCTCTCGAAGCCCACCCAGCCTGCATCCTGGTCTCAGGGCTCTCTGCCTGAGGGTCGATGCCCAGAACTCTTGTGATATTTGGGCGATGGGCTTCTGAATTCCAGGCCAATTTAGTCCTTGGAGCATTCGTGGCTCTGAGGGCGTCCCAGGAGAGAGGAACCATGTGATGGGGGGAGGGGGCTCAAGGAACACTGCTTCTTGGGTTTCCAGGTGCCTCCCACATCTCTGTCCCCTTGGCAGGATAGGGTAGGAGTGTGTGTGTGGGGGGGGGGGGCAGGGCCGGCCAGAGCCTACTGTCCTAGTCGTTTGTTCATGCTGAGCTTGATTTAAAACACAGGGACTGTGCAATTTCATGAGACCCCTGCTCAGACCCCTCACAGATGCTCACCTGTATACACATGCTCTCAGGTGATTCCCTTGCATGCAGACCCCCTTCGTGAAGACCCAGACAAAACTCTGGACTCTAATGTCCCCTGGGTGATGACGGGAGTAGTAAATATCATCCTAAACCCCAGGTGCTCCGCACATGTCTCTAAACTTCACATTGATCTTGCAAGGAAGCTTTTATTATATCCCTCCCCACTGCCACCTCCCACTACCTTGTAGATGAGAGACACGGGGCCCAGAAAAGCCAAGTGACTGGCCCGAGGCCACACAGCTCTTACATGGCAGAGCTGGGCTCGTCCCCGGATCCGTCTCACACCAAGCTCCCGCTCCATTCCTCTCACCAGGCCGCCTTTCCCGTTTTTCTCCCAGCACCCCGCATCTAGGAATGTTCCGCAGGTCAACTGATCAGTGCGTGTATATGGGTTTTCTCTCGTATACAAGCAGCGCAGGCCCCGGCTGCTGTTTCTCCAAACCCACCCTGAGCTGTGACCTCCGGGCAGACTCAGCAAACCGCAGGCCCCTTTGCTTCCTCCACAGCCAGAACCAGCACCGGCCTGAATTCCTTGCGCTCCAGCCTCAGTGTCCCCTCTCGTGGGCCACCACACCCGAGCGAGGCTCTGCCACCGCTTGAGGGGCTTCTGCCCTAGGACTGACCCTCAGGCTGGAAGCCTCTGGGGTGCAGCCGCCCGTATCCTCCCCTCGTCCTGCGAAACGTCAGGCCTGGCACTGCCCCCCCCCCCCGCAGCCCCCACTCCCCACGGCCCCCCGGGAGCCCAGGCTTTGCTTGAGGGCAGCGAGTGAAGCCGGCTGTAACAGAGAAACCTCGGGCTCCTCTTTAGAAGTCCCCGGAGGAGGCAGATCTGAGGAAAAGCTGCCGAGAAGGCGCCTGCAGCAAAGTCAGCTTGAGAACAAGCCGGCTGACAGGATGCTGAGCGGGGGATTAAGGTCGGGATCAGGGAAACCAGGGAAATGAAGGCAAGTTCCCTGCTCCCCTTGCTGCTGCTGCCACCGTGATGATGCTGGGTTTGTCTTCTTGTTTATTCTCATTCTGGGAAGGTGGGTGGGGAGGGAAGTGGGCTGGGGCCAGGCAGGGAGGTTGGGGGAGGAGGACAGAAAAGGGAGGAGAGAGGCAGGTGCAGGGCAGTGGAGAGCAGAGGACGCCAGGTCTCCTTGTGGCTTTCAGGGGCACACGGGGGCCCTTCCCTGGGACCCTGTCCCCAGCAGGCCAGCCCCCCCCTTGTGAACCTGCCCCCATGGCAGAGCCTGTCCTGAGTGTTGGTGGCAGGGCCGCTGAGGACAGAATCCACCAGAACAACATGGCAGACGCCAGAATCCCTCTGGATAGGGGACGAACCTGTTTCTACCTGCCTACAAATGCAAGGTCCCCTCTTTTGGGGGCAAGGCCATCACCTCGATGTGCCTACTGGTCCAAATGTCACAAGAGGCCAGCCAGATGGACTTCTGAATTCCAGGCCAGCCAGTGCCAGTAGAGCTGCAGCCAAATCTCGAACCCTCTCGGTGTCCCAGGTAAGCTGGTTAAGACTGTGGCTTCTGGCCTCAGACTGCCTGGGTTCAAATTCCCACTCTGCCACCAACTTGCCGCGTGACTTTGGTCATGTCGGCTCACCTCTCTATGCCTGAGTGGAAGAAAATACTAGCACCCCCTGCTTGGTTGTCAAGGTTGTCAAGAAGACGGAGAGAGCACGTGAAAAGTATTTGATGTAGGGCCCACCGCAGGGGATGTGTGCAGTGAGGGCAGTCTTGTTACCAGGGGGCTGCGTGAAGTTAACCCCCGCCTGAAAGCGTCTTAGAGGGAGGGAGCATGGAATCTCAGTTTGGAGACTGAGACCGGGGACGGTGTGAGTCAGGGGTGGGGGTGGAGGTCCCATTTGCCAGGTGAGTGCAGGGTCTGAGAAGGGGGAAAGGATATACCTCCTGGAGCCCTGCTCGGAGCCAAAGTTCCTGCTCTAACTAGGGGTAACATGACTACCCTCTCCCAGTCCAACCAAGGGTAAGCCAAGGGGACAAAGACCATGAAAAGATGCTGTTTATCATGGTGACCTTCCCAGAATGGAGCTTATTCCGGAAATCCAAGCAACTCAAAGAGGCTTCCAGTTGAACTCAAGTTCTCTGGGCCCGTTGAGGGACGAGGCGACAGAGAAAGGTACAGACGCTACACATCTGGAGGCAGAGGGCTCTGCCACCTTCTAGCCGTGTGACTTGGCACAAGTCAATTAGTCTCTCTGGGCCTCTGTTGCCTGGTCTGCAAAATGGGATTAAGATTCATACCAAGGAGGGGTCATTCCTGGCCTCCAGGCTATGTGATTCAGGACCTGCTTAGCCTGGCCTACCACACAGTCCCTTCTGGAGGTCCTCAGCCCCTCACCCCATCTCTGGACACTGTAGGGTGGGACAGGCTAGGACTGGAGAAAGGTCTGGGTGGGAGTGAGAGCCTGGGAGAGATACTGGTAATTGAGGAAAAGGGTCTGCTGAGTCTGATTTCTTGGGAAAAGTACCTGGGCCAGGGGTTCTAGTCTCAGTGTGTGGGGAGCGCCTGGCTGGGAATTTCTATTTCGAGGGGACTGGTTTCTGAAAAAGCTAATTTCAAAAATACATCTTTTTTTTTTTTAACCTGTCAATAAAAGTTATATCTGTATTGTGGAAAATTTGGAAAATACAGAAAAACGCAAAAAAAAAAAAAAAAAGGAGATGACGTTCAGCCATAATTCCACCACTCAGAGATTACCATGGGAGGATTTTACTGTATCTTCTAGTTTTTTTAAGTACACGCTCACTCACACCCTCATACATTTTCACACACACGTATTAACTTTATTACATACAGCATAACATGCTTGATGTATATACATCTCCAAAATTTAGGAACAGGATCATGGAACCAAGAATACACTAGCATTTCAGGGGTGCTTGGGTGACTCAGTCGGTTAAGCGTTGGACTTTGGCTCAGGTCATGATCTTGGGTTCGTGAGTTCGAGCCCCACGTCAGGTTCTGTGCTGACAGCTCAGAGCCTGCAGCCTGCTTGGGATATTGTGTCTCTCTCTCTTTCTGCCCCTTCCCCCCTCAAAAATAAATAAAAACATTTTAAAAATTAAAAAAGAGAAAGAATATATTACTGTTTCATAAACTGTTTTTGTTCATCAAACAAAATATGAAGAACCTTGTCTCCAGGTCATTAAATATTCTTCTCGAACATAATTTGAAATGTTCCATCCGTTGGATGTGTCATAAGGTGTATACAGTGGTCCCCCCCTTACCCTCAGGACCCCCAGTGGATGCCTGAATCTGTGAATAGTACCAAATCTTACATATACACTATTTTTGTCTCCCATACACATACACCTATGATAAAGTTTAATTTATAAATTGGGCACAGTAAGAGATTAATAGCAATAACTAATAATAAAATAGAACACATAACAATAACTTTAATATAACAATATGTTATACAATATATAACAATAATAATAATAAAAAGCGAATGTGGGGGTGCCTGGGTGGCTCAGTCGGTGAAGCGTCCAACTTTGGCTCAGGTCATGATCTTGGTTTCATGAGTTCGAGCCCCGTGTCGGGCTCTGTGCTGACAGCTCGGAGCCTGGAGCCTGCTTTGGATTCTGTGTCTTCCCCCCACCACCCCCGCCCCTCCCCTGCTCATGTTCTGCCTCTCTCTGTCTCTCAATAATAAATATGTGTTAAAAAAAATTTTTTTAAAGGTGAATGTGGTCTCTCTCTCTCAAATGTCTTACTGTACTGCATTCACCCCTCGTCTTGTGATGACACGAGATGGTAAATGCCCACATGATAAGAGGAGGTGAGGGAAATGACGTAGGCGCTGTGACATAGCGTTAGGATCCTGTTGACCCTCCAACAATAGGTCAGAAGGAAGATCATCTTCTTTTGGACTGTGGTTGACCACAGGTAACTGAAACCGTGGGAAGCGAAACCACGGATAAAGGGGAACTACTGTACTTCTATCAGTCCTCAGTTATTGGTCATCCAGAGTGTTTCTACATTTTTCTAGTGTGAACAACACCGTGATAAACATTCCCTTATAGAGATCTTTGTGTGGGGGTGTATGTGTGTGGGTGGCTGACTTTTGCAGTGTTTGTGTATCTGTCTGTCTACCCACCTCCCACCTCTGCTTGGAGCCCGAGACCTTCTAGACCAGACTCTGCACCCTAGCTTGGCTCCTCGTTCACTGTAGACGTGCCGTAATTGTGGAGTTGCATGGCATTTCTGAAACCTGTTCTGGAGTGAGGTACTTGAAGGGTGGGCTGATCAGAGAGGAGCCCACCTTCCTTGCTAGAACCCTCAGGGGGTCCCCGGTGCCCCTATGCTAGGCCTGCCCAGTTCTCCTGGGAAAAAGACATTCCCAAGCTCAGAGCCCCTGGCTGTCCTGGACGCACATGGAAATCCCTCCCAGTATCTCTTATCTTCCTGGTAGCAAACCAAACATTGCCTCCCCCTGCCGGGACCCTCCTCCTTTGTACCCCCCATCCCTGACTCATTTGAGTTCTTTTGTTGTGTCTTCAAGCTGAGGGCCCAGCCGACAGAGCCCTTTCACCTGCTCATTACTGCTGGAGCAATGTTGTGGCAGTTCCCCGGGCTCCCCACGAAGCAGCCCCCTCTCCGGCCTCCTTTTCTGTCAGCACAGCGCACAGCCCATCGGCCCCCGGCAGGTGCCCACTCTGGCGCACCTCAGCCTTGCCCCCAGCTCTGCCTGCCACCTCCCATGGCCCCCAGGAGCTTTTGTCTCTTCTTCCGCCCTCCCCACCCCCCCCCACCCCCGCCCCGGGGCTCTGGGCACAGGCCCTCATTCCTCCTAATACAGATTTTTAAGAATCATGGATTTTGATACTCTTAGTTTTTCAATGGGTCTTACAAAAAAAAAAAAAAAAAAAAGAAGTAGGAGACCAAAATCGAGAGGTAAAACTTCCTAATTGAATATCCCCCTCTCAAGCATCCATTCTCCCAACCTCCTGTAGTTCTCTTTTTCTTATTTTTCTCTTCTTTTTTTCCTCTCCTTTTTCTCCCTCTTCCCCCTTTCTCTCCTTCCCTTCCCTCTCTCTCCCCTTCTCCCTTCTCTCTTTCAGCCCTGGCACACTCTCCCACCCTCCTGTCCTCTGTCCTCATCTCCCCTCCTCTTCCCTTCTTTTTTAAGTTTTTTTTTTTTCTTTTAACTTTCAAGGTCATTCCGGACTCTTGACGCCGCCAGTCCCTTGGTGAGACGTGAGCGCCATTGGCGTCCGTGGCCTCTGTTTCCGTGGCAACCCAGTAACCATTAATTTTCAATTAAAGGAGACAAAAAGCTCCATGACAGCTCCAGGTCTGCTGAAGATGTCAAGAATCTGTATTAATATACAGCAAGAGAGCATAATTGTGTGTCCATCTTCCAGAGCAGCGAAAAATGGAGGGATAATTACCAGCTCGAAAGCCACTCTGTAATTTAGTTCTTACTGTCACCACAGCCCTACACATTAGCATAAATTAAAAGCAGAGTTTATTGTTATCAAAGTGCATTGATATCGCCAGACCCGCTTTCTTCCCTTTAACTGTTTGTCGTGGGTGAGTGACTCCCCAACTCCCCCTCGGGTCTCCCTGGGGGGGTGGGGAGGGGGGAGGAGAAGTGCCAGGGCAGGGAAGGCTAGATCTGGAAGGTCTCTGCAGGTCGGGCTGTGGTCCTGGAAGCAGCCAGCGATGAGGGGCCTGGCGTTGGTGGGCAGGGGCTTGGCTATTCATTCACCTTCCATGTGTGAATTCTTTGTTTTGCCCAAGAGCCCTCCAGATCTTTCCAGATGGATTTGCTGCCCATCCTGGAGTCACCCTTCCGGGCCTAGTGTAGTGTGGGGCAGGCGGACCATCAAAGCCAACCTGTTAAACAAAGGAAATGAGTGAATGTGGAGGGGTCTCTGCTCCTGGGCCGGTGTCCCGTGTCCGCAGGGGGCTGGCTGTCCTGCTTTTCCGGTTCAGGGTGACCATCCTCCCGGCTCTGGCCCAGTTCTTGTGGGGCCACCCAGGCCCCTGGCTCCCAGTGTGGCCCCCTCTGTGGCCCCCTTTCCCTGGCTGCTTGACCATCCACCCCCACACCCTCTCCCTGCCTGGGTCCTGCCACCCTGCAGACTCACCTCCAAGCAGCTGGAGCGCCTCAAAGTGTCTCACTGCCAGGGTGCCAGTGACAACCACAGCAATCATGAATTTCCATGAATGGGGGGATGTGGGGTTTTCTTGTATTCTATCCAGAGAGAGCTGTCCTTCAGAGGGGAATTTAGTGTAATTACCCTTAAGGGAGCGATCCTTACACAGTCAGTCACAACACTGACCTCCTGGCTGAGATCTGACAGCAAAATTACAGGCTGTGTACTCAACAGAAGGGGCATCCTCCTTTCGGGGTGGGGGGGGGGAGGCGGGAAGGAAGGAGGAGGGAAAGGAGATGTAGAGGCTTTGAAAAGAAAAGTGCTGGCTTCCAGCTGCCAGGCGAGTGGGTTCTCCTTGGCAAGGAGTCCGTGGAGCAGGGAGAGGTGCACAGAGATTCCCCCTGGGACTTCAGCTGGTTGGTGAGGACACGCTGAGGACTGGCCAAGGCTGGCACTCCGGCCCTTTAAATCTTTGAGCCGTGGTCTGTGATCTTAGCTAAGTACTGGGAACTATTGGATCAACTACTCAGGCATGTTTTCCCAAACGTATCTGTCCCTTGGTCTCTCCTGAAACTCCACCATTCCTCATGCTTTTGAGTTAACGCATCCTAGTCCCCGTTAAGCTGCCACCTGGCTTACCTGGCAGGACTGATATGCTGATCTGGGACCATTCCAAATTTAACATGGACTTAGCTATCAGACATGCTGGCCTGTCCCATGGCAGAACCTGAAGGCCACAGGTCAGGCAAGTTTTCACAAGGTGACGGAGAAGGTCTGATGTGTGGGCAGATAACTGATGGACGCTGGAGTCTGGAAAGGAATGGAAGTGAATCCCCCAATCTCACAGCTGGGAGGGACCCTCTGGTTTCAGGGTCTAAACTCCTTTTAGAGCAGGTATCTCCTCTGCTCAAACTCCACCCAAAGCTCAGCTGCCTGTCTGTGCTCACCCAATTCCCACCAGCAGGAGCTTACTCATGCCAAAGAGGCTCTGGTCACTGGAAGATTCCTCCTGAGTGTAAGATTCTCCCGAATTCCTACCTTCCCCTTTGGAGCCCAGGAGCAAATCAACTTTCTCCAGTGGGGCAGCCTTTCAACTACATGGAGACAATACTCAGCTGTCGAATAACTTCTCCTCCAACGCTGGGAACTGGGGAGCCCGTCAACCATCCAGCTCACCTTCCTGTGGAAAAGCCAAAAGGGATTCAAAAAGGATGAGGGAGGGCCCCAAACACAAACTTAACATGATTGAGCATCTCCTATGTTCTAGGCACACACATGCACTGTCCACCATACCTCCTGCTATTCCAGCAGCCAGCCAGTGAGAGGGGATGTGTTATTCCCATCTTACTTGGAGAAAAGAAAACCCCAGGAAGCTACAAGTCGCTTGCCCCAGATGACCTGGTACATGAGAGGCAGAGTCAGAATTGGAGTTGAGAACTCCTGGGCGCAGCTCAGGGCTTTTCCTTGAGGATTCATTGGGTTTGGGGAACGGGCTCTGTCATCCGTCTGCCTGTCTCCCCACCTTCAAAATGTTTTGCGCCACAGAGGCTTTCTCTCCTTTCTACTTGGCAGGGACAAGGAATTCCAGGGGAAACCCGGCTCAAGTCCGGCTTCCTCCCTGAAAGCGCTCCTGCCCTCAGTAATTGCTTCAGGGAGACAACGACAAGGGCAGCTATCACTCTCTGACCACAGGACTGTGCTCCTGGGGTGGTAGATGTGCTTAACGTAGGGCATTTCATTCAATTCCCTGGACGTTTGCCCCGGCTGAGTGTTCTGCCCGGACCCCTCTCCCCTCAGCGATCTGCATGTCCTTCAAGGCCACCTTCTCAGCCGGGCTGAACCTGACCAGCCTCTCCCAGTCCCTTGTGCCCTGTTCCATTACTTTCCACAGCTCCTGTCACCTAGCGAAGTAATAATTCGGTCATTCTGCTCACTGCCTATTTCCCCTTCGCTTTAGGTTCCCAAAGGACAGAGACTTGGTTGATTTTGTTTACTGTCGTATATACGAAGCCCTTAGAATAGTGTCTGGTAGAAGCAGGTGCTCAACACACCTATTTGTCAACTCCTTTGAGGCAGGCGTGTTATTTGCACAACAGAGAGGAGTCAGGGCTCTAGGTAGGGGCTGGGTGGCTTGTCCAAAGTCACAGAGCTGTCAGAAGCCAGAGTCAAGCCCTTGCTTAGTTTGGGCTGCTGAGTATGGTGTGGGGTGGGCCCTGAGCCTGTGGTTGGAACTCTGAGTTAGGGGGCTTCCTGGGGGATTTCCACCTGCTCTCCAACCAGCAGCTCCTTCCGGGTCCCCCTCTCCCACCCCTCCCCCTCCCTGAAGCTCCTTTTAGCCCCCATCGCCTAGCCCCTGGCTGCGAGGTTCCCTCCCCCCACACACACTGCAGGTGCCGTCCAGCTCCCCCTCCCTCCTGAGGCTCAGTCCTTGCTTGGGCTGGAATCCACACCCAGGGCCCCAGGCGCCCCTGGGAGGCCCCCACCCTGGTCCCTGAGTGGCTCTTCTCCCTTAGATGTGAATCCGGGCCCCAGAGTGGCCACACAGAACATACATCTTAAACAAACACTTCTCCTTGCTGTTTATCTCCCTGGCCTTTAAACAAACTCTTTCAAAGGTTTCTGCTGATAGGAGAGATTTACTGAAAACCATTCCTTGCTTAAAAGCCCTGGGTTTATGCGGCCGGGGTGGGGGCAGTGGGGCTTTCAAGCCTGGGGTTTCTCTGCCTCTGGACCACATGTTTATCCTCGAGGCCTTGATAGAGGAGCAACAGACTAATCTTTATGGAAAAGAAAATAAGAAAAGCAGGAAAGGGGAGGGGTGGAGGCTAGGGGAGAAGTTTGGTTCTTGTCATTGACTCTGCAGGGCCGTGGCAGGTCCAGTTTCTTGGCGCCCACCGCAAAGCAGCCTCCGGGGGCTGGGGCGGCGCTGTGCCTGGGAAGGGTGTGGCTCTCTTGAACTTTGGACGGAAGGCCTTTGGGCAGGTGAGCCTCTTCTTGGGCCCTCACCCCCGACAGAGGCCAGACAGGGCCTCTCCCAGCTAACGGGTGGCGGGGCTGGGGGGGGGGGTGGGGCAGGGCAGCAGTCACGTGGCAATATCTACTGCATTCTACCAACACTTAGGAGGTACCTCGTGGGTGCCAGGACCTGGGGCGCAGAGTTGAGAAATTGTTAACATTTACTTACGCTACTTAGGTTAGTATTTCTGGGGGGCCTGGCGCTGCTCTAAATCACTTGTGTGAATTAACTCAGTACAACATCAGAAGTAGATTCTATAATTATCCCAGTTTTGCAGATGGGGAAAACAAGGCACCGAAAGATTACTGGGTCGCACCCCGGAGGTTTTGGTTAAACAGATATACTCTGCCCGATTCTAAGTTGCATCCCGAGTGGAGAGCTATTGCTGTTAGAGATTGACTCTTTTGTTGCCCTTTCCCTGTCTGTCCTCCGGATTAATGCAGTATTTCAATTCTAAGGTGCACCCATCTTGGGGCGCCTGGATGGCTCAGTCGGTTAGGCGTCTGTCTTCAGCTCAGGTCACGATCTCACGGTTCGTGAGTTTCAGCCCCACACCAGGCTCTGTGCTGACAGCTGGGAGCCTGGAGCCCCCTTTGGATTCTGTGTCTCCCTTTCTCTCTATCTCTGCCCCTTCCCTGCTTGTGCTCTCTCTCTCTCTCTCTCTCTCTTAAAAAATAAATAAACATTAAAAAAAATTTCTCTAAGGTGCACTCATCTCTGATATCTGAGATGTGTCTCCCAATCCATTGATGGCACTATTTCTTTCTTTCTTCTTCTTCTTCTTCTTTTTTTTTAAGTTTATTTATTTTGAGAGAGACAGAGACAGCACAAGCCCGGGAGGGACAGAGAGAGAGGGAGACAGAGAGGGAATCCCAAGCAGGCTCCTCACTGCCAGCTGCGGAGCCCAACGTGGGGCTTGAACCCCCAAAACTGTGAGACCATGACCTGAGCCAAAAGCAAGGCTGAGCCACCCAGGTGCCCCGGCACTATTTCTTCTTAGTGGAACGTGAAATAATGGTGCATCTTACAATCTTAGTTCAAGGACATACAGCAAGGTAGGAATATCTCCCACCTATGGGGCCTGGGCTGGGTGGCTCGCATGCATTCTGTCATGCAATTTACCTCTGGGAGCTTTGAGATAAGTCACATGAGCACCCCTGATGACAAAACTGAGTTACCAAGCACTTAGTAACTTGCTCAAGACCCTCCACCTATAGGGTAGGAAGTAGAGGCAGGATTTGGACCTACAGTTGAGTGGCCTTATATTTTTTTCCTAACCCTGGAAAGGCGCTTTTGAGCTGTCTTTATGCTTATTTTGTCTGTTTGGGAAGACACTGAAGTCCAGAAAAATTAAGGGACCTGTTCTAAGTTACACACGCCTGACTTCTTCACCTGTGAACTTGGGAGCCCCGTGGGAGATTTTATTGTTTTTGTTTTCTTAAACCTACTCGGGCTTTTGTATGTGAAGGGAGAACGGAGCCAGGGAAGTGGGCCAGGGCAGAGGCCTCTGAGAGTGGGGTCCCAGGTGCCGGAGGCTGGATCCAAGGACGTCTGTAAGGGCCCAGGCCCTGGGCTAGGGTGGATGTCATAGCAAAGATTCCACTGACTTCCAGTCTGTGCTTTGTCTGTGAAGGGAAGGGGCTGCCGTGGTAGGTGGGGAAGGGAGAGGAGCCCAGGTAGGAATTTTCACTCCTTCCTGCCCAGAGCTCAGGCCGGAAGCCACTGCCTCTCTCCCCGTGTTTACACTCAGCCAGCCACACCCCTCACAATGGCACAGACTGACACTTTGTCCCTCACCCGCCTGCTCCAGGCCAAATACATTTCCCCTCCCCTGAAGGCACCTTTCAGCACCTGGCGGGGCTCCCAGGGAAGAAAGGGGGTGAGTGTGAGGAGCGGAGGGCTGGGGTGAGGTGAGGCAGGTCGGTGGGGGTAGTCCAGGGGAAGACAAAGTTATGGGACTGTCTTACACTTGGTCACATTCCTTTTGGTGTTATTCTTTTATATAGTGATACCCGGGTTCCCAAACCGTCCCCACCCCTATCAACTCTTGCTCTAAGATACTTCACTCACACCAAAGTCAACAGGACTGATAACAGCTTCTAAAGTGACCCTTTCGTGACAGAAGTGCATTTTGGCAACAGCCTCTTTGTCCGTTCACTCTTTGATTTACTCAATGATTTCCTTTGGCCTTCTTGAAGGGTCTCCACCCCATCTGAAAACCCGAGCTGCGACCTCTCTACGCGGGTTGCTGGGCTACCGTCCAAGCTTTGACACCCCCAACTTCTCACACAAGGCATAGATATATTGGCAGCAACCCAGGCTCGCTTTTTCACAGCTGGGTGAAAGGAAAGGTAACTCATCCCCACGAACGAGCTCAGGGGGGTTTGCCTTAAATGACAAAGGTGGTACTCTGAGGGTGCCTCTTCAGGTATCACCCTGTTTATTCCAGTTTGGTCGTGGGGCTGAGCTCCTCCGGGCGGGTGGGAAGGAGCCCATCCAGGAAATCAGATCCTGCGGGCAATTTCCAAACGGGGCCCACCGGCAATCAGGGTTCTGGGTGTGTTTCTCGCTCTGTCCTCAGTAGATGAAGGGCTGCCTGGGAGCTATGAGAAAACTCTGAGCTCAGAGCTTTGAAAGGACCCAAGGAACCATCTGGTCCAGTAGTTTCCAGCGGGTAGAGTGGTTTAAAAGTAGTACTGCCTTTTAATAAACGTAATTTACACTGAAACCCAAAAGGTAAACCGGCCAAGAGTTGTAGCTCTAGTTGAAGTGGGGCAGGGGTCGGGGGTGGACGCTGTATACTTACCTCCCCCCCCCACCCCGGAAGTGGTCCCAAGCTCCCCTGTGGAATACCAAAGCTTAGAGAACACAGACAGAATCCACCGAGCTGGTTGGAAACCAAGTCAGAACATGGTGGGGAGGATGCTGGTCCTTAGGGTTCTCCGCCCACCCATGGTCTGCTTTTGGTTCACGTTCATTTCCTGGGCTCACGATGTATCCTCCTTTCCAACGTGACCTGCAAAATCCTTCCCGCCCTTCAGGCTCAGTTGAAATGCCACCTCCTTGTGGAGCATTGCCCCCTTCTCTTCATCCAGTTCTGGCCCCACGCCCACCCTCTTTGGTGTTCCCAGAGCTCCCTGTCTTTGCGCCTCTCCAAAGATCAGTTTCCCCTATATGTCTACTCCCTTGGAGCAGATCTTTTCTCCCTTCCTGGACTGTTGGGCTCGCTGAGGTCAGGGGTGTCTTTTTAATCTCAAGCATCCAGCCCATGAATAGGTAGGTGTGCAATCGCGGGGAAGCTGTTGACATGTTTTCTGGGGGTGAAGGCGAAGTGCTTTGCCCACGGGGACGGGTCAGACAGCTGCTTGGCTACCTGACATAGGGTGAGGGGGGCGTTTAAGAGACAGGAGGGAGGGGCCCCTCTGCCCCGAACCGACCCCTCCCCATCCCCAGAGAAGATGGAGAGCAGAAAGTGGGGTAGGGGAAGAGAAGCCAGGGCCTCCACACCTCCCACCATCACTGATTTCCCTCTTCTCTGGCATTTTAAGAGCTCAGACTCAAACCCTTCAAGGGCTTTTGAAACAATTAGATTTGCAAGGGCCCAGTGCTCAGTCTAATTGCTTAAAAGCCACTTCAGGCTCCAACTGACCCAGAGTAAAGCCTTGGGGGTGGGCAGGGGGGAGGGGAGACCCTAGACACTCTGTCGTCCTGTTTCCCAGGACTTTCTTGGTGACCAAGCCCTGGGCCAGAGGGGTTGCCAAAAGGGGCCTTCGATCTTCCGATGTCGGCAGGGTCACTATAACCTCCCTGTCCAAATCTTTCTCTCATACACCTGCTCACGCAAATCCAGGCAGCCTCAGGGGTGGTGGGGCAGGCGTGTCCACCACCCATGTTCAGAGTTAGAAGGTGACAAACCCAAGGTGAGCAGGTCCACAAGTGTCCAAAGGCGAGCACATCAGAGATGATGCTTTTCCTCCGGGATCTGAGACTGGGGCGTGAGGGGCTCTTGCAATCTCTCGGTCAATTCCATGCCTTCTGAATTCCTCTTCTCCCAAATTCTAGTTTCTGTATAAAATTCTTCGCTCTGGCCCCAGACCTTGCAATGCTCCGTATCAGATAGGGGCAAGTCTTCCCAGCAACCTTCAGGCCCCTCCATAACTTGGGCTCCACTCCACCTTAGCTCTGTCCACCTCTGTGCCTAGGTGCACGCTATGGTCCTGCCCTCTCTCCTTCACCATCCAAATGAGGACCTCCATTTATGTGCCCAGCACCAGGCTAAGCAGCGGGGACACTGGGATGAATAAGCCATGGGTTCTGCTTTTAGACGGACACATTCTAGTTAAAACATAGAAGCATAAACAGATTCATTCCTTTGCCAAATATTTGTTGAGCACCTACTGTGTGCCTGATGCTGGTCTAGGCCCTCGGGACACTGAGGTGAAAAAATCAGAGTCCCTGCTCTCATGGAGTTTTTACATGCTTGAGGCAGCCACACAGAAACCAAGAGATATATGACCTGCAAGGTGGAGATAAGCAAGGCGAGGGAAACAAAGCAGCGGGGAAGAGAAGGGTCTTGGAGGGGGACACTTCAGCAGAGACCTGAGTGTAGGGATGAAATAGTGCGTGCAAAGGTCCCGAGGCAGGGATGCCTGTGTGAGCCAAAAGGAACACGGAGGCCAGTGTGACTGGAGAAGGATAGGTGAGGGGAAAAGAGGAGTCAGCAGCAACAGAGGCCAGATCGTGACTGGTGCGGGAACCCTGGCAAGGTCTGTGGATTCTAGAGTCAGATGGGAGCCTTTGGGGATATCTAAGAGGGAGTGAAATGAGCAAACCTGTCTTAAAAGGCTCACTTTGGCTCCGGGGAGTGGACTGCCTGGGGCGGGGGGCAAGAGTAGAAGCAGGGAGGCTAGTAAGGAGGTTACTGCAATAGTCCAGGCAAGAGACGGTGATGGTTTGGGTGAGGTGGCTGGGGTATGGGGAAGTGGTCAGATTAGACATAATTACAGTACAGTGGAGATGGTCCATCATGAGCGCACAAGTCAGGGACTCCTGATGGGCCTGGAGGCAGGACGGGGCTGTTGACAAGAAAGGATTGCTGGAGGTTTGATCAGAGCTGAAACTGAAAGAGAAGGAACTGGTCCAGGTGGGGGATGGGAGATGGGCCAGAGGGGCAGCAAGGCTGAGTGAGGTCTACGCGTGTCCCTGGGAGCTGGGATCAGCCTCGAGGGGCCGGAACAGCATTTAGAGGCAGCGAGTGGTGTGGGCTGGGGCTGGGGAGCTTGGGGGGCCAGGAGCCAAGGGCTGGAGCTTGAAGAGTGTGGGCTTTCTCCAGTGGGCAGCGGGGAGCCAAAAGCGTGTCAAGCCTGACCTCGTCACGATCCAGGTTGTGCTGGAGAAAGATCAATCCGGCTGTGGAGAGGGGGAAGGACAGGACTGGGGGCTGGGAGGCCAGTTAGGAGGCTGTCACGGTGACCCGGTTACAGATGAGAGTGGCCTGGACCACAGGGGTTGTGATGGGGCTCAGAGAACTGTCTGGCAATGAGAGTCGTCAGGAGGTTCAGACATTGGCTGACTGGATAAAAGGGAGCTGGAAACAGAGGAATGAAGGGAGACCCTCATTCAGCTCCAGGGCCTCTAGACTGGGTATGAGGGTCTCCCACTTAGGGCCTCCTCTGCCCCTTCTCACAAGGCAAGGAGTCTACCCAGGGAGCCACCCTCCTTCCAGATCACTCTCCAGATTCCCAGAGCCCCGAATTCCGGGAGAGGGACAGGAGTCTGCGTGAGGGGCCTGGGCAGTCTGCCTCCCCCGGTTCACCCTCCCAGCGGCTGGCGGCCCAGGGTGTCCACACCCAGAAGCGCTTCAAAGTCTCAGGTGCAGTGGGGGATGGGAAGAGAAGGGAAGGGGGGAGGCAGGAGCTGGGGGAGCACAGAGGCAGTTTCTCCCCGCCTTGCCCTGTGCAGAGCTCCAAGGAGCCTGAGAACTCTAAATTTGAACCTGGCTTTCCAGATCTTTAGAAGGTATATGTGTCAGCATAGGAGAATAGAACATATTTTATTTAACAGTTTGTTAACTTGATTTATAACTTTTAAATATTTAGACATATGGAATGTGGGCCTCCATTTGTACTTTTGCCCGGTCCAGAAGGGGTGAGTGGAAAACTTCCCAGGGCCAGGATTATGTCTTATTTGCCTTGTGCACTCTCCCTCCCTCCACACCCCACACCAGGGGCCCCTAGGCTTGGTAATTTCCATCGAACTGGAAAGAGAATCAGATCCCAGCCTGATAGCGAGAAATGCGGACTTGATGTGGCCCCAGGGGGAAAGGAGTCTAGGGAGGCCTTTGGATGGTGTGGCCTGGACAGGGGGCTGGGGAGAAAGCAGACCGGGGCCCAGGGGTTCAAAGAAGGGACTCCAGTCACAGACTGCCCCGTGCAAAGCCGGGCTCTGCTCTTGAGGACTGAGCAGTCCCTGGCCAGTTGCATAGCCCCCCTCAGTACTTGTAGGACTGGCGGGTGATAATAATCCCTAATTACCCCACCTCACAGGGTATGGGGAGGGGAAAGATGCAGTGACTGTTTGGCACACAGTAAGTGCTATAAAACATTTGTTATTACTATCACATAAAATGGCCCCTTTGAGGGAACATGAAGCCAAGCTAAGCGTTCCTGCCAAACCAAGGAAGGAATCAAAGTCTGTTTTGGTGCCAGATCTTTCTTTTCCCACTTTCGGGACTCCCATGGGGGGTGGGGGAGGGCACTCAGTGATCGGCCGGCCCCTCCCCCTAAGCCCCCTCCAGGGACCGCCTCGCCCCCAGGGCTGTCTGATGTTTTGGGTGATCCCCGCTGTCTTCTGTCTCTTCAAGCTCCACGGTCCCTAGGCTCTTTTTCCCTGGAAGCTTCGCTAGTTCTCGAGGCCGCTGTTCGCAGGAACGTATCAATGGGCGAGACTGCACCCAGCACTGTGCTGAGTGCCCTCAACTCGTGATTTCATTCAGTCTCTGTAACCATCCTATGGGCACTGTTCCCAATGCTATTGTCCCTATGTCACATACGGGGAGACCAGAGCAGAGAGGTTAAGTAACCTGCCCCGGATCTCCCAGGGCAGAGCCAGAACTAGAACCCAGGAATGTGTGGCTGGGGGAGCACTCTCTTTCCCCTGTGAGGGATCTGGCCTCATTCAGTGCCCACGGTGGCATTCCTGCTTGGGGTTTAGATTTGCTGGGGACAAGGCCCTATCCCAAAGGAGGCACTTTGATGGGGGAGCTGCAGCCACTTAGCAGGAAGATGGTAGGTTGACGTTCTGGTGTGTTGGGGGAAAGGAAGTTCCTTTGGTTTCCTTCAGATTATAGCTGAGAGCTGTCCAGGCAAAAACAAACAAACAAAACAACCCTCTGTTTTCTAGAGACGCAGGCTGGGTGGATCTGGAAGGAAAGGAAGGTCCTTTGTATGTTGGAAATTCTGAGGCAAAGCTTCTCGGTGGTGTGGGTTCCGGTCAGAGGGGATTCTCCAGGGACAAGGAGCTGTCCTCCCCCCACCCTGTAGTAGCCCCATAACCTGTCTCTACTGGGCACCACGGACGCAAATTGGTGACATGTGCTTCTTGGAAGGATGCCTGATTTGGGGTGCAAAAACCCATGAAATGACACTCAGCTGTGGCTGGAGACAGAGATGTTTGATTCTGGCTTCTTCCCTCTAGGGCTCACAGTCTCATAGGAAGACGGACGCTCACACTGGGGGGAACATCACATAAAGGGAGCCTCAGCCTTCTGGCCCTGTGAACTCACTGTGTGGGCTTGGACAAGTCACTTACCCTCTCCAATCTTGGTTTCTCATCCATAAGATGAGAACGTTTGGATTGATCACTGGGTTAAACCTTTTCTTCCTCTCTCAATATGGGACCCAGGCTCTAATGAAATATAACACAGGTCTCTGCCATAAAAGGTAGAGGAGCTCCGTTCCGAGGGCAGGGAGCCCTTGTTCTCTGGCTTCTTCCTCTTTTTCAGATAATTTCAAAGGGCAGCTCTGAGTGTCTCTGATTGGAAGGCCTGACCACATTGAGAAACCTCAGGAATGGCCTCACCGGGGGGACGCCAGGATGGACTTGAAGGCTGGAGGAATTTTGAGGCGTGGAGGTGTGGGGAGGGCAGAGCAGGGAGGAGGCGGGAGGTGGGGAAGGATGCCGAGCCAGGGTCCCGCAAGGTCCACGCGGGCACAGAGCCTGCCTGGTGGCAGCGGTTGTGCAGCAGAGGAGCTGGAAAGAAACTGAGGAAGGGGTTTCCAGTCGGTGCTTGTGGGAGTGCCACAGGCACATCCAGGGGTAAAGATGATTTCTGCAACATCCGGGAACACACACGTCCAGGCTCCTTCCTCCAGAAGAGTGAGGCACAGCCTGCGGGGTGGCGGGGGGGGGGGGGGGGGGGGGGGGGAAGGGGGGGGCGCAGAATAGCAAAAACCCTGGTGTCTGCTCCAGAGCGTTGGTTTGAGAGCGAAATGAGTTAATGTATCTAAAGCCCCAGGACAGTGTCTTAACACAGGAGGAACGGTGTATAGACCTTTGCGAATTATGTTCAGACCCGAGCGGACCCTGAGGTTGCCCTAGTCGTGTGTCCTTCCGGACCCTCTGGCCTAGCATTGGTAGTGATGGCTTAGAATGTCAATAGCCTCTATGCTTAACAATTATGGTGATTATGAGATGTGTGTGTGCCTGTGGGAGGGGGGGTGTTGCTGCAGATGTCTTTCCTTACTCCCTAATACACACACACACACACACACACACACACACACACATTTCTTTCCCTCAGTCCTTTCTCTGGAACTGGTGTGCTTCTGGCCAACCCACCTTCCAGAGCCCCTAATTTCCCCCTGCCCCCTGCTCCAAGCCCACACCTTGCTCTCAGCCCCCTCCTCCCTTTTCCCCCAGTCCCTGGCCCTCCCACTCACCATAAATCTGTAACTCTGGAGTGTTGTGGGGGGGATGAGGGGGTGCTGTGGTAGAAAAGCAGCAAACCAAACGAACCTCAGCTAATGAAAACGGTGATAAATCTCTGTCTATCAGGTTTGTTGTGAGCACAAACATTGCCAAACAAGGGCCCAGATGGCCTACAGGCCTTCCTCCCTACGGTCTGCAGAGCTTTAAATGGAAATGGTTGCTTTATACATCTATTTACTACTTGGAAACGGGGGGATCATCGAGTCCCGTGGGGTGCTTGGCCGGGAAACAGGGGAGAGGCCAGGTGGACAGCGGGACTCCTCTGGCTAGTCCCCAACCGCCTCCGTCCCTGCTCCCGAGCCCTCTCCGACACAGGCCAATCAGCAGTAGGGGAAAGGAAGAGCCATCCATCTGAGCTGATATTCAGGTGGCCACAGCCAGGCTTTGACCTGCTCCAATTCCTAGACACAGATCCCTGGGCAGCCAGACCCAGCTCCTCACCGTTCTTTTCAAAGTTCTTCACACTTTCAAACCCTGTTCAGAACTTTCCTCCTCCTTCCCATCAGAGCAGTTAAAGCCTACCCTGTCCTGCAAGCCCAAGCCAAGCTCCACCTCCTCCAGGAAGTCCCCCACCCCTAGTCCTTCTGGACCTTGCTGGGCTCCTCCAACACTGGCCCCTGAGAGCCCAGTGTGGTCATCATGGGGCTGCTTTGGAGACAGAAAGGTCTGAGCATACAGCCAGGCTTCACTACTAAGCAGAGAGATCTGGGGAAGGTTACTGTCAGCCTCAGTTTCCTACTCTGTAAAACAGGTATAATCATGGGATGGTCGCAGGGATTAAATGAAGCGAGTGTGAAATGAATGTGTTTGGCAAAGTGAGGGGCCCAGTCTAAGAACGTGTGCACATCAGTATTTATTATCGGTGCCTCCCAGTCATGAGTGGCCAACACGCTTCTCTGTGCCCTGCGTTTTCAGAGACACGGCTGCGTGTGTATGTGTGTCCTAGTTTGGGTCCCCTGAAAAGAGTCTCTGAAGCCAGAACTCCAGTGCAGGTAGTTTATTTGGAAGGTAGGCCTTGGAAGTTGGGGGCGGGGGGAGGGGGTGGATGGGGAAGGGAAGGGAGATAAGCCAATGAAGGATGGTCAATGAACGACTCACACTGTGGCAATGCGGGCTCGCTGAAGGACGGTGAGAACACGTTATAGAATCATCCCAAAGAGTGCTGAGGCAGCCAGCCTTTTCCTCCATCTGCTCCTGCCCTCCTCAGTTAGAGTTGTCGCTGGGGCCATAAGTCCCTGGCCCGTCCCAGCTACCCTATAGGCTGAGTAAAGCTACCCCGGGGTCCCAGCACTGGAAACACGGTGCAGGTAGGAAGCAGAAAAGCTAGCTGGGGCAGGCAACTCCAGGACCCCTGCCTCCTGGCCTTGACAGCCTGCAGATGAACTAAGAGGTGGGCCCGGGGACATGGGTGGGGCCTCAATAGTGCCCTTCGGCTGAGTTCTTCACTTTTCTGTCCCTACAGCCTCCAGCACAGGGTTTTGCACACCGTAGGCTCACCATAATCACTGGTGCCTACAAGGAGGTTGGGTTAAGAACTGGGAAAACCTAGACTTTCCCCGCTGCTCAGGGTTGAACTCATCGTGTGACGCAGAGAGAGAGAGAGAGAGAGAGATACAGCCACTCCGGGCCCCACCTGCTCCTTCTGTAAAATCAAGCCATCGCCACCTTGTCTGTTTAGCCCGGAGCCCTGTTGTGACAAATTGGAATGATCTTTAGGGGGGTGGGGGTGGCTGCTGAGAAGTGGTAAGGTGTGGCTTGTGACGATGCTGAGCAGGGGAGCAGTTCCTCCATCCAGGCTTTATCCAAGAGCCACACTATTCACACACCTCTGTGGTCAAAACACACAGGTGTGCTCCCTGGCCCTACAGGGATGCCTCCCGCCTCTTTCCATCACGTGACAACTTCCAAGGTAAAGGATCGGGAAAGAAAAGGCCAAAGGGCTTCAAACTGCTGACTCTTCAGTGGAAAGAATCCCAAAAGGATCCAAAGGCATCCACAGGGATGCTGTGTGGCTTATTTCTAGGTGTGCACTGGAGGTTGCCAACGGCTGGGGAATGTAGACACCATTAGTACAGAGATGCTCCATATGAGGGGGGCGGGGTGTTGGAATCCCTAGGATGCCCATGGATACGTTTGAGGAGCCCCTAAATCTCCTGAAAACACGTGGGAATTGAGTGTGTGAGTATATGCGGGCACGTGAACCACTCAAAGTTGATGATCTGGAGCCTCCAGCAAATTTTCAAATGAGTTTGTGACTCAAGGAAAGCAGACGTGCTCTACCCCACATCTCCCATCTCAAGAGAGGGAATGTGACCGTGTTGGGGGACACCTTAGGAACCGGATGGACCCCAAAGTCCCTACCCTGTGTGGCTATATAGCTCAAGTAGGTCTGTTCAACCAGAAAAGCAGGGCTGTCTTCCCAGGACGCTCCTGGGGAGACATCTCGAAGGCATGATGGAGTCACTATTCCCCGGGGATGAGGGTGGCTGTTGAGGCCTGTTTCCACGGAAAACAGAACAAGAGAAAAACAGACCAGAACTGGAAAGAAAAGGAAGTCCTCATTCCCAGGAAGCTTGGGGACAGTCGCCGGCCTCAGTTTGCAGATGTGGAAATGGAAATGATAATAATGCTTACATCTAAGTCGCGGTGACCGAGTGGAAAATGGCTGATGAAAATGGGAGGTATACGCAAATGTTAGTGATGGTCATTACGGCAGAGGCCTGATGAACTCTTGTTCTGCGGCGGGAGGAAATGGTATTCTACCTGGATGCCAGTTATCCAGTTGTGGACAACCAGGAAGTTCTCCTGCAGTCTCTTGCAAGCTAAGACGCCTGACTCCGGAGTCAAGCCTGAACCTGAGCCTCAGTTCCACCACGTGTGAATGTGTGTGACCTTGGAAAAATCACTTAACCTTTCTGGGCCTCTGATTGTCCATCTGCAAAGTGGGGACCCATAGGTACCTCCTCGGAACATTATGAGGAATGGACGAGTTAGTGCAAATGCAAATACCTTTGTTTTTGTTTTGTTTTGTTTTGTTTTTTAGAATGTTGTGTTAGCAGATTTAAAGTTTGTTGATTTTGAGAGGGGGGAGGGGCAGAGAGTGAGGGAGAGAGAGAATCCCAAGGGGCCTCTGTGCTGTGCTGTCAGCACAGAGCCTGGATGATGGATCCTGGACATCGAAGGCTCGAACTTACCTGCAAACCGTGAGATCATGACCTGAGCCGAAACCACGAGTCAGATGTTTAAGAAACGAAGCCGTTCAGGTGCCCCTAATGCGAATACCTTTACTAGCGCCTGGGACATAGTAAATGCTCAATAAACATTGCTTATTTTGTTCCTGCTCCTTGACAGTAACTTTGAGTAGTTTATTTGATCCACTGTGAAGTCTGTCTCCCCACATCTCTGTCTTCTCCATTCCAGTGTAAGTTCTGTAGCATAAGAACGTGCTGGTCTTATCCACAGGGATAGTCCCCAAGCCTTGCCAGCAGTGAGCCGCAGGTATTTGTTAAATGAATGAGTAGAAGTGCAAAAGCACATTTCTAAGAATGGGAAGGAACTATGACGATGTAAGAATACTCATTAGTCAGGACCAGCCCCAAGAGGGACCCAGAGCTGGGCCAAGAACCATATTAGGGGTCAAGAGAGTTGGCCTCTGATCCTAGCCTGCCACTTGACTGCTGAGCCACCTCGGCCAAGTCGCTGGCCCTCTCTGGGCCTCTGTGTCCTCCCGCCAAAGCGTGGGAGCCCTGAGATTCCCAGGCTTCCTCCTTAGAGGCTGGCCTCCAAGGAGCTCCAACCCGCTGGGGAGTGTGGGATTTTGGGATAACTCAGCCACTTAATTAACGAAGAGGAAGGAGAAATGGGAGTGGATAAAGGCGGGGGAGGGAAGCAATCCGGAAGAAAAGTCAACACGCGGCTGTGGCGCTGGGCAGCAGCGGGTGGGGGCAGTTTTGGGGAAAGCCACGCTGGGCCAAAGCGCCAAGCGGCTGTGCGCGCCCCGGGAGCGTGTCTCCTTGGCGGCGTGTGCGCCCGAGCCTCGGCCTGCCCCTCCCTTCCTTGCGCGCCTCGCCAGTTCCCGCCGCCACTGACTTTCTGACTTCTTAACTTGTCAGCAAATCCCAGAGTTAAAAATGCACACGCACCCCGGCCAGCCGCCAGCAGGGCCGTCTGGCCACGGCTCCAGATGTGGGGCCACCGCGCGGGCCGCCCGCCCCGCCGCGCAGACTAAACAATCGGCCTTGGCCGTGAGCGCAGCGCAATTCCAGATGCCGCGTCCCTCGCGCGGCGCGCTAATTGGGCCGCGGGCGCGAGGCTCTGTCAGCGCGGGCAAGGCCCTGCCGGGGGCGGCCTTGGCCCGGGGCCCGTCCGCAGAACTACCTAGGGCGGGGGCGGGGTGGAGAGACGGAGGGGAATGAGGAGGAGGAGAGAGGGCGAGAGAGCAAGAGCGAAAGCGCGAGGGAGACTCAGAGACAGAGGCACACGAAGAGAGGGCAGACCGAAAGGAACAGAGACAATCTCAAAAGGAGACAGAGCTACAGAGACAAAGGGGAAACCAGAAATGTTGAGCCGCATTCGGATTTAGGAGCAGAGAAAGAAGAGAGGGCGCAAGACACAGACACAGAGAGAAGGAAAGACAGGGAAACAGAGGCAGGGGGCGTTGACCGGAGAGTAGAGTCGTGAGGGACAGGTAAACGCGTACAGACGGGCCGGAGAGCACCGGGCCCTGGAGACCCATATGTGTACCGCCGGGTCCTGTTGCGTTACAGGTGTCCACCCTTCTTGTTTTACAGAGCCTCCTTCTCACATTCTCACTTTTTATAATTCTTCCTAGATTCTTCCTACACTGGGCCCGCACGGGGACCTAGTCTTGGCCTCGAGGAACCTAGGTGGCTGCGCGGAGGAAGAGCCCTCGCCCACAAAGGAACTTGAGCCGTGGAGTTCAGCCCCAAACGTGGTTTAGGGGCTTGGACACTGCGGGCGGGAGCGGGATGGGGCTCTGCGGGGGGCTTGCCTCGCAGCTGGGTATTGCCCCCAAATGACTCCCGCAGGACCCCTCCTCCACCAGGCAGCCACTCCGGCGACACTCTCCTTTCCCTGGCGCCCTGAGACCGGGGGGACGGCAGGTTAGCCGAGGCCCAGCTCAGGGAAGCCCACCGGGGACCACCCGGGGGAGCCCTCCCCCCCCCCTCACTCCAGCCTCGTGTTCCGCCCCCGCCGGGAGGCCCGGGCGCCCCCGGGGTGAGCGCGGAGGGCAGCGCGGCGGCCCGGCGGCTCTTGGCGGCCCCTCTCTGACAATCTTTCCTTTGTTTGTTTTCTTAAATCTGGGAGGCCCGAATTCCTGCCGGATTCCGTAGGTTTCACTCAGGAAGGAGGCGCCCCCACCCCCACCCGGTCTCACGTCGGGCCGGGCAGGTTCTTCCCGGAGGCCCGCGGCGCGCAGCACCGAGGCCCCGGGCTGGGCGAGCGGGCGCCGGGCGCCGCGGAGAGTCCCGGGCTCCCTGCCCGCGCGCGCCACCGCGCAGCCCAGCCGAAGGACCGCGGGCAGCCTCCGCAGGAAGATTAAAAAAAAAAAAAAAAAAAAAAAAAGGGAAAAAAACCCAGGAAAGTTTTAAAAGATACAAAGAGCCGTCCTCCTCCCGCCCAGCCTCATTCCACACCCCTCTGCCGCTTACACTCCCCTCTTAAAAAAAAAAAAAAAGTTTTTTTTTTATTTTGCTCTCCAAACTTGAGCCTCATTAATTTCCAAAAAAAATTTCCCCCAATAAAAGGCAAACATGGAAAGAAAAACAAACTATTAGAAAATAGAGGAGGGAGGAAATGTTATTTAAAAGGTTAGCAGACCGCATCATTTTCCAATGATATTATATACTCCCAGCAGTATCCAAAATATATATGGGCCCTGGGCCAAGAATGTAAAAAAAAAAAAAAAAAAAAAGGAAAAAAAAAGAAAAAAAAGAAAGAAAGAAAAAAGAAAAGAAAAAAAAAAACCCCTCACTTAGACACAACATCTGGACCTGGGAGCGAACAAACCCCCCATTTATCACACTTAATCCTCCAATGAAGCAATCGACAGTTGACTTCTGTTTTGCTAATTTAGCTGCTTTCAAATGCCGGCCCAGTCCAGACCGGGAATTAAGTGTCACTTGTGGAGGGCCTGCCCTGCCCCCGCCCGTCTTCCCTCACCTCCCGCGCCCGGGCCCTCGGATAGGGAAAAAAGACCATTAAAGAAGAAAGAAACTTTTTATGAATTCTCTTTACTCCCGCCCACTCGGATCAGTGAAAACCTCCACTCTGACCTTCCTCTGCCCCCTCGCTCAGCACCCCTGACACCCACTTCCTTGGTGACACGCCCCCACCCGCCCCTGCCTCCCCCCTCAGACTCGCGGAGCAACTGCATCAGCCAGGCACAAATGCCAGCAGCCCCAGGCAGTCACCCTGCTCACCGGCAGCTCCTCGAGTTGACTAGGTGCCGTCAGCCTTGTGCCTGGCACTGCCCCGTGGCCTGGCAGCCTGACCCTCGGGCGGGGAGAGCAAAGCGAAGGTTCGGTGCCTGGTGGTGGCGCGCCTCCATTCTCCCCCCCCCCCCCCCCGGAAATGCATGGGAGGCAGGAGGCCCTGCGGTGGAGGCCCTGGGCCAGCGGTGTCTGGAGACAATGGGATCTTGTGAGGGTGCTAGCCAGAGAGAGAATAAATCAGGGAGAGTGTATCATTGAGGATTAGTCAATAAATCCCTGGGACCCCAGCCCAGTGGGGTTGCCGCCAGAGGCATGGCTTGCTGGGAGTGCAGACTTCCTCCCGCGGTAACCTTCCCTCTCCTCCCCAGAAGCCTCCTTGGGTCTCTCTCCTCACCTCTTTCTGTCCATCTCTTAGTTTCTGTGGCTCTTCTAGACTTTGGAGCCCAAGGCACCACCATTTGTGGCTCCTCTGCCCTGTCCCTGGGGATACAAAGTTAGTAGTGACCGTTACAGGCCCAGGGTAGTATCCTCAGGCACCTGTAAACAGAAGAGGCTGGGAAATGTACACCAGCTCCAGCCTGCCCACTCCCACCACTGCCCCCCACCCTGCCGCTCCTGCCTCCCTGCAGAGTCCCCAGAAACAGCTGCCCACCCCCCACCCCCCTCCACCTCCTGATTCTCAGTCCTCGGCAGTCTCTCTTGGAGGCCTGGCTGGGCCTCAGACTTCTTGAGGAGAGACACTCAGTTCTGACCCCAATCCAGATGCAGTCCCAGACCTCCTGACCCCACCCTCCAGACCCACAGAAGACTTATATCCGGAGCATCCTCCATATTGACTGTGCTCATTCCAGTAGGCAATTATGAACACCTACTGTATGCCAGGCAGTGCGCTAGGATCAGGAGTTGGAGACGGATGGGACCCCTTGCCTCCCTCCCCCCACCCCAAGGCCCAAGCCTTGACTGGGACTTATCTTCTGTTCATATGCAGATGTCACATCTTCCAGCTGGGCACCTGCCTTGTGCCAGGCACTGTGCTGAGCGCTGGGGATTCCGAGATGATCAAAGACCATTTCTGCCCTTAAACTTGCCAGGGAGACAGACATGCCAACCATTAATTCTAAGGCAAGGCAGAAAACAAGGGCCCAAGGGATGTATTTGAGGGAGAAGGGAGTCCCTCAGCTGGGCTCCGATGGAAGGACGGGTGTGATGGATGCAGGGTGGTGGTGGGGGGGGGAGAGGGGCTCACTGCTCTAGCATCAGGGGAAGTACAGCCTGGTGGGTAAGAACGAGGATTCTGAAGCCAGATGGCACGGTTCGGCTTCCTGCTCTGTGGGATCCAGGCCTTCGTAGCTTCTCGGAGCCTCAGTTTATCTAAAAAGCGGGACCAACAACAGTAACTGCTTTGTGAGGATCCGATGGGGGCCAGAGAGGACGAGCAGCTGGCCTGGGGTGAGCTCCAAATGCATGTCCACTTTAACTGGTTTTCTTCCAAAGGATATGGGCAGACCACCTTGTAAGCCCTCCTGCTGTTCTCCCTTTGCCTGCTCCCCCCCCCCCCACCCGAGGGCCTGGCACAGTGCTGGGCACACAGAGTACGTGGTGGAAGAAATGGATGCGGAAAATAGAAAGCCTGTCAAACCTGGGCTCATGCGACACCAGGTAGACAACGCTGTGCGTGGTGGCTGGTGGGCGCTAATGTGCCATTTCCTCCCTCTGAAACCTGGCTCCAGGCTGGGGGAGCCACGAGGGCCGTTCTTCTGGCTCTTACATCTCTGGAAGCCAGACAGAGCAGGACCATTGGAAGGCTCTTTTTGCCCCCCTTTCAGCAGAAAGTCAGGAAGAGTCTTCTGGCCTGGAGCCGCCGTTCTGCGCCTCCGGTTTGGGTTGGGCCTTGACTTGCTGTGCGTCCTCGGGCAAGACGCGTCCCCTCTCTGGGCCTTGGGCTTCTCATAAATAAAGCAAGTGGGTTGGACTGGATGCTCTCTAAACTCCCCCGCAGCCTCTGGTGCTTCTCTTCCGAGCTGGGGGAACCTCAGCTTCCTTTCTGGAGGCTGGGCATCTGAGGGTATGGTTTTCTGCCCTCCCACTTCTCGCCAGCTTTTGGCTTTTCTCGGTGGTGTCCCCCTTGTCCTTCTCCCTGCTTGCCCCCCTTGTCCATCATCTTTCCTTCTCCTCCTCTTCCTCTGCCACAGTCCTAGCGGCTCGAGAATGTGTGGCTGAACTGACTCCTTCCCCGGGCTTCCCCCTCTCACCTCCACCTGGCTTCTTGACCCCCGAACAGGACCTAGGCCTAAAGATCCGTGCCTCTCCATCTGTCCTCTGGGCTGGGAGTCTGTCCTTGAAGGTCTTGGTGGTGGTGCCCTGACCCTTGACCTCTGACCTCCGAGACTGGTGAGAGAATGGCATCCCAGTTGGACCAAGAGAGCACCTTATATGGGTCTTCTGTCCCCAGAGGCTGGCAGGCTGGCTATTCCCATGCTGCTGCCTCCCTGTCAGAAACCCAGGCTCAGGGAGAGGGGGAGCGCAGGAGAGGAAGCCTTTTCTAAGTCTAGCTGACACTGAGCCCCCAACGCGCCTCCTCCCCAATAGCAGTTCCCACCTCTGAGGCTGGGAGAAGCTCTTCCTTCCCGGAGGCACACGTGCTGCGGGCTCTTGTGGTCACTGAGGACCCACTTCTGATCGTCAGGAACCATTTCTGCAGTGCTATGAGCTGAGAGAGGGTGACCGTGGTGGGGCAGAAGGGCATGGGGGTAGGACAAAGGCTGGGGGGAGTCCCCAGGAGGGTGCCACTGCCAGGCCTAGGCTCGTGGGCAGAGGGCTTGGCAGTGTCCGTGCGTAGGCCCAGCTGGAGTGGCACCTGAGACGGAGCCAGGTCCTGGAGGCAGGTAAACAGGACGCCGTGTGCTGGGCGTGGTGGAGGAGGAGGGGGGACGCGGTTGTGTGTGTGTGTGGGGGCACAATGGGCCATTGTGTGTGCTGAAGTCACTGTCACGCCTGGGCTCTGGGCTTCCCCTTCCTCTCCCCACCCCGCCCCCCGGCCCCCAGCCAGGATGGAACAGGGAGAGAGCATCTAGCCACTGGGATGTGGTTGACAGAGGTCTATCCAAGTCCAGCGGTCTGGTGACCGGGCTCTGGCCTCAGCTGGGACACAAGCCAGCTGTGTCTGTCCTTGGAAAGTCCTATAACTGCCCTAAGCCTCAGTTTACTCATCTGTCGCGACCTTTGCCCTGTCTGCCTCACAGCGTTGTATGGTGTTGTGACAGAGCCTGGGACACCGTCAAGGGCCCTACCCAAGGCAGAGCGGACTGCTTTTGCTTCTTTTGTTACTCTGTGGCAAGACCTCGTCTGCCTAACAAAGCGTCCCTCTGGGGGGCAGGGGTAGGGGGAATTAAAGATTACCCACATGAGGCTATGGAGAGACCTGAGGACAGAAATCAAGATTCACATTCTCAGAGTATTCAGCCGACAACCTTCATTCATTTACCATTCGTTGAACGAACAAACATCTTTCGAGCACCCTCTCAATGAGTCTGGGCCTTCAGAGATGAACAAGGTTTGTCTCCTGTGCTCAGGGAACTCGCAGCCTTATGGAGGAGGCTAGACACACACAGACACCGACACCGACACAGACAGACACACAGCATTAGCATATAATAATCACAGGTAACATTTGTTGAGTGCTTACTGTGTGCCAGGGACGGCTTCAGCACTTGACACGCATTAATTCATAGAATCATTCCCATTTCCAAGATGCGGAAATTGACGCCCAGAGAAGGTAAGCAACTTGCTCGAAGTCACACTGTAACTGAGCCAGGATTTGATCCTGTTTAAAGCCTGGGCTCCTTTTTTTTTTTTTTTTTTTAATGTTTATTTATTTTGAGAGAGCACATGAGCATGCGCAGGGGAGGGACAGGGAGAGGGGGAGAGAGAGAATCCCAAGTAGGCTCCGTGCTGTCAGTGGAGAGCGCGACGTGGGGCTCGATCCCACAAACTGTGAGCTCGTGACCTAAGCCGAAATCAAGAGTCAGATGCTTAACTGACTGAGCCGCCCACACGCCCCATAGAGCCTGGGCTCTTAACCAGTACATAGTACACACAGCCTGCATGAACCGAACAAGGGCAAAAGAATAGTGAAGCCTCTGAAGGAAGAGAACAGAAGAAAGATCGATATTGTCCAGCTCCCACTAAGGCAGGACAAAGCAGCTAGAAAGAACTTGCAACATCTCAGAGAAGGGGGTCCTGGGATGTGTTTCCAGGGCAGTCTTCCTTGAAGACAGCAGAAAGCTCTCTGATTAGAATAGATTTCCTATCATCCCTCTACTTTTGGTTCTTTCCAGCCCAAAACTGTGAGGGAGAGCCCCTAGAGGTCCCTGATGGAAGAAGTGACACCTGTGTGGCATATAAATTGAGCTTCCTTAATCCCAAAGCCTGTGGGGCCGCTGGTCCTTCTCTTGCCAGCAGGTGCTGGTCAGCGGGGAGGAGCTCAGTAGGACTGAGTGTTCCAGGAGGTGCTGCTTAGCAAACAAGTAATGGAAACCCATCTCCAAATAGTTAAAGCAAAAGGAAGGGATCTATTGATTCAAATAACCAGGAAGGAGTGTGTGTATGTGTGCACACACACATGGGGTGGGAGTGTGGGCACAGTTTAGACATTGTCATGCCTCAAAAGATACCATCAGCTTTCTCTCTTGCGTTCTTTCTTGACCTCATCCATATCTTGGCTATGTGTTTTAGTGTACAATAGCCTCTCCCCCCCCCCCCACTGCCCCCTCCCCACTGGGAGTGGGGAGGGAGAGGGAGGTCAGGGCTTTGCCCAGAAGAAAGAGAGCATGTATGACTTCCAATGCCCTCTGCCTATAAAATCCTAGAGGAAGACACCTATTGGCTTAGCTTCAGTCATGTGCCCACCTCTTAGGCAAATCAAGTGGCTAGGAAAACGGCGTGCAATGATTGGCTCAGCTTGGTGCTTGTGCCGCCCCCTGCCCCGGGGCGGGGCAGGTGGAATGGGGAATTGTGATTGGTAGCCCCATAGAATTGCATGGAATGGGGGAGCAGCCATTCTGTGAAGGAACAGGGTGCAATCACCAAAAGTGGACAGGGGTACAAGACAAATGAACAAACACATGGAAAAACAAGTAGACTCCGGAATACAGAGAACAAACTGGTGGATGCCCCAGGGGGTGGGGGTGCAGAGGTGGGTGAAATCGATACAGGGGATTGAGAGGTACAAACTTCCAGTTACAAAATAAATAAGTCACAGAAACGGACACAAAACAACAAACGCCCTCCCGTAAGGAGGCAGAACAGAATAAACTTGGCCCATGTTCTTAGAGCCTCCAAGATTTTAGTCCAAGATTTTTGGGGACAGTTTTTTTTTTTAAGTTTATTTATTTTGAGAGAGAGCACGTGCGCGAGAGAGAGTAGGGGAGGGGCAGAGAGAGAGAGAGAGAGATAATCCCAGGCAGACTCTGTGCCATCAGCACAGGACCTGATGTGGGGCTTGAACTCATGAACTGTGAGATCATAATCTGAGCTGAAGTCAAGAGTAGGATTCTTAATCGACTGAGCCTCCCAGGAGTCCCTTGGATAAGTTTTTAATGACATTTTATCTTTTGTTTAAAAAATTTTTTTAATGTTTATTATTTGTTTTTGAGAGACAGAGAGAGACAGAGCACAAGCAGGGGAGGGGCAGAGAGAAAGGAGACACAGAATCCGAAGCAGGCTCCAGGCTCTGAGCTGTCAGCACAGAGACCAACGCGGGGCTTGAACTCAAGAGCCATGAGATCATGATCTGAGCCGAAGTCGGATGCCTAACCGGCTGAGCCACGCAGGCGCCCCATTATCTCTCTTCTTGTTTTTTATTTTTTAAGTGGGCTCCACGTTGGGCATGGAGCCCAATATGGGGGCTAGAACTCACAACCCTGAGATCAAGACCTGAGCTGAGATCAAGAGTCAGATGCTCAACCAACAGAGAGCACACAGGCGCCCCTATCAATGACATCTTAAAACATTATTTTTACTTATAGCACACATAGCTATATTATGGAGTAAAATTTAAAATTCACAATTCATATAGACTTCTAAGATAAAGTAGAAGATAGCAAGAGTCCAGGGTTTGTAAGCAGGTTGCTTTCCTCATCCCCTTGCAAATGTTTTCAAGCTTCTCTGATGGTAAGGATGAGTTGGGGGTTGGAAATTTGAGATGCACTCGGAACGGAAATAATGTGGATTTGGGAACCAGAGAGAGGAAGATGCGTTCTTCCATTTTCCAGCAGTGGGATCTTAGGGAAAGTCACCTCCTCTCTGTGAGCCTGTTTGCTCCCCTGTTAAATGGGTACAATGATGCCTGCTGGGGAGAGGGGCTGTGGTAAGGAGTGAGTGACCAGAGACCAAAACACCCAGGCCAGTGACTGTCTCAGAGGAAGGCATTTAGTAAACATCAGCTCTCAATTTCCCTCTTCCTGTGTCTGCAGGTTCCTTAGGCCAGCTCCTGCAATTCAGGGCCCTGGGAGCTGGGAAGGGGGCCCCCACGTATGGGCCTCCACTAAACCTTCTGCCACTCCTGGCAGAAGCCTAATGACTTTCTCCTCTTGAGAGCTATAACCATAGACGTGAGTAAGGTCGTAACTGGTTTCACCGCCCTGTAGACACTGAATAGGCAATTAATCCTTGGGTTGTGTAGACACAACATCACCCACCGAGAGGGAATTCACTGTCCCCTGTTCCCAAAGCTCTTTCTACTAGCTTCTTTTGTGGTTCACATTATCCAGCGCTGCAATGATGCGTTTACCTGTTTACGTGTCTCTTGCAGTCACCCGCTTGTGAATTCTTGGAGGCAGGAATTGTTTTTTCTACCCCCATATTTCCGGAGTGCAACGGGGAGGGTGGCATGGGTAGTGATTGTTGGGTGGCTTGATGAAGGAGTGAATGGGGAGACCTTCTGCCCAGGGTCGCTTTTGGTCCAAATGACAGCAGTTACCATCATTGTTTATTGAGCCGTTCGAATGCATCGAGCATATAGGAGTCCTTCATTTGTTGCTTCCCGTGTCATAAGGACTAGGTAACTTGCCCCCATTTTAGAGGTGAGGAACTGAGGCTCAGAGGGGTAAGGTCACCCAGCCTGCACATGCTGGCATTGGAATGCAAATCCAATTCTGTCAGATGTCAAAGTCAGGGTGTAAACGTCTACATGGCTTCTGTCTAACACCTCGTGTTATCCTGAGGTGTGCAGAGAAGAGGGCTGTGGCAGAGAGATACCCCCAGAAATGACGGTGAAGTGGGGGGGGGGGTGTCTGCTAGAGAGAGAAAGGGTTAGGGATCAGAGAGGCTACTGGGTGGGGCTGGGGGAGGGGCAGAAGAAGGGGGCCGCCTTGGGGGCTGGATGTCCTAGGGAAGTTCAAGGGGGCTTGGAGACCGTGAAGGTGGTCAGGTCCTGTAGGAGGAGGTGTCAGGGCAGGGTCTCCGCCGCCCCCCCCCCCCCCCCCAGAATTGGCTGGGGCTGGGAGTCAGCCCCTTCAGGTTGTTTTCTAGCTGGGTTGGGGGTGTTTAATATTAATAGTAATGACTGTGGCAGGAAGATAATAGGCCTCAGTCAGATTAGAAGGGGGTAAGCGCTTATCTCTGGCTGCTGAAGACACATGTCTTTCACCTGCTCCTTTAATATCCCCCCTCTTTCATTCCACCGCCCACCCCCTCCCACCAGCCTAGAACAAAAGGGGTATTATGGGCCAGGGTGTTTTCAGGCTGCAGCCAAGGAGACCTCCCCTTCCCCCTCCGCTCCCCCCCCCCGCCCCCCAGTTTGAATGAGGCTTTTTCCTCCCATAAGAGATTAGCTCCATTTGACAAGGCAGTGAACTTTGGGAGGGGTGAGTGGGGGTCTCCTCCGGGAGCCTCCAAAGTGCAGCCCTAAAGAATGCTGCCAGAGAGAGGGTGGGGGGGGAGGCAGCCCTGAAGACAGACAGGCAGAGTCAGAGGCAGACAGACACACGGACACACAGACACACACAGAGCAGGAAAGGCACTGAGGTAGAGTTAGAGACTCTGAGACATGGGGAGCCGCCCCTCCCCCCCCCACTCCAGGATGTTGGGAAAAGGGAGAGACAGGGGGAGGAGAGACAGACAGACAGACCCACAGACATCCACAAAAAAACAAAGAGAGAACCATGAACATACACACTTGGCACCAGACTGACCCAGAGAGAGACAAAAGCAGAGAGAGACAGAAGGACGGAAGATATAAAGACAGAGATGCCAAAGACACAAACAAGGGTGAGGAGAAGAAAGGAAAAGGAGGGAGGAAAAGGAAGAAGAGATGGTTAAAACTGGCAAGCAAGAAAAAAATAAATAAAAGGACACTTGGAAGGGACGCTGCGGGGAAAGCTGCTGGGCCCTTGACCTCCCTGGGGCCGGGGCTGAGGACCCTGGCCTTGGCCCCTTGCTGAGCCAGGCAGCTCTCGACCTGGTTTCTATAGCTTGGGAGGACTAGGGTGGAGAGGGAGTTTGGGCAGGGGGAGGAGAGAGAGAGAGAGAGAGAGAGAGAGAGAGAGAGAGAGGCAGGCGGGGAAACCGGCCCAGAGACAAAGGTAGTGAGTTGGAAAAGAGGTAGGCAGGAAATGCCAGAGGGGAAGTGGGAGGTTCCTGGATAAGGCAGCTCCCAGCCTCTGGAGCGACTGGGGGTTGGAGGAGCAGGTGTGGAGGTGATGTGCTGGGGGACAGCGCTCTGAGGAGGCTTCTTCTTGGGGTGGTACAGGAGGGGGGGTCCGTCACTTCTGCTGCTGGCAAGAAGGAGACGGGGGAAAACCGAGGGCCACTTCCTCCGTGATTAAAATCCCCAGCCCTGTGTTTGCCATGTTGGATAGGTCTGGTGGCACAGTAGTGAGACAGCAGGGCTGTGAGACATGACAGCTCGGTCACTACGTGACTTCAGGAAGGGATGAACGCACCTTCGCCTCACTTTCCCCATCTACAGGAATGGGGATAACAGTCGTAGTTCCATCAAGGGTGATTGTGAGGCTCAGGGTAGGGCAAGGTATTTAGCGTCACCAAAGACCCACAGCAAGGACTAACATCTATTGGTTACTTACCGGGCACAGGCCCCGGTCTAAAGCACCTTTCAAGTCACCTCCTGGAAATCTCAGAACAACCCCTCCAAGATCTAACGGAAGAACATGGTAAATCACCAACTATTCAGTGGTGGAGCCACGATCTGAGCCCAGACATTTGAGACTTAACCACCGCGGGTACTGTCCTTATGAAGAAGAGACACAGTCCCAGTTGCCACGGTCCAGAAGGAGCCGCGCAACCTTTTCAGGAAGAAGGGATCATTTTTAAATATCCAAAGGGGCTTGTGGTTCTCGCTGAGGGCGGAGGTAGGCAGGTATGTGTTCAACAGTTGGATCTCCAAGAGGAAAAAAAAAAAAAAGCACTCACCAGTTTCCCTGGTGTAAAAAGCACCCCCACAATGGCTCACTCTGAGCTACCAAGGCGTCCTTCACCAGACGGGGCTCGGAAGAGATGCCCGCCTGCGGTCTTCTCTGGCAAGCCCGTGTGAACTGGCTTCTGCACGTCACTGAGTCAGGGGGGGCCCAAGCTGCCCGTGCAGACAGAAGGTGGCTTTAGAGGACCCCTCTTTTCCCCTGGGGGCTTCCAGCCTCGTTCAGGAGAGAAGCGGCACCGGGTACCCACACTCGGGGCCCATGCCAGGGTTGTACGGAAGGTTCCAAACCATGGCACATGCTATGGAGTTTGTAGAAGTTCACAAGTGGGAAGGAAGTGTGTGTGTGTGTGTGTGTGTGTGTGTGTGTGTGTGTAGGCGGGGAGGCATCAGTGCTGTGTATCCCACTGTCCCCTGCAGCTGGGAACTTGTGGAGGACAGGGACCGCCTCTTCCCCTCCCCCGTCCTTGGTCAGTTCCTGCAACCCCTTGCCTTCTCAAAGTGCCCAGAAAACCCCTCTGGGTGCTGTGAACTCCTAATGTGTGGTAACAACTGTGCTGGGGGAGGGGTGGCACCAAAGGCCCGTGGCCCCCCTCCTCTGGGGCTCCCAAGTGCCTTCTGTGAAACCAAACACTCCCCCCAGTCGGCCACCCGGACACCTGACTCCCTCCTGGGGCCCACTCTGGGCGCAAGCCTGTTTCCTGTCTGGATTGGTAACCCCCTGAAATCCCGGCCTCCCTCCCCCGATCCCTTCCAAATGCTTATTAAGCCGTTTGCAAATCCAGGGCTGAACTGAGCGGCGTGAGTTTAATAAAGCAGAAGACAGATGCCATCCATCACTGGGGCCCCGGGTGGGGCGCGGTGAGTTGATGGACTCACACCCTTCTGGCTGCTTCTAGGTCAGCCAGCCACACATCAGAACCAACTCTTCTCCGTGCCTGCCCTGGCCACGTTCTCCATTCGGGACCACCTCCTGGCTGCATGCAGCCACCCTTGAGGTCACATTCCTGCCACAGATTCCCCTCGGGGGACCTCTTGCTCACTGTGGACGGAGAGTGTCTGGGAATCAAGGGAGGCTGGCCCAACCCCTGCATTCCGCGCGGATATCTGAACCAGGCAGGACCTAGACGAGGATACAAGACTTAAGTGGGGGCCCCAAACCTCAGTAATCAAGATAAATAATATTTTGAGGTCCTATCTGAAAAAATCAAAACGGGTGTCAAAAAAATCCACGCTGAACAAGCTACTACAATTTTACATAAGGACAGGATCTTTCCTGATCGCCCTTACTGCCTCAGTCTCCAACGTGACTCATCGTGGTCCCAAGAGCAGCCACTTGGAACTCAGTGGGTTCAAAAGCAAGTTCCTGATCTGCCCCAAACCTGCTCCTTTACACTCATCCCTCGTCGTCCGCAAAGGCAGCTCTATCCTTCCAGTCACTTTGGTCAAAAAAACCGGAGTCAGGCTTGACGGCTCTCTCTCACACCCACACCCAACTTTTAGGAAATCAGGTCGGCTCTAATTTCAAAATGCACCCAGAATCCGACCACTTCCCCCCACCTCCACTGCTTTCCTTCGGGTCCCATGTCTCCCCTCTGCTCAGAATCCCTCCATGGCGTCCCCCTGCACTGGGAATAAAAAGCCTGACCCTATCATAGCCCTATGTGATCTGTCCCCTTCCCTCCTCTGACTTGCCTCCCATTATTCTCTCCCTTGCTCCCTGTACTCTGGACCCAGCCAGCTAAGCACACTCCTGCCTCAGGGCCTTTGCACTTGCCGTCCCTCCACCTGGGACACTCTTACCCGAGATGTTCACGTGGCTCCTTCCCTTGCCTCTTCAGAGGTCTGCTCAAACGTCACCTTGCCACTGTATCTGAAACGGCATACTGCTGCCCCTCGTGGTACTCCCTATCTCATTTGCCTTTTTTCTCTTTTCTTTTCTCTTCTTTTCTCTCTTCTCTTCTCTTCTCTTCTTTCTCTTCTCTTCTCTTCTCTTCCCTTCCCTTCCCTTCCTCTCCCCTCCCTTCCCCTCCCCTCCCCTCCCCTCTCCTCTCTTCTCCTCTTCTCTCCTCTTTTGTTTTTAAAAATTTTTGAGGGCAGAGTTTGGCTCTAAGTCTCTTTTGTAACCTCCAGGGCCTGGCAGTAGAAATACAATTAATGCTGTCTGCCAGCCCCACCTTGGTGTTGCCCTCCCCACACGCTGGTCTTTGGAAGAAAGCTTTCCACTGAAGGTGCTGTGTCCTGCCTCTCTGTCAGTCTCTGGTTCTCATCTCGACCTAAGCCCTACAGAAGTCACCTCCTCCAGGAAGTCTGGCTGTTGGCTAAGGGTCTGCAGTCTGAGTCAGAATGGTGGTGTTGTATGAGGGGGTCTGAACAGGTACCAGGAGCTCTGGGATTCAGCCCTGCTTTGGATTCCACTCACTGTGTGTGCCCTTGGGCAAGTCGCCTCTCCTCCCTGGACGTCCATTCCTTCCTTAGGATGAGGGTGTGCACCAGGTTCCTTCTAGCTCCGACCTTTTCATATTTTAAAGTCTTTTCCTGAGAGCCTAACAGGCACCTCTGGAGCCAGACTGTCTGGGCTCAAGTCTTGCTACCACCGCTTTCTAGGCGGGCCATTTAGATGCTCTGGACCTCTTTCGCTGCATCTGTAAAATGGGGCCAATCATGGTCCCTACCTCATGCGACTGTGGTGAAAACGAAACAAGAGAATGAGTGAATTCATGTGCAATGGCTCAGAAAGCACTGAAAATACTCCACAAATGTTAGCTTTTTTCTGTACCGTGAATGGTAGAAAGATTGTGGAGGGTTCTAGCGTGTTTAATTGGCATTTTCTATTTTCCCAAATACAGACATTTGTAAACAACAGCGGCCCCAAACCTTTTCCCCCAGGGAGTGAAATGGCTGACAAGGGGCCAAGGGAAGCCGGCTCTCCCCGTCTTGTCTCTGGGCTGTCTCAGCTTCTCGCATCCCAGCCTCATACCCCGGCCAGCCTGCTGGGTGGCCACCTTCTTCCTCCAAGGGGCTCCCACATCCTATCCTCTGCACCCTGGCCTGCTCCCTCCTGGGGGCCCCTGGGCCCAGCACCCCCCTCCAACCACGTCCCCTGAGCCCACCAAGACCCGGGCCCGGGACCGCAGCTCGCCTTTCACACCAGATGCTGGAGCCGGGCGCGGGAGCCCTGCCTGGGGCTGGGCTGGGGGCCAGCTCCACATCTGGCATCGATTACCAACGGTGGCTGCGCAGTGGACTCCTCTGCCTGCCACTCACCTATCTGCCGGGGTGACAGAGGAGATGGGAAAAAGGTTTTCACAGCTGGAATAAATTGAGGGGAAGTGGAGGGGGAGGGTCGAAAAGACACAAAAAACAACATTGAACTCAAGATGGAAGAAAGACAGTATTAGAGGAGGTAATGAAGAAAATATGTGTGAGTGTGCCTATGTGTGTGTGTGTGTGTGTGCGCGCGTGCGCGCGCGCATGTGCACGCATGTGTGCCTGGGATAAGTGTGTGTCTGTCGGCAAGTCAGCCAGGGTATTTTGTTTAGCGTTATTTAGTATTTTATTTACTGGGGGGGGGCTGCCCACTCCTACCGAAGACTGACCACCATTTGTGGTCTCCCAGGAGTCAGAGCAAGGGGCCTGGAGGAGGGGAAACAGGGAGGAAGAAGGGGTGGGGGAAGAGGGCAGGGCAAGGCCAGACGAGGAGACACTGAGCGGACAAGAAAAGGAAGGGGGGGGGGCGGCGAGTAGAAAAGTAGGGCCCTTGGTAGAGAAGAAAAAAAGCCGATTGGCCCACGACACACCGTGGCCACGCTGCTAACTCTTGCTGTTGCCAGAGTCCCTGGATCTGGGCCCCCGGAGCTGTGTTGCTCCCTGGGTGACAGCAGGCTGGGCCTCCCTTCCCCACCCCCATCCCCCACCTGCTGACCCCACAGGCTTCGCCCCCTCTCCCCCTCCCTCCCAGCCACCCACACCTCTGAGGCCAGGCCTCAGCAACTCCCCTCCTTCCCCATCTGCTCTCCATTGACACGAAGGAGCTTTCAATTGCCCGCTCATTAGTCACCAAGATATTTCCCTTGGACCAGCACCCCCCGCCCCCCACACACACACACAACTCGTCTAGCTTCAATCGAGCCAGGGCCAGCGGGGTCCCAACCTCCCACCAGGCCCCTGTTTGCAGCGAACTATTCCTAATAACCTTGTCAGAACGCAGAGGAGCCGGCTGGCTGGGGACTAGGAGTGGGGGGCTATGGCCCTCATGGTGGAGGGGCTTCTCAGAGGTCCCTGAAGTGTGTGTGAGGGGCTGGGGGCAGGTGGCCCACTGTAGGCTGCTAAAGCCCTTCATAATGTTATCCCTGTTGAGTCCATAAAAGCCCCCTCTAGCGTTACGGCATTTGAGAGACTATTAAGTTTTAAGGCCTTGGACCTCCAGGGAGGAGGCACGTTGACACGGGTGTTTTGTAGGCTCTTGGTTTACGTGGCGTCCGTCAGGAGGGACCGCTGGCGATGAGAAGGAGGGCACAGGCCTTCGAAAGGGGTGGTCGGGGCAGGGAAGAGCGCTGGGGGCCAGCATGGCCTTCCAGATCTCTCCCCTGGTGTCCTGGTCAGTGGCTCAGATCGTAGGAGACCGCAAGACCGCTGGGGTTGGTGAGCCGGGAGAAGATGGGGGCCTTTCCCCACGAGTCTAGGAGGGTTGACAGGCTTAATGAATGACAGGCTCCCCCCAGGCTTTGCTGCCACCCCTTCTCTGGAGGCTGGGCCTTTGCTCCCCCTCTTCGCCTCCCCTGGGCCCCCTGCGTCCCCAGGCTGGGCCCATGATGGCAGCCAGAGTCCCCATCAGAAGCAGCCTGGAGGGGCAGAGAGGCCCTGCCCGGGAGCCCAAAAACTGTGTTTCAATCCAGGCCCTGCCACTTACCAGCCACGTGACCTTGGCGCTGTCCTTTGGGTCTCATTTTTCTTACCGGTTCCCAGAGGGGGCTGGACTAGATAATTCCTGAACTTGCACCAGTCCTCCGAGTCCGACGTCACTCCCTGGTGGGAGAAGAAGTGAAAATCAGATTCAAGTGAGCCCTCAGGACGTTTACAGTGACAGCTCGCGTATTTGCACGCTCACGACTTACTAGGCAGTTGAGGGTATTATTCTCTTACCACAGCTGCTCTCTGCTGCGGTGGCGATTCGACCCCACTCTGCAGCGAGGAAACTGAGGCAGTGGGAGAGGAAGTGCCCAGCTCGGGTCTCGCGTTCTCCATTACTCAGTCTGTTGCATGCCCCTCACCACCTGTTACCCCATTATGTGCTCCTGCTGTACAGGAGGACTGGGGGTATAGATGGTGGACAGGTACAGCCCTGTTCTCTAGTGGTTCTCAAGAGCCACGAACACGTTCTTCTGGTCAACCCCACTGAGCCTCAGTTTCCCCCTCTGTGCACTGGGAATACAATGAGAGCAGAGAGGGGCGAGGCCGGGCCATACAGAGGGCTGCTTGCATGTTAGTTATGGCTGTCACTGTCACTGCCGTCCTCGCAGGTTGCAAGATCCCTGCCTCAGTCGGCTCAGGGGGAAGAATCACTCAGAGAGAGTCCACGGAAGGGGGTCCGTGCACCGCGGTTTGGAGGTGACAGGTAGCTAACTGACCCTGTCACCACCTCTCTACCTGCCCCTTTCTCTTCCTGAGGCCTGCAATTTGGAGATAATAGTAATAATAACACCGCACATTTGTAGAGTACTCTCTTTAGCATTTCAATTCAATTCTGCAAATATTTACTGTGCGCTGACCGTGTGAGGAAGTTTCACATCGATCACCTTCTCCTAATTGGCGGACCCCTCCCTTCGGCCGCTGGCACACGCAGGCATCCACACACAGACCCGTGCACGCGTGTATGCACACGCGCACAACACACACCCACCCACATGCCCGCACACACGCTCACGCACAGGCACGTACACACGGGGCTACGGCCCTCGCCCACCTCCCCCGGCGCTTTACCCTCAACTTAGCGCTTTCACGTTAAATGAAACCTGGGGACCCTGACCTCCTAAGTCACCCTGCGGAGGCCTCTCCGTGAGGATGGCCGGATGGGTCTGCGACACTGAGAGACGGTGAGCTGGGTGCTTGGCACAACGGCTCGGGGGTCGGCCAGCCCCAGTTTACGTCCCTTGCGGCTTAACAGTTCCGTGTCCCTGGGACACATCGCTTTTTCTTTTGGTGCCTCAGCTTCCTTCTCTGTAAAATGGGGCTGGTGATAGTAGCCGCCTCGTGGGGCGTCAGGATTAACAGGACGACACGCCTAGCACAGCGTCTGGTACACTACGGGCCATGGCCGTGGTGACATGATGGATGTGTAGACTGGTCTCAGGTGGAGACATCTGTGCACCACGGGCCCAGCTGAACCACATTTTCCCTCATCAGTCCACGATCAATGCCAACATCGGTCCTTGGGGCCAAGGTATTTATCCTCTGTTAACAACTATTCCTGGAATTCAGGAGCTTACTGTCTTCATGCGACCGAGCCCCGCGGATCCCTTACAATCCGACTCCAGTTACAGGAAGGTTCCTCCTTCCCTTCCTTCGGAGAACATGCATTGTTCCCTTCCCTACGTGCTGGGTGCCCAGGAGACACCAAGGTGAACAAAACACCCAGCCTGCTCCCCACGAAGCTCCCCGTCTAGGGGGCGGAGCACAGGCATGGAGGCGGGGCTTCCAGAAGATGGAAGGGGAGTGAGTCAGGGAGGAAATGAGTGTCTCACTGGAGGGAGGTGAAGGAGAACATTCCAGGCTGAAGGGCAGGGGGACACCTGGGTTTTGCAGACAGGACGATGCTGGGAGTGTGGTGGGGGTGGGGGGGTGGGGCGGTGCGCAGGGGGACAAAGAAGGCCCGACCATGGCGGGGGCAGACCGCACTACGCGGAGGCTTTCCAGAGGCCCGTTCCTCCACTCCATTCTGGAATACATCATGGCGTCTGCTGCTGAGACCAGAGGAGGCAGCTGGCTTCTGTGCGGAGGCCTCGCTTATTGAAAAATTTGTCTGTTGTTCAAGAGAATTCTCATCAGTGCAATGAGACGCTCGGGCCATGAGAGGTACCCTGGGCTGATGGGGAACGGCGCACGGATGTCCGATGATGCCCTCCATCTCAGCTCCCTCGCGGCGCTCTCTCACCTCCAGGTTTAAATCGGGTCTCTCTCTTTTCCTGCTGTTTGGATACCTGGGAGCAGAGGATCACGTGACAGGGCTCCACCACGGCCTCTGTTGGGGCAGCTCTCGCCAGTGGCCCGGTTCACTGACCTGTGCTCTTTGCAACCAACAGGGGTAGCATCCCCCTTATTTTCCTGAGGCTCAGAGGTGAGGTGGGCTGTGTTCCAGGGCTGCTGCCTCCCTACCCACGTTCCTTGCCTGCCCTCCTGTGTTTCCCATAGTGACACTGACATCTCAGCCCCCAGACCCTAGGGGAAGCCGCAGGGCCAGAGGAGGAGGGACCAGGCTTTCTAAGACAGGCAAGTGCAGAAGCCCACTCCCCAGCCCCTACCCTGGCCACCCTCCCACTCTGGGTCGCTGCTTCCACTGCTCTGTTCTCCCCAGTGTCTAACACTTCTATTAAACATAGTTTTTTTTACTGATGTGTATATGTATATACTGTGTATATACATATACACATGTGCATAAATTGTAAGCTTCCTGCTTGATGGACTTTTGCAAACTGAACACAGCCAGGTCACCAGCACTCAGATGAAGAATCGGGACAGGTACTACCACCTTGGAATATTTCATTGTGCCCCTTGTCAGGCGCTGCGCACACTAGTTTCTAATACGATAGATTTGTTTTAGCCTGCATTTGAACTTCATGTAAGCGAAGTCATGTCAGGATGTACGCTTTTTGTGCCTGGCCTCTCTCGCTCAAGATTCACTTACAGTCATCGTGGGTAGCAATAGCACGTCGTCTCTCATTACTTTGTGATGGTCCGTTGTGCGAATACACCTCAGTTTACTTCTGCGTTCTACTGCTGAGTCTTCCAGATTTTGGCCGCTACATAATGTTGCCATGAATATTCGCTGGTGAGTAGAATTTCTGGGTCGTGGGGTATGCGTGTGTTCGTTTTCATTAGATAACGCCAGGAAGTTCTCGATAATTGTTGAGCCAACTTCTATTCCCATCCAGCGCACTTTGCTGGATGTAGGGTGGTATCAGATTGTGGTTTTTAGTTTTTGTGTTTCTCTGATGACTAATGAATTGAACCCCGTTTCTTATATTTATTACTTATTTGGATATCCTCTTTTTAAAACAATTTCGTCTTCTTCTCCTCCTCCATCTCTGTCTCCTTCACCTTCTCCTTTTATTAAAAAAACATTTTTTTTAACATTTATTTATTTTTGAGACAGAGAGAGACACAGCATGAACGGGGGAGGGTCAGAGACAGAAAGACACACAGGATCTGAAACAGGCTCCGGGCTCTGAGCTGTCAGCACAGAGCCCGACGTGGGGCTCGATCCCATGGACCGCGAGATCATGACCTGAGCCGAAGTCGGATGCTCAACCGACTGAACCACCCGGGCGCCCCATCCTTCTCCTTTTTATAATTATTATTATTTTTAAGTGGACTCTATGCCCAATGTGGGACTTGAACTCATGACCCTGAGATCAAGGGTCACATGCTCTGCCCCTTGAGCCAGCCAGGCACCGCTGGATATCCTCTTTTTGTGAAATGCTTATTCAAGTCTTCTCATTTTTCTATTGTTTTCCATCTTTTTCTTATTGATTTGTAGGAAATATAATCTCCTGGATATGAGTCTTTTGGTGGGTAGACGTTCTACGAATATCCTTTCCCACCCTGTGGCTTCCCTTCACTCCCTTCAAAGTGTCTTTTGATGAACAGACGTTTTTAATTTTAATGCTGGACAGTTTGTCAATGTTTGTCTTTCACAATAAAGTGTTTTTTGGGGTCTCTTTTACAGAAATCTTTGCCTGTCCCAAAGTTATGAAGATATTCTGCTTTCTCCTAGAAGCTTTATTGTCATATCTCTCACATGTGTATCTGCAATCCAGCTGGAGTTGATTTGCGTGTATGCTGTAAGGTAGGGGTCAAGATTCATTTTAAAAATATGGGCTAGCACCATCTTGACCTTCGACCCCATCCACTCCCAATGAAAGACCTACTTTAATCAAGAGGGGCTTTTGTGTCCAAATGTGTCTTTTGTCAGCCAAATTCAGAAGCAGCCCTCTGGGCCTCTGTGAAGGGGCCAGGGCAGAGCTCTCAATGTGTGAGTTTCTGAAATTTGTTTGGCCCATCTCTTCCCAGGGAAGTGGCTGGGCCATGAGGAAAAGGGGACAGGGGGACAGAGCGATGAAGCACATTCCTCCCCCGGCCCCTTTCAACTGGGATTCTATCACCCCCTGAACTCCTATGAGATTTAGAGATTCCCCGGGGAAACCCTAACTCCAGTGTCCCAATTCAGAAGCTTGGGACTTTCTGCTTTTTCTGCCCACATTTATTCACTCAACAGATGTCTGGTTGCCTACCCTGTGCTGGCTACTGGTCACTGGGGATCCACAGCGGACAAAATGGACAGCAAATTCCACTCTCATGGAGAAAGGCGATGCGAACATAAATAAATAAAATGCATCAAGTGTGAAGGAAGATGATAATTGCTGTGGAGCAAAATACGGCAGGACAGAGGGACTGCGAGTATTAATTGTAAGTTGGATGGTCAGGGGAGGAAGGCATTATTGAGAAGGTGACATCCGAGCAAAGAGCCATGTAGATGTGAGGGGGGGGGGGTGGTGGAGCATTCTAAGTAGAAGGAACAGTGAATATAAGATCCCAGAGGCAGGAAATGGTTGCACAGATAATGGGAGAGCTGAAAAGCCAAAAGGCATTGGTGAAACAGTTTGGCAGAAGCCGCTAGCACTCCTAGGCTAGAAAGACAAAAGGAAGAAGTGCTGTTTTTGGAACCCGGGAGGGGGGGGGTGGTTGTCACCCAGCCGAAGCTGCAACCAGAGTGGGTCTGTAAGGCCAGGAGATGGGGCCATGGAGGAGATGTGGCTGGAGGCAACACAGGGGGTAGACATACTCTGGTTTTCCTCTTCCACCTGCTTTCCAGTCTCCTGCCAGTGCCTCCCCTTAGCAGAACCCGGCCCGCAGCCCACTGATGGAATTGCTGGTCAAAGAAGCCTAGAGATCGCCCCTCTCCCCCCACCCCCCGCCCCGGAGATCCAGGGCAGTCCCAGGGAGATGAGAACTGGCCTTGACAGTGGACCTTCCAACAGCGAGATACCTCCTCACATCCTACCTCCTCCTGGCTAAAGTGAAAAAGACCAATCACACCAAATGCTGGCAAGGACAGAGAGGACCTGGAACTCTCTCATCTTGCTAATGGTGTGTATGGTAGTAAAAGTACTTTGGAAAACTGCTCGACAGTCTCTCTGATAAAGCTGGATAGGGGCGCCTGGGTGGCGCAGTCGGTTAAGCGTCCGACTTCAGCCAGGTCACGATCTCGCGGTCTGTGAGTTCGAGCCCCGCGTCGGGCTCTGGGCTGATGGCTCGGAGCCTGTAGCCTGCTTCCGATTCTGTGTCTCCCTCTCTCTCTTCCCCTGCCCCGTTCATGCTCTGTCTCTCTCTGTCTCAAAAATAAATAAAAAAAAAAGTTAAAAAAAAATTAAAAAAAAAAAAAAGCTGGATAGACACCCACCCAGGACCCAGCAATTCTACCCCCAGGGATGTACCCGAGGAGAAGTGAGAACCTACATTCACAAAAAAGACTTGTCCTCGAATGTGAATAGCAGCACTGTAATAGCCAAAGTGCTGGAAACAACCCCAAATGTCTGGAAACAGGAAAATGGATTAAATTATGGTTAATGCCTACAATGGAATGTGCATTACAATAAAAATAAGCACACTAGTGCTACATGCAACCACAGGGATGAATCCCCAAGACATTACGCCGAGTGAACTAGGCCAGACGTAACGGAGAACATAATTGTGTGACTGCGTGTATATCAAGCACAAAGACGGGCAAAACCGATCTACGGTGATGAGGGAGGGTGGCCTGGCAGGGGGCACGAGAGCAACCTTCTGGGATTATGGAAAGGCTCTCTACCTTGGTCTGGGCGTTGACAACACAGATACGTTTGACAAAACTCCTCAACTGTACTCTTCGGATCTGTGTATTTCCTACTCTGGGAAAGTGACACCTCGAAAAAGGAAGAAAATGTACAAACACATAAAAGACTTCAGCCTTTGTCTCCCTTCCTCTGCCACCAGCCCAGCTCGAGGAGTGCTTCTCGATGTCAGCCATCCACGGACCCCGCGGCTTTCTCCCACCCTGCACACGGGGGCGGATCCGTGTTGCCACAGCAGCCCTTGGGGACAGCACTAGCTCTGGACCTGGAGCCCAGGAAGCCCCGTTTAAGTCGTAGCTCATCCTCTCCCAGCTGTGTCATTTAGTTGAACCACATCACTTCTCGGAGTCCTCTTTTATCATCTGAAAGACGGGCTAACAACACCTCCTTCAGAGGATTGTTGGGGAAATGCAAATGAGCTAGTGGCAGGGAAAGAACTTCTGGAAACAAGAATTCAGCAACCATAGGGTACTGCTCATACTGCTCAGCCAGAGGTGACCCTGACCAATGCGGGCCTGACTCCTGCACAGTTGACAATCTGGGTATAACTTTTGACTGCCCAAAAACTTTATTACTGATAGCCTGCTGTTACCAGAATCCAACCAGTAACATAAGCAGTCAATTAACACGTATTCTGTATGTGTATTGTAGACTGTATTCTTTTTTTTATGTTTATTTACTTATTTAGAGAGAGAAACACAGAGAAAGACAGTATGAGTGGGGGAAGGGCAGAGAGAGAGAGAGAGAGAGAGAGAGAGAGACAGAGGATCCCAAGCAGGCTCCGCACGGTCAGCCCAGAGCCCGACACACGGCTCGATCTCACCAACCGTGAGATCGTGACCTGAGCCAAAATCAAGAGTCAGATGCTTAGCTGACTGACCGAGCCACAGAGGCGCCCTGTATGCTGTAGTCTTACAATCAAGTCATCTGGAAGAGAAAATGTTAAGCAAATCATAAGGAAGAAAAAAATACGTTCACGGAACTGTACCGTATTGAAAAACCTGCATATACGTGGACCCGTGCAGTTCAAACCTGTGCTGTTCAAGGCTCAACTGTATATAGGACATTTCAATGGCTACTTGTGTAGCACGGAGGCAGATTGGATCGTCGGCCCCAATTCTTTCCTCCTGGTGATCGGACTCTACGCCCACACCCTGTGTCACGTGACTCCACGTTCCCACCGCGCTGGTGGCCGGCTTGGTCACCTGACTTCCAATGGTATGTCCGTGGATGCGAGCAGAGCACAGGATGAAAAACATTTGTGCTGTTTGAACTCCAGCGATAGCCTCGCTGGCCCAAGGAGAACGTGGAGTAGCCTTGAGCCCAACCCACAGGCTGTGAGTAAGAAAAACAAAGCCTTGTTGTAAACCATGAAGTGCTCCCGTGATTTGCCAGGCATCATTTCTGTGGTGATGGCTGACTAACGCAGCCTCAAGGTCATCCCCACGAAGTCTCCATTCACTTGCCTCTCCAGTCCCGTTTCCAACAACTCAGCTCCAGCCGAAGCAGTCTGTTCACTGTCCCGTGAAACTCAGCAGCCCCTCTCACTCCCCCCCTGCCTCCCTTAATGTCTTGTTTTCCTTCCCTGTCTCCTGTCCTTTCCTTCCCTGTCTCCCGAGTGTCAAAGGTTTTCTCCCTCCACTGTGCCAGTCTGTACCAGCTATATCAGTCTACACCACCTATCCTTCGAAAGACAATGGGAGTACCACTTCCCTGCGGAAGCTTGTCTTCACGGCCCACCCCACCCGCCCCTGGGCACCCTCCCTCTGCCGAGCTCCTGCAGCCCAGACAGTCTATGTCCATCACCATTGGCTTAATCTTTCCAAACGAATAGAAACGTCCTTCGTCTCTCTGGGGCTTAGGAGTTTTCTGGTCAGCATGGAATTGTGCTTTGGGAAATACCTGTTGGCGAAGGAAGGAAGGAAGGGGTCAACGAGACCCCCCCAAGTCACTCGCCGCAGAACAGCCAGCTTCCCTAAAGTCTGCCTTCGCTAAGGTCTACCTTGGCGCCCAATCCAGAAGTCCCAGTGAGTACCACCCACCTGGCAATCTGGGGAGGACGCATCTGCCACCTGGGGTCAAGCGCAAGAGAAGGGTGATGGTTCTAACTCTGTTCTTCTCCTTCCCTGTCCCTGTCTCATCCCTTCTCTTACCCGTGTCTCTATCTCACTTACGGGCTCTAATGACTTCCCAGACTGTGGACTGTCAACCACCCAGCTGGGATCTAGACTGTCTAAACCTATCCTGGTTTTCATCTCGGTGTGGGTGCCCAGCGTTTCGGGTTGGTTGCTCAATAAATACTTCATGTCTGCTGGGATGGATGACATGGTCTGTTAAAGTGGGTTTGGAAAATGATTTTTTTTTTAAAGTTTATGTATTTATTTTTGAGAGACAGAGCGTACCCGCACACAAGTGGGGGAGGGGGAGAGAGAGACACAGAATCCGAAGCAGGCTCCAGGCTCTGAGCTGTCAGCACAGAGCCTGACTCCGGGCTCAAACTCACAAACTGTAAGATCATGACCTGAGCCGAAGTCAGACACTTAACCGACTGAGCCACCCAGGTGCCTCTGGAAAATGATTTTATGCTTGGCGGTTTGGGGTCCAGCCTTTCTGAGTTCTGAAACACTTAAAAACTCCGACACCGACTATTTTGGGGGCTTGGGGGTGATGATGACAGACACCAGCAGCCTTTGGAAAGTTAAGGGGCCAATCGGCAGAACGTTGCTGTTTGAAGGGGTCTTCCGAGTGGGCAAGGGGGCCTCTGTTAGAAAGTCCCTCTTCGAAAATTTCCCCATACTCACATGTCCACTGAATGACAAGGACTTCATCGGGTTAAAAAGCCCCTCTTTTAAAACTCAGCCAATTGTTTGAAGAGATGCCATCACCCAACCGAGTTGCCCAGGAACTTGGCTGGGTGATATTCCAGGCCACAGGCAGAGGAGAACATTTGCTCCAGGTCAAAGTCCCAGAGCTGGGCTGGGCAGAGTGGCAGAGTGGGAGCTCCAATCTAGGTCCAGAGAAAGGCCAGAGGAGGGCAACCAAAACAGAGTAGGCTTCAAGACGAATGTTCCTCCTTCTGTACTTTTCTCCCAGATCTTGGGGATGGAGAGGTCTGGATATAGAGATTAGGATTATCTCAAGCCTCCCAGTAGATGCCTAGGCCTCTTGGTGGTGGGAAGGGGTAGGTGCTAGCGTAATGGTAGGGGGGAGAGACTGCTTCCATTGCCCGGCTGTGGATGCCTTGTAGGGCGGGGCTGGGGAAGGAGGGAGGCTTGAAAGAGAGACCAGGGGAGGAGTGTGGGGAGATGGGGCCTGAGAGAGAGAGTCTCGGCATCCAAGGGCCTCCAGCCCACGCTGCAGGAACAGCCCAGGTCCCCCCGGGGCTCAGTGGCAGGGGTCCAGGAGTCAGCCTTCTGTGTGGGATGCAACCGGGCAGGGAGAAGGGAGAAGGAGGAGGAGGCAAGTGTTGAATTAAGGAGTCGTAACTCCCAGGGAGTGACCCGGCTGCTCTGTGGGGCCCACCTGGGCCCCACATCTTCAGGATTTATGCAGTTGCCATGCCTCCTTGGGGCCCTGCCTCCTAACTCAAATCACGGGATTATTTATTCCTGCTAGCATCAGCTGAGAGGGCTGAACTCCACGGCCAGCTCACCCAGAGCACACTAGGGAGCGAGGGGGGGCTGGGGACAGGGCTAGAGCGCAGTGCGAGGGTACAGACAGACAGACACAGGCCAGAAGGGCCCATAACCCCACCTCCTCGGCCACAACACAAGCCAGCGAGTCCCAAGCTAGACCACAGTGCCCAGTCCCTGGAGCACCTCAGGGAATAGTGGAGGTTATTTTAAGGTTGTTTCCACATCCTTATCTCCCCAACCCCCCATCCGACAAACAGTCAGACAGAAAAACAAACAGACCAGAGGTGCAGGCTGTTCTCATGGAGAGGCAGACCCCCTCCTCCCTTCCCCCATCCCCAGACTCTTCCCTACCAAATTCTTCCAGGCAGGGCCCCAATGCTTCTGTTCATCTCATCCAAAGGGGATGATCCTGCTATCCATGTTGAAAAAACCGCTTTCGGGGCGCCTGGGTGGCGCAGTCGGTTAAGCGTCCGACTTCAGCCAGGTCACGATCTCGCGGTCCGTGGGTTCGTGCCCCGCGTCGGGCTCTGGGCTGACAGCTCAGAGCCTGGAGCCTGTTTCAGATTCTGTGTCTCCCTCTCTCTCTGCCCCTTCCCCACTCATGCTGTCTCTCTCTGTCTCGGAAATAAATAAAAACATTAAAAAAAAAAAAAACCGCTTTCCCCAATGACTTTTTCCTACGCCATCTTGCAGGAATACACTGACAGGGTCTTGGGAAGGGTGGGATGGGGCACTTGCTGGCCGGGTGAGGCCCAGTGCATCCCAGCCAAGCCCTACATCCTGGCCATTTAGGTCAGACATCCCAAGTGGACCGTTTTATTTTTGCTGCAGGCTAATTTGTGGCCTCTGTACGCGATCCTCCCAGAGACACTCAATTCTGGTCTCTGCAGAGAAGGAAACAGTACGTAGAGTAGACAGAGCTGGGGCAGGATATAAGAGGCCCATAATGGGAGCGGCCTTTTGTGTGTTCCAGGCCCCACCGGGGGTGGGGGGCTGGCAGAAACAGAACCGTAAGGCTTATTTAGTCAACGGATGTTTACTCTGTGGTTACGCTGGGCCATTCTAGGCACTGCACATTGACAGGGGGACCCGACAGCCTGGTCTGGCCCTCAGGGAGCTTAAATTCTAGTTGGGGAAAAGAGCCTGGAGCAGGGTGGGGAGGGACGTGGGACCCTAGACAGAGATGGAAATGTAGGGCTCAATGCATAGTGGGTCTTGTAGGCTCTTAGCAGTTCAGATTTTATTCTAAACACAATGGCAATGGCAGGAGAGAAGGTTCTTGGAATCCCCAGTCTTGTAGAGGGGGGAAGGGAACACTTGAAATGTGGGAACCACAAAAGATCTCCTATGAGCTGGGGGTCCTGTGAGGGATGCAGTGTCTGACTTAGGGGGTGGGGGGACAGGGGCTCTCCCTGGTAGTCTCGGTCAAGGGGCTCAAAGGCAGCCTGTAGGCCTGGTCAGACTTCCTGCCTCCCCGCTTCTCATCTCTATTCACTCACTCCCCATTTCCCACCATCTTTCCACACTCCCCATCTGGCCTTCAAGGTGTCAGGCAGCCTCTGCCTCCCCATCGGACTCAGGTCAGGGCCTTAGGAGTTCTAGATCAGGGGTTCTAGGCTCTTTGGACACCTATACGGCAAAGGCAGCCCAGGGTGCAATCAAGACACGACCTCAAGGCTCATGAGCCAGGCGAGTCCTGATCTGAGGAGAGGAGCTCTCTTCCCCACCTGGCACCCCTGCACCTCTGCCCAGCCCCACCCCCATTGCTCTCCAGTTGCTTTAGGCCACCTCTCCTTTGTTATCCCCAGTGCGGGCTGGACATTCTCAGGCCAGAGCTCCGAGTTGCGGCAGTGGCCAAAGAGACCCATTAGACGATCCATCCATCCTTCCATCCGTCAATTAACCAGAGGGGCAGGGACAAAGCTCCAATTGAGAGGTTCACTAATTTGGAGAAACTGTGGATGTTTAATCAAAACATCCTTGCTCTTTGGGGGGAAAAGTGTTCCTCAGGCAATGATTTGGTGGTTTTGTGTTTTCCCATACGGAAGGGGCAGGAGGCAGGGTCTGGCAGCTTGATCATCTGGGGTGGGGGCTGGTGAATGAGTGGGAAGTTGGGGGAATCTCTGTCTCCTTCCTCAACCACAACTCTCTTCTTCCAATTCAAATGATGGGGCAGGGAGAGGTGCGGTCCCCTGCCAGGCCCTAAGCGTTGGTGTCCCGGGTTCAGCCCAAGGAGCCCTTGGAGGGTAAGAGAAGTCTCAACTTGCCTCATCTCTGCAACTCCATCCCTTAGTCTGTCTGTCTGTCTGTCATTCCTGACATCATTTCTCCATTTCCCAAATGTCCTCTCCAGTCCCCAAAGGATTAGCGTAGGAGGGGACAGTGGGATCATCACAGATCTCTGGGGTCCCAGGAAGTCCCAACAGTGCCCAGCGTCTGAAAGCAGAGCAGGGACCCAGGTGTCCCAGGGCTCCACTAGGACCCTTTCTTGGACTTAACTCCACGGTCCTGAATAAAGCTGGCAGTGGCACCTGCCTGGCGAGGTTTTCATCCTCACCCTCCTCCTCGGGTCCACGCAGCTGCCCTTCCACCTCAGCTAGGGCCCTGTCGCCAGCGCCTCTCCCCACCGCTCTAGGCTCTTCTGTTCCCTGCCTTGCCTCCCCTCCCCCGCGAGGAAGCGCTAAGCGACGACCCTGATCCTCCCCGTGGAGGGATTAATCCCGCAGGTTGAGCAACCGGCAGGCTCCGGAGCCAGGGCCACCGCGGCTCATTCGTCCTCCGCGCGGCACTGTGCCCGGGGCCTTGAACTACCCGGCCCAGCGCCCACCGCACTTGCTGGGCATCGCACTGAGCCCCGGCGCTTGCCGTGTGGCGCTCGTTCAGGGGACAGCCTCCGCCCCCCCCCCCCCCCCCGACTCTCCAGGTTAGCAAGGAGGGCAGACTGTGGGGAGAGAGGCGCCCCGCCAAGGAGAGCACGGAGTGAAATGCTTGGCCCTCTCTGCCTTCTTGCGTCTGCAAATCCTCGAAGGTCGGGCTGTGTTTGTGGAACGCCGGTCTGCACCTGGCCTGGGAGTCAAGGGGGCGCAGAGGCACTGGCGCGGGAGCGCGCGCGCGCCCCCCTCCGTCCTCCCCCCGCCCCGTCCCCCCCCCAGCCCCGCCCCAGGCCACCGCTGACCCTCTCGGGGCGCTCGCACTTTTCTCCCCCCTCGCGGGAGCCCTTCCTTCCCCACCTCTCTGGCTGTCAGCGCCTAACTGCTTTCTTTGTCTGTCTGTCTCTCTGTCACCGGCTCTCTCCCTCACTCGGGGTGTTTATTGAATTGTTTTCCCGAGCTCCGCGGCAGGCTCTCCTTGCCGTCAAACTCTGCCATCCCCACTCTGCCTGTGTAATTTAAAGCTATAGTTAAATTATGACTTCTCCGGACCTGTTGTGGCACCTACGCCTAAGCCTAATTAAATGATCACATCCATTCTGAAGGCAGCTCTCTTCTCCCCTCCAACGTTAATTACAACATAAGAGGCTTTAATGGCCCGCCTCACCTCCAGCTCCTGGAAAGAAAGGTCAGGCGATTAATTTTCGTCATTAATCTTTTCCCAATGTGGACACTGTGCTGTCACCGGAGCCTATTAAACCCCCTTTGTCCCCCCTTCCAGCCTCCATCGCCCCTCACCCCCTCCTCCCTGAGTGACTGCGGAGAAGGAAAATATTTAAGAATCACTTTGTCTCTCTGGCTTTTTTCCCCCCCACCTTTCCTGGAGACAGCTTCTCCTTGGGGGTCTTGGGGGTGGGGCAAGGGGGGCACCAAGTTCATTTCCCTGCGGCTTCAGGCTGCACCTCTGAAGACTGTTCACGTCGAAAATGTTATGGATCTGGGAGTCAGGCTGGGGAGCAGAGAGCCTGGGTCTGTGGCATTCCATCACTCCTGGTGTGTGCAGGGGCAGGGAACAGATGAGGACTGGGCTGCCACTTGTCCATCCTGTACTTGGATCCTCCTAATTAAAAACAGTAAGAAATGTGTTGGCACCTAGGGTCCTATGGTCTAGTAGCCACATTTTTTTCTGCGGTGGTCTAGGTTCCCCTGTCCCTTTACTCTGTTCTCCCTCACCCTGCAACTTCGGCCCCTTTCGCTGGGGGAATGATCTAGATATCCTTAGTGGCAGAGGGCTGAGCAATGGTCAGCCACTCCCTCTGAGGAAGCTGATTCCAGACCCATCCCTCAGGCACTGGATATCCTCCAGCCGTGATGGTGGTCCTGGGCTCAGTGAGGAGGACTGAGTGGGGGGGATCAACTGTGAGGGATAGGGGGTGAGGGGGTGGAGGAGACCTTGAGAATGTGCTTTCGCAGCCCCCCCCCCCGAAATTCCATCAGGCCAAAAGGGGGAGAAGGAGTGTGAATAGGCTCTCTGCAGACAGCTTTTATACCAATCCCAGAATTTATTTGATTTAAAATTCTAATCTAGAAGAGAGTCCCTGGGAAGCCGAGGGGTAAGTCTTGGCCGGGAGGTGCTGAGAACTGGCAGGAACAGGAAATGTGCAGGGGTGAGACTCCAAAACACCTGCCTCTGTAGCTGCTCTCTGTAGGGCAGCTCGCCCCCATGGGGGAGGGTCCCAGGGACTGGCCAGTGGGGTGTGGAGGACAAAGTGACGAGGCTGGAGGAGTGTGGTTTGCAGGAGGGTGAGAGTCCAAGCACCTGACCTCATCAGCTCACATGGGCAACACTCTTTCCCTACATCCCCGCTACCCAGCAGTCAATGTCCCCCCCACCCCCACTCCAGTGCTCCCTGGCACAGTCACACGGTCTGTCCAAGGAGGAGTCACACACCTCTTCCTGTCCCTAGACCCATCACCTCAACGAAAGCTGGATTGATTATCCCTCAAACCCAGGAAACCCAGGTCCACAGTGACATCTAGAACTTCTGGCCCTTGGTAGAGAGATGTTAAGTGGGGGCGTGGGGGGAGATGTCACTGGGACCCTGAGACTTCCCCAGGTGGGCGTAAAGGGCAGCATGGCTACAGCATTCACTGACCCTAAATGCCCAGTGATGGAGCTAGGAGAGGCCCTATGGGAATCCAGCCAAGTCTCTCTGCATGGCCTTCTGGTTCTGTACGGGGGCAGGGGAAGGACGGGGAATCCGGTTTGCAAAAGGGACCTGGAGGACGCCACCAGTGATCAGGGTTGTCTCGTGTCCAGCCACGATGGCTATGGCCAAATCACTGGCTTTTGGAAAGAAGAAACTTCTAGGAAACTCAAGAAGAGTTGGACAGGACCCAGGAGGTTTGGATTCCTCTGACTGAGGCCTTCTTTCTTGGAAAGTGTCCCCTCTCCCCTCCACCTACCCAAACCTGGCTCCCCCTGGCATCTGCCTCAAGGTAGACATCCACGTCTTCCCGTGGCCCAGGAGCAAACCTCCCCATCTGGAGTCAGTCCCTCCCCTGATGTCCCCCCCCCACCCCCAACTCCACCCCAAGGACATTGGGGACATCACGTCCACAGAGCCCTGCACAGCCGGATAATAATAATTAATAACCATTAGGAACAATAAGGAGAATACCAGTGCCCAGTCAGCCCAACGTGCAGCCTCGGCTTTTTTCTTTCTTCCTTTTTTTCTTTTCTTTTTTTTTTTTTACTTTAATGAAAACAATGATTTGACTTTGAAGAAAGTGACTTTTTTAAAGTGAAAGCTGGATTGAGTTCCTCATCCGCCCCCTCCCCCTTGCCATCCCCCTTCTCTTCAGAGCTCCTCCTCCCATCTTGCCCCCCCCATTTTTCTCTCTCCCTTTTTTCTTTTTCTTTTAATACTCTGCGTTCTATCATGCAAATCCCCTTTCAAATTATGAGAGTATTAGAGCCATCAACGGTAATGTCACCGCCACAAAATGAGAGTGGGGACTTAAGCACCTAACGAACAATGAAATGTGCGAGCCCTGGGACAGGACAATTAAGAACTGGGCTTAGCCAGCCAGGGAAATTTATTGCTATCAAATCCATATTTCTATTTTCCCCCTGAACAGTAACCTATTTGAATATGATTAAAGGGTTTCATTACGGCAGAGAGAAAGGCCCGTGTCCCGCGGTTCCTGGTGAGCTCACAAACACAGGCTTGGAGCTGGGGTGCCTGGTGAGGATATGGGTGGGGGCGGTGGTGGGGGGGGGGAGGTCGTGGAGGACCCAGGGGTCCAGAGATGGAACATTAAGGGGCTGGCTCCCTGTAGACAGGGTCTGGTGGAGGGTCTGGTGGAGGAAGAGGTGGTTGCCCTGAAATGAGATCTGAGAGTCTCTGGTTCTCTGACTCTTGGTAGAAGGTACCAGAAAGTTCATTAGCAGATGGGGAGACTGAGGCACTTAGAGGTTGAGCAGCTTAGTGAAGGCCACTCAAATTAGAGTGATAGATCCAGGATTGGATCCCAAGGGCCTGTCTCCCTCTGCTCCTCACCTCCCTCCCTCTTCTCTCTCTCTTTGCCTTCGTGCACTGCACCCCCCCCCCCCGGGCTCAATCCTCTAAAGATACACCAGAAATGGGGGGGGAAGCCATGCGGGCCAGGGACGATTTACACTCTGGGTGTGGGGGATGAGCCCAGAAGGAGGAGGCTGAGAGCAGCACGGCCCAAGGAAAGCGGTGCCCGTGCCCAGTCCTGAAGGGGGTTCAGGACGGGTTCAGAGGGGCCGCTGTGGGCCGGAGTAGCCGCAGAAGGCTCTGCTATAACACAAACAGATGGCCAAGGATTTTTCTCCCCTAGAAGTCTGCACATTATCACTCTGCTCCGCCGCAGAACCTTAATAAGATCCGGCCGTGGCTCCTTCCTGCTTTCTCAGCTGCACCTGAACCAATAACGATCACGAAAATGATGCCAATAATAGCCACAGCGCTCCCGTGCATTTGTGTATTGCTTTCGTTGTAAAGAGCTTTCACACCCCTGTTCTTGCCAAATCCTCTGAACGACCCTTTAAAGGTGGGCAGGGCCAATGGGTGAGACCCAGAGAGGTCCACCAGCTTGTCCAAAGTCACACAGGTAACCAATGACAGAGCTGGGATCGGAGCCTGGGTGGGTCTGGCTCTGACATTTCATGTTCACACACGTGTGGTTTCTGGCGGGGGGGGGGGGGGGTTGCTGCTGCACACACTTTGGCCCAGCGAGCTGTTCCCAGCCTGCTGCTTGCCGGAAGCCCTGAACGAAGGCACAGTAGCCTAGCCAGACAGATCGGCCGTATTGGCCCTGGCGGTGGGAAGGTGACAGATGTCATGGGGGATCACCCTCGCGTGCAATGCACGCTCTTGCCAGCAAGGAGAGACTCATACGGGATGGGAAGTAATTAAGTGCTAAATTGTATGGGCCTGTGCTGGGAGGAGGCTGGGGTGGGTCTTGAAATTGCAGGATCTGGAGAAAGAGCCCTGGGCCTGGGGGAGAGGCCTGGGAAGGGGTGGCCAGCAGGGTCACCTGCTGAGGAGGGACAGGCTGAAGGGGGTGACTCTGGGATGGAGGGTGGGGTTTGAGCGTCTCCGGCCTTCGGCTTCCTGTCTCACTCCTTGGACACTTCCCCTTCTCCCCTCTGGGGCAACCTTCCTGGAGCTTCCTGGGGCTTCATACCTGGAGTTTCCCGAGACTGCAGTCTGGCACCCTGGGAAGCTGGCTCAAGTGGCGTTACTAACACTTGGATCCGCCCTGTGCCATCTGGAGCCCACTGTCTGCCAACATACGCGGGCTTGGTGCACCTGAAGCGCGGGCCTCACCGAGGCATGTGAGGGGTTGGCCATGGAGGGAAGGAGACCCCTTCTGGTTCCCAGCAGTGCCGCCCTGAAGCCTCCTGCCCCTCCTTCCCTGTCCATCCTGTCATAGCTGCCTCCACCTGCAACCCCCTCCCGTTATACGCTTCAGAGTCGGCTTCTTCTGTCATTCACTCTTCCATTGCCCTTGCGTCCCTGTGCTCAACAGACACCTACCAAGCACGTGCTGGGGTATACAGGTGTTGTCCATAGCATCCTTTTGTCAAGGAGCTCCTCGTCTGCTGGAGAACTGGGCAAGCACACAGCCAAGAATCATGAACAGAGGACGGAGGGACAGGTTCCAGTTGGGCACAGCCACCCTCTAAGGTAGACAGGGCGGATATTGTCTCCACTTGAGAGATGGGCAAACTGAGGCTCAGGTAACTCAACTGAATGGCCCAAGAACCCAAACCCAGCCGCCGGCCAGGCTGTCTGGCATCTCTGTCCCTCCCTGTTTCCCTTCACTTCTCTCTTTCCTAAAATCATCTAATCTCAACATTCAGTCTTGGCCTCTGTTGTTCTCCCCACCCAAAGGTGTTGGTTAAAATAATGAGCCCATATACTAACCAACAAGAATGGATGCTGGTCAGAGCAATGGAGCAGGGTCCTGGGGCCCCCTGCTGGGCTGGGTGCTAAGGTTTAGTTGCTGAATCTTGGGGAGGTCCAGCAAATCCCAGGGCAGCGTCTAGGATGGGGGCGAGTGGAGCGTTCAATGGCCTTGGGACGATGACTATTAACTAACCAGTACAGAAATTTTAACAACCAGTATAGGCACACTGATATTTATAGCACCTATCATCATGACATCCACTCATCTGTCCATCCATCTATCCATCCATCCATGAACCCCATCCATCCCTAAGCCCATTCCACCCCAGCCCACCCACTGATACGCTCTGAGCATTGTAGGGTAGCATCTATGGAGTTGAAGACAAGCTTCCTTCTCTCTAGGAGCCTACACTTGAGTTGGGGAGCCAGGATAGACCCACTTGAATGTTCAACATCCCAAGAGGTGTCTCAGGGCAGCATGGGATGGGTCACCTGGTGGATGCTACATACCTAAAGGGTCCAGAGCAGACAAAGACCACGTGGTGGGGGAGGCCAGTGAGGCTGCCAGAGCATGGCCAATAATCCTCTGAGCAAATGAGGAGGACTCTTCCAGCCTCTCCTTCGCCCGGCCCCCTGGGAGCATCACATGTTCCTTCTCCATCCCCAGTGCCCAAGTCTGACTTTTGGTTTGCTGCTGCCCTGCCTACACTCTTGTCTCAGACACTAGAGAGCAGGGGCTCAGATGCTGCTTGCTCCCACCCTGACCTCTTCTGCAGGGAAGGAGCCAGCCTGCAGTTGGGTTCCCAGATCTCCCCCTTCCTCCTTTTCTCCCCGTCTCTTTCCTTCCTGGGGCTGTCAGTTTAATGGACAGGTGTTTAATTCCAGCCTGTCAGGTGCCTGGAAATGCCAGCATCACTGCACATCAGTTTGTGGAGTTTGTGGAGTTCTTTTCTTAAAAGAACAGCGAGAAGCTGAACTCTGCTATCTACGGCTCAGCCCTCTCTCTCTCTGTCTCCATCTCATCGGGCAGATATGGCTGCACCTTTCTCACTGATGTTTTCTACCGGGGCAGCCAAGCTCAGGGAGGCTGGCGGAGGACTGCAAAGAGCTTCTCCAAGTGCCTCCAATGGAGAGCAGGTTCCCAAGTGCTAGGTGTCATCAATTATGTCCCTGGCACGTGCTGGGCCTGCTTTTTAACTATTAAAATCATGTAATAGCTAAAGCACACTGCTCCCGCAGCCCCGGGGGGCCAAGAGGCAGCTGTCAGGTTCTCCAGCCTGCATCAACTGCTTCTCTCCTCTGTACCAGCCCTGCTCAGGCATGAGCCAAGAACTGTATGCTCATGCTTGGCCTGGAAGATACACGGAAGCATCCCCAGGCATCTGCTCAGAGAGCTCAGGAACCTCGGACACGGGAAGCAGAGCACGGCCCAGAGTTCATCGTGTAATGTTACCCCCAGCAGGACAGCCGCAGGGCTGGGGGAGGGACAGGCCAGAAGTTGGGAAAGGAAGACCTATCTTCGGAGGGTAGGGATGAAGCTTGAAGCCCTGGGTCAGAAGCGGGGGTCTCTGGGACATATCCATTGCCCAGAGGACAGAGCCGGACAGCCCAGTTTCAGGAGGCAAAGGCACCTGAGTGGCATCTCAGAGGGGCCGTCGGGCTCACCCTGGCACACAGCTTCCTCTCTACTTCTCCTGCCCACTGTGCCCACTTCCCTCCTCACTTATCTATTTCTTTTTGCTTTGACACCTCCTACCTGTCCCCCCACCAGACCTCCACCCACCCATATACCCCAACGAGGCATCACGGTTCCTAACGAAACGGAACCACTGCCAGATGAAATATATTACTATTAAATACTTAATTCTTCTAGTGAGCAGAGAGCAGGCAGTATGAATACGATTATTAAAGAAAATTACTTTGGCTGATCAGATATTTCTGCATACTAATTTCTGACCCCTCTTCCCTCACTCCCGCTTCCTCGTCCCTCAGAGACCAGGACAGATAAAATTCCATCACAAATAGCTGATTACCGAGGCTTGCATTAAAAATCACATTTTCCCCCTGCCTCTCTCTCTCACTCTCTCTCTGTCTCGTGCCTTCTCTATACTGATGTCCTTGCTGGAGAAGCGGTGTCCCTAGATAGCAGCAACCACTGGACAACATCTAGGGAGACTCCGTTCTCTCCTTCTCTTCCTCTCTTTTCACATTGGTATCAGCACGACCACTATTTCAACCAGTTCCCTACGTGGGCAGAAGACCGGGCAAGTGCCAAGGACCCTGCTCTCAGCTTCTCAAACATCTCACCCAGCCTCTTGCTCCCATGCTCTGTGCTTAAGAACATGGAGCGGCTGCCCATCAATCAAGATGGCCGACTTTGTACCTGGCGGGGATGCCCTGCTCTCAGAGAACAGGAAGTGCGATCAGAGGCCCCGCCCCACAGGGTAGGGACTTCCCAACTTCAGAGCTTCCTGATTGGTTGAGCTTCCGGCCTCTTTGTAAACCTGTGGGGAATACAGAAGGAGGGACTTCATTCATTCACTCATTAAAGGCCGCAAACTTATGCGTGTGTATAGATGTATGGAAGTGTCTCCAATGTCCAAGTCAGAATCACACTTGAACATTCTATGCCTTGATTTTCTCATCTGTAAAATGGGAATAATAGCATGATTGGTTGGAGGATTAACACATTAATATACGAAAAGCACTTTGTTCTAAGTGGCACTTAATAAGAATCATATAAAGATTAGCTATCAATGCTATTATTGTTATTATTGTTATAATATATGTATCATATGTAATTTAAAAATGTACTCCCCACCCACCCATGAATGATTCCTCCCCATAATTCTCCTATCAGAAGGAGCTTCTCCAGGCTTCTTTCCTAGATTCTCGCTTGGCTTACTTAGGTTCTCAGTGCGTCCCAGGCCCCCTTCACAATGACCCCTCAGTAGCACTGTGAGCCCCTCAGCCTCAGTTCAGGTCACTGGCACCAGAGCAATTACCAGGATTCTGGCAAACCCGGGAGGTGAGGGGAATGTGCTAAAAATACACCCATTCCCCACAATCCTATAAGCCTTCAATTTACCTGCTTTTATAAAAAGATGCTTCCTTAGGTGTCACCAGTAGAAGGTATAATTACAGCCTGGGAATGTTAATTCCCTTGCTCCTGATATGCGGATCACTGCTCTGCGGGGCTCCTGTCCTCCTCAAAGCCTTGGGAGGGGAGATGGGCAGGGAGTGGGGAGGAAGTCAGGGGGTGGGAGGCAATGCTGGGCTTGGAGGCCTGCAGGGACCTACCCTTAAACCAGAACCTGCTGGCTGGACCAGTGTGTGTTTTTTGGGAAGGGTGCCCTCTCATACCTGGCTACTCTCAGGAGCCCCT